>NW_026087853.1:61427381-61934933 GCF_022539395.1 Myiozetetes cayanensis | reverse complement strand
AGGTTTCTGAATATAACTTTATATTTGTATATACGTATCAAAGCTTATAGACAAAAGCATTTAGCTATATTATTAGACAATGCAGATTAGTTCATGACAATTCATACAATTTTGGAATATATTTGCCACTCTATACTGAAAAGTCAGATCACAGTATTTATAAAATTATACCTAAATGGTGATTTACCCAGCATTTAATCTGTGCTAACCAGTATTTGGCAGAACTCATGTTTTTAATGTACCTCACCACAATTGGCTTTTTCCATAAAGTTCCATCTTCCAGAGTCATGCGATTACATCAGAAACTTCAGGAGGAAAAAAAATAATCTAGACTTCATGGCTGTAGAGGGAAAGCTTAAAAAATGTGACCTGAATTTGCTCAAAAGCCTCAGATACCAAAGGGAAACAGCACAGTGTAGTAAATTTGTTATTGTAAAGAATGTCATGTTTGATAGAAGGAAGAATGACTCATTAATGAGCCTTTCTGTCCAGTGCTAGGTGTCAATATGTTGTGTTTACAAATTAATCCATGTCATCCAATCATAAATCTGCAGGAACTGCGGTTTTTTGGCATAACACGCCTTTCTCTGCGTAAGTGGCCCTTGATTTCAGAGCTTTCCACTATTAAAGCAACAACAGGGTCCAAAATGCTAATTCATGGTGGTGACACAAATAGAAGAAAGCTTTGCCAACAAACTTCAGCTTCGTGCACGTGCGTGGTACGGGCTCCAGGAACAGAGTAAAAGCTTCATAAATGCAAGTGGGAAAACATTTTTATGCTGTTTTGGAAATAGTCTGCATGGGAAAAATAACAGTGCTTTTGCCAATGTAACCAAACCCAGCTTCCTGTGGAGAATAGGCTATGTCAGTGAAGACACCCCTTGCTGAGATGTGTTGGGGACCTGGTGGCTCTGCTTCACAGAATCACAGAATCATTTAGGTTGGAAATGACCTCTGAGATCATCAAGTCCAATCTGTCCCCACCTCGTCAACCAGACTGTGGCATTGAGTGCCAGATCCAGTCTTTAGTTAAACACCTCCAGGGATGGTGACTCCACCACCTCCCTGGGCAGCCCGTTCCAATGTTTAATGACCCTTCCTGTGAAGAAATTCTTCCTGATGTCCAACCTAAACCTCTCCTGGCGCAGCTAAAGACCATGTCCTCTTGTCCTGTCACTTGTTCCCTGGGAGACAAACCCCCACCTGCCTACAACTTCCATTCAGGGAGTTGCAGAGAGTCCCCTTTGAGCCTCCTTTTCTCCAGGTTGAGCCTCTCCAGCTCCCTCAACCACTCCTGGTGCTCCAGACCTTTCCCCAGCTTCATTCCCTTCTCTGGACTCGCTCCAGCCCCTCAATGTCCTTCCTGAATTGAGGGGCCCAGAACTGGACACAGGACTCACTGAAGTGATGGGAGTGACTTGAACATGCGGGAGTGGACTGATTTACAGCAGGCTGAACATGAGCCAGCAGTGTGCCCAGGTGGCCAAAAAGGCCAATGGCACCTGGCCTGTATCAGGAATAGTGTTGCCAGCAGGAGCAGGGAAGTGATTCTTCCCCTGTACTCAGCACTGGTGAGGCTGCAACTTAAGTGCTGTGTCCAGTTCTGGGCCTCTCAATTCAGGAAGGACATTGAGGGGCTGGAGCGAGTCCAGAGAAGGGCAACGAGGCTGGTGAAGGATCTGGAGCACAAGTCCTACGAGGAGTGGCTGAGGGAGCTGGGGTGGTTTAGCCTGGAGAAGAGGAGGCTCAGGGGAGACTCATCACTCTCTGCAACTCTCTGAAAGGAGGTTGGAGCCAGGTAAGGGTCGTTGTCTTCCACTACTCAACCAGCAGTAGCACAAGAGGACACAAGTTTCACTGGAGGAGGTTTAGGCTGGACATTAGGAAAAATTTCTTCACAGGAATGACTGGTTATTGGAACAGCCTGCCCAGGGAGGTGGTGGAGTCACCACCCCTGTAGGTGTTTAAGGAAAGACTGGATGTGGCACTTGGTGCCATGGTCTGGTTGACAAGGTAGTGTTGGGTCATAGGTTGGACTTGATGACCCCAGAGGTCTTTTCCAACCAGTTGATTCTGTGATTCTGAGCAGGGCAGAGCGCACAGGCCAAGGCCGAGAGGGCACAGTGAGGCGACGGGAGCGGGTTAGGACAATGGGACCCATCCCCGGCTTCCCCTCTGATCGCGGAGCTGCGGCGGGAGGTCCGTCTGCCCGGGCCCTGCCGCGACACGCAGGTCTCCGCCACGGGCTGCGACTGCGGGGCGACTCTGGCACACGCCGCGCTGAGTCCTCCAGCCCTGCCCTCTTCCCATCCCTCAGCGAGCCCGCCTCCGTCCCCGGACGGGTCCCGTATACAGCGGGAGCGGACAGCGCTGGTCTCGAACACGCGGCCTGGAGTGCCGCGAGGGGGGGAGGAGCGGGTGCGTCGCGCCGCGCGGTGCATTGTGGGCGCCGCCGTGATTGCTGCGGAGCCGCGGAGTGCGCCGGGAGCGGCGGTCGGAGGGGGAGGCGGAGGCGGCGCTCGGGGTGGCATCGGTACCGCCACCGCGGCCATCGGGGCTCCGCGGGCTTGTGCCGTCCCGTCAGGGTACCGCCCGGTGCGGGAGAGCCCCTCGCCGGCCGCCACGGGCGCGGTGGGCCGAGCCGGGCCCAGGCCGAGGGGACGCTCCCCCGCCGCTCGGTAGGGACGGGAGGGAGGGAGCGCTCGCCGGGGCCTCGGCGCCGGGCTCGCTGCGGGCTGTGCTGGGGCCTCCGGCGGGGAGCGAGGGAGGAGGGAGAGAGGGAGAGAGGAGGAGGGAGGCGCGGCCGGCGCTGCCCGTCGCGGGAGGGGGAGCAGCAGAGCCCCGCCGCCCGCAGCTTTGTTCGCCGGGCCCTCCGACGCTCGTCCCACTCCTCTGCCGCAGTCCGAGCTCTCTCCCGGTTCCTTTCTTTGCCCTCCGCTGGATACCTCGGTGCTGGAGCATCGCCTGCGGGACCGACCCCCTCTCTCCTCGCCTTTTTTTCCAAAGTGGCACCGGCGCCTCGCTGTTGGGATTATAAATGTTTGAACTAAGACCCGGGGAACTGGAAGGAGAGCCTCCCGTTGGAATTAACAGGAGAGAAAACAAGGGAGGCTTTTCCAAATCCTCCGCAAGAAAGCCCGTGCTGGTTTTTTCCCGTGCTGTCCGCACGCTGTTTGATAATGCGATTGTGACCTGAGTGGAATTTATGAACGACGAACTAATTGAAGCTTCTTGCACCGCTGCATCGGACTACATTTTTTTTTTATTTCCTCAGCACATGATTCCTCCGTGCCAGCTGTTGCAGGACCTGTGGGCCAGTAATAGAGGGATGGGAAGCTGAGGCCGTTTATTTTCACGTGCTTCTGTTCCGGGGACTTGGCGAGCTGGCTGAAGCTGCTGCTGCTTTTTACTGGATCTGCGCTTTCCTCGGCAGGTTTATTTGTTTTCGTGTGCTCGGGGTGTTTCGATTAGACAGACGTCGGACTGGAGCTGAATGGATGCTTTGCAAGCCGAAAGGGGGGGGTAACAGAAAACTGCTAAAACAGAGAAGAACTGGTACTGCAAGAAACCTGGAACTTGTCTTCCAAGCCTTTTTGTTTTGTTGAGCAAGGTAAATAGCGTAGTGGGGAAAATACAAGGCTTATCGTAGTCATGCAAGAAAGTGTTACAAAGCATCTCAAACGGTTCCAAGTCTTCCAGGGGATAGTGAGGACTCACAGTAAGGCTCAGAATGAGTTTAGTTGTTCTTTAAAATGTTCAAATACGGGTATGAAATGTAAGGCTGAGAACAAAGTTTGTGGCACCTGTGAGGTAGAGAGAACTGCTTTGTCCGATGTGCCTTATGTTCTTGTAGTTTTGTGATGGTGAGAGAGGCTTTCTGAAGAACTGTAGAAGTCTTAGTGGTTCAGTGAGAGTGTGCAGAAATACAGTGCTTACATATGCGTTGTTTTAACTGGGTTTCGTTCTCTGCCTTTGATTATTTTTGCATACTTTTCATTTTCACATTGACAGCTGCTACTACTTTGTAATGGATTTTTTTGCTTTTTATCTTCCTTCACGTGTTTTGTCACCTGAATTGGACTATTTGGATTTACCTCTCATTTACATGCATCACTTTCACCATAAACTTTCTGCAGCCAACATTAGCTGACAGTACTGTTTTAGATATGATCTTTATACGTTTGAAGCATTGGAATGAACAGATAATGATTCTCAAAATGTGCAGTGTAATCAGTTACTGGGTTAAGTGTATAATTTTGAGGGGCAGGCTACATGCTTCATCTTTGGTTGTTTTTTTTTTTTCCTTAAAGATCTGGGCAGCAGTTCACTCCTGACAGAAATATAAATCCATTAAAACGAGATCACACTTTGAAACGTGGCTGTAAAAATCTGGTTTTGCAAGAAGTCACAAGATTCTCATTACAAAGTGATGCCTTGATTAAACTGACTGTGTTATCTTTTCTCAGCCTTAATGAAATAGTGGCAAAAACTGAGGTGTTGGCAGCCCTCGCTGATTCTGTCATGGGGAAAAGCTAAGTGGGTATTATGGGCAGCACTCAGAGTTCCTGTTTGGATCTGTTTGACTCGACTTTACGGTCTTTGTTTTATCTCGTTTTGTTTCAAGATGATGTGTGAGGTGATGCCAACCATCAGTGAGGCTGAGATTCCCGCTGGGGGAAATGGAGGCCACGGTTCAGGTTCCCCATTACAGTCAGATGCTGATTCCCACTTTGAGCAGTTAATGGTGTCCATGTTGGAAGAAAGGGATCGCCTCCTGGAAACGCTGAGGGAAACTCAGGAGACCCTGGCACTGACCCAGGGCAAGCTGCATGAAGTTGGTCATGAGAGAGATTCCTTGCAGAGACAGCTCAATACTGCACTCCCACAGGTATGGACAACTTGAAAGGAAGGTACCTTTCAATAATTTTTGTATTCTTTGTGGTGTTTTGTTAGCTTTTTTTGTGTTTAATTTGCTGAAGAGTCAGGTTGTGTTAGGAGAAGATGAATCTGGCTTAGGACTATCCCAAGTGTCTGTTGGTGCTTACTCACTTTGAGAAAGGTATGAAAGCAAAGCAAGCAGGAAATGGCAGCCCTTTCCCTCCAGTGTGCTTTTCCAGTTGCTGGAATTTCTTTGGCTTAGCGTGAGTATGAAGTTGTATCTACATTGTATTGACGTCCTTTTGTTTCACAGAACTTGATGGACTTCCTTCTGTAACTGTTATTCCTTTAATGCTGTTTCTAACTGTCTGATTAATTAATGTGCTGAAGAATTGATACCTGGTCAAGTCAAGGGTGTTCAAGGGGGGTTTGCAACGAGATGGTCTTTAAGGTCCCTTCCAACCCAAAGCATTCTGGGGTTCTATGAATTCCATATAGGCCATTCTGACATCACTATGGACTTTTGATTTAAAAACTTGAAAAGTTGAAGACTGATATCTTGTGAATACATGCTGAGTTGTCATGGCGATGTAGGAGTCTGAGTGTGTTGTTTAACCTGTTTAGTTACTTTTGAAAAGTTTGGATTTGTTTTTGTTGGTTTTTTTTTCCTTTTGGGAGTTCCTAATTCCTGACTTGGAGGATGCAGTGCACCAGCACGTGGCCTGTGGTGCTAAGTTTGTTATGTAAGGAACATAGTTAGGAAAGGTGATTGGTGCCTACAGAACTTCTTGGGGTTTATCCGTTCTGTTAAAAATAGTACAAACTGAACTTTGAACATGTTGGGAAGCATTTAGTTGTAGGCAAAGCAGAGCAGAGGCTACTTTAAGTGTTGGTTAACTGTTGATAGCCCTGTACTTTCTAGCATGTTCCCAGTGTCACGATGATGTTATTACTTTTACAAATGTTTACATATCCTTAAATATACTGTAGTTACTGTTTATACCCTTTAAAACAGTAGTTTTAAACCCTTGTGTTTCACTGCTCTCATTATAATGTAATCACTGTGTGACACTTGGTGTTGTAATTGGTCCTGGCAATTACTGAGGGATAGAAACAAAAAAAGTTATACATGTGTTTCGGTGGTGTGATGGAAATCCCAAAGGAGAAGTTTCCAACCTTTGCCGTTGCCTGTGTTAAATCATGTGCTGCAGGCAAAAATCGTTTCTTTGTTTTTTTGTTGTAATAACTGTGGCTTCTCTTCAGTCTCTGTGTCAGGTCTGCATTAATGGATGCCATTAACCAGTTGTGTGACCTGGAAATTGTTACACTTGCATTTGTGGCTGAGCAGAATCACCCACATTCCAGACTGTGCCGTTCCCCTTTTCAGTTCTCAGTTTTCCTTCCTAAATCTAGTAAGCTACTTACACTTAACCATTTATTTCTAAACATTTCTGAAAGATTAATGAACAGTTCCCACTTTCAAGAATGTCATAATTGCATGGCTTCCTGTGAAATCTGTAGGAAAAGAAAGTCAGTTGACAGAGAAATTTTACTGCAGTTTTATCTAAATACACAGCAGGGTATGAATTTTTGTAGATTGCTGTTAAAAGTACTTTTTAATACTGTGAAACTGCCACTTTTGTCCTCAGTGGGGCTTGGCTTACTGTGGAAGGTGACAAGTGATGGTGCTTTGAAAAGTCAGAAGGATTTTATTATTATTTCTATAATCAGCAGTTACTGCTGTATTTGACAAGTTTTTGGTGTTGTTCTGGTAGAGTTGGTTTCTTCATGGGTGTAAATTTCTGATGAGGTGAAACAATATATTTTTGAAATGTTAATATGTGTTCACTGTCAAAACTATGGTGACTAATATTTGAAACTGTTCACACGTTTTTGTTAATTATTTCAAGCTGAGAGGTTTATTTGAACTACTGCCTCAAATGACCCATTGTATAACTGTGGATTTCAAGGAGGGTGGAAGCAGGATAACCTTAAATTTCTGACAGATGTGTAATATTTTTTTCAGAAAAGAAGGGATAATTGTGTACATTTTTTTTTTTTATGGTGGTAGTTGTTTTCAATTTAATAGATCTGTGAAGTTCAATTTAACTAGTTGTACAAAGCCTGGTATAATTGCATGAATTACTAAATCACTGTGTAACCAAAGTGTTATTTCTCCCTCAGACTTGGCTTCTAAGAAGTCTTTGTAGTTGATTTTAGAGTGCTTTATCTTAACAAATGTTGAACTGAATTGTTTGTGTGTTCGCTTTTCCTGGTTTCTGTTTTTAGCTGAATCAACCAGTTATAGACTGTTCTGATACTGATGAAAAATCCTTGTATAAAAGAGGAGTGCCAGATTTCCTCTATAGCAAAACTACTTCTCTGGGTTTAGTATGAACACACTCAATTTCTGATGGAATCCCTGTATTAATTCCTTACGTTCACTGAGCTTCTCTGTGTAAGAAAGAGGTTCAGACTGGTGGATATATAGTTAATTACAAAATAGCAAATTAGTACTTGAGTATTTGTGCATCTGGTAGATTATAGAAGCAAATGCAGGGTTTTTTTCTGCAGCAGTGATAACACATTTTCTGAAGCCTCGAAGGAGCAGACTTTTCTAGCACACTTAGTGTGTGGGTAGGTAGGAATTTTAGGCATCAGTTCTAGTTCACGTAAACCTGGGACACCAATTTAGAGTAAAATGCCTTTTGTTGGGGATGTTTAATTCACTGAGAGGAGAGCATTTTAATATGATATAGATGGGTTTAATCTGTTACATTTACACCAAGTAAAACTGCCCATTTTTTTTTCCTTTGTATGGGCAGCTGGAAATGAAATAATCTCTGCTGCCTTGATAAAATAACTGGATTCTTGGCAATGCCTTTTGTTTTCTGGGAGTTACCTGCTTATACAGATTACCCCAGTCCAACTGTGCTCTGACCTTGGAAGATGAACTTGAGGAATCAAATTGCTGTGCAAAAATTTAATTTTATTCTTTCCAGAATTCTTCATAGAAAAAACTTAAAATGAACTTTTTAGTTAGAGAGCTTATGGAAAACACTTGGTCCAGAGCCTGCCCTGGTATAGTTTTGTAATGATGGACTGAAGGATTTCGTTGCCATTTTATTAACAGTGGTACTTGCATTTCCTCCAGGCAAGTTTTAAGTAATACAAGGATGTCATAGATGTAGAAGTGAGGTTTTGAATTGTACATAAGTTGAAGAGCACAGTTGCAGAAAGCGCGTTAAGCAAAGGCCTTGCCAAGCTCTGCAAAAGCTGACATTTTCTCAGCTTTGAAAGTGCAGCTCCGTTTCCAGTATTCATAGATGTTCGACCTTGAGCTGACATGGCTTTTACTTCTTACTCTGGCAAGAACTGGTGCTGACTTCTAAATACCAGCCATTGATGTCAGCAGTGCATTGTGAGTCCAGAAATGATGGAGATCCAAAGGGATCTCAGATGTAACTGTATGTCAGGGCAAATGGATCCTGCACTTCTGTCACCCCCTTCTGACAGCAAAAACATGATTCTGTTGCATTTTCAGATAACTAGCATTTTAATCTTGTGTTGAGTTTCAGTTGCTAAACCTTACTAAATTACTGGATAGATCTGGCTTTCCAGTTTAAGTCAAGATGGAGATAGGAGTTAATGTTCTGAATTCTCACTTACTGTATCAATAAACCTCAACTTCCCTGACATTTCTTTCTTTGCAGAGTGTGGAAACAGCCAACTTCTGCCAAAACGTTCAGAATATGAAGTTATCTGAAAGTATACACTTAAATAACGTATAAATTCTTTAAGCTACACTTAAATAATCTAGTGGAATGCACTGAGGACCAAGTCCCCAGCATTGGTTCTGACTTTTTAGTTTCTCATTTAAATATATATGTCTTTGTTGTTTGAAACATCCCACCCCTGCCCAGCACACATCTGTTTGCCTATTGTTATCAACTTTCTGTTTATACTGTGCTTTTAATTTAGGTTTTCTTGATTATAAATAGACCTTTTAGCTAGATTAAACTTGGAACTAATTTTAAGTTGTCTTGTACTTGAGGATGACTTTTAGTACTATGATGTCCCATCCATGCCCATAATAACCAAATTTTATGAAGTCGGAAACTATTGGTTTCATTTTCCTTCATTTATTTGTAGGAAGAATGTTTTGGTGACTACACAAGAAATGCTTTTTACTTGTTTTTAATAGTCAATGAGGCCCTGAAAGATGAGCTAATGGTTATTTTTGCCTATTTTTCAGCTACTGTGTACAAATATCTGACAATGGGTTTACTAATGTTTGGTTTGCTGTAGTCTAACAAAAAGGCTGGATATAAGTTTGGGTATAATCAAGACAAGGTGTTTTAAAAATATGTTCTATATTTAGAACCAGGTGACCTTCACATATATGTTCATCAGTGGTAACTTGTCTGTAGCCTCTGGTACAACAGGGAGTGTGTGTATTTTGGTATTCTGAGAATTCTTCCTCTGCAACCTTATATTTTTCTCAGCTCTTTTTAGGAGTGTAACTAAAAACTACTTTGAAGAGATTTAGTAGCAAGACTGAAAGATTCAATGTGGCTATATAAAAAAAGAAAACCTTTTGGCGTTTTTTCTTAAATATGAATTAAGAATACAATTTCACCCCCCCCCTTACAAATTCTTAGTGTTTTAATGTCCACTGACCCGAGAGCTTGGTTTGTCCTTTCTGGTGTTTACTTAAGAGGGGTGAATGTTGGTTTTACTCGCTATAGATTTTGAACTTAGAATCAAGAGGACACATTTGTTTGCGTTTTGATATATAATTAACAAATTATAATTAACAGTGTTGTTAGAGAACTTGAATCTTTGGAGAGAACATTTTAACTGATTAATAACTTTTTTCTCTGCATGTCAAAACTGCATTAATGTACTTCACACTTCAATTTTGGGATTTTTGGTTTTTTTTTTAGTTTTCCAGCTTTGAAGGAATATGACAGAGGTCTTCTTCTTGTAAACTGCTTTTGGCAATCTAGGCAGGTTAAGTCACTTTAATTCCGTAAGGGTGACTGGAATCTGTTGATATATGTTAGAAAATGCTTATCATAATCTCTTGTGTATATGGATCTCAAGCCACAAGCACTGAGAAGGGATAAATGTGTGTTGTGCGAGTCAGGTCATCTGGGTGTTCAGAATTTTCCAAGTGGATTTTTTTGGGAGCCTGCCTATGGATTCTCCAAGTGTAAATGTGTGGCAGTTCTTGCCAGGAAAAATGTTTTACCATTCTCCAGGGATGAGAGAGGAATTACTGTTTTGCTGCCTATTGGAGCTGAGTTTTTTATTCCACTTGACTTTTTCACAGAGGCTCTGGGAAATGCTGTTTCCACGTTTTGTGAGCTTCAGATGATGGTGTAGTGAGCTGAATACGTATCTGTGGGTCACTTGAGGATATTGCTCTCCTAGTTGGATATTCAGGGTTGGAACACTGTGATTCCAAGTTAAAGTTCACGCTCACTTCCATTCTGATGTGTTGTTTTCCTTTAGGTTCTCTGTAAGTTGATGGGAATAGTTTTTTAATTGTTTTTTTTGCCTATGACCTTTATCTGTTTCAGACTTTACCTTTTGTTTCATGTAAGCTCTGCTGAAAATCAGCTCCTTTTCTTCTGTTTGGCCCGACAAGGCTCTGTGGCCTGATCCTGCTTTTTTAAAAAGAGCAACTTTGTTGCCTGATCTGTTTGTTGGCTGTTCCACGCCGGCCTTGAGCTTTGCTCATATGTTTACGTTCGTGTTTTCTACTCAGGGTGTGTTTTGTGAGGATAGAAGTGAAAAGCCTTAATAGAAATACAGTTTTTGTTGGATCTGAAATATAGGATGACTCTTAATGGATATGTATGAATAAGGGCAGGCAGCATCTTTTCCTGTAGCTCATCTGTCTTGTGGTTATGCTTTCAGAGATATAAATACCCAGAATTAGTATCTTGGTTTAGAAATGCCATGGAGTGCACCCAGATAAGGCAAGTGCACGAGATTCAAGGCCAGGGTGGATAGGGCTCTGAGCAACCTAGGCTGGTGGAAGTGCCATGGGCAGGGTGTGAAGTGAGATGGTCTTTAAGGTCTGTTCCAACCCAAGCCATTCTAGGATTCTGTGATTCCTAAATAAAAAGGTCCTTACACTGCCAGTGTATAACCAGTTATCTTCAGGACAGATTTTAAACAAGAACCATCACTTGTTTCAAAGGCCGTGTGGAAAAAAGCTTGGTATATTTGATATATGTATCCTTTGAGTTGTATTAAAGGGTAAAAGAACTTCCACTCAGAAAACAAGCATTTTGAATTTATTGTGATAGGAAAGTGGGCAGCTTTTAATTTATTTTTAAAATTAAATTTATTTATTTAATTATTTTTAATTTTTAATTTGTTTTTCTCTCTGGGTATGCTCTGAGCTGTGTTTGTGCCTCACTCCTATTGCTAGAGAGAGAATTTGGTATCTAATTGAATTGAAATATTCTGAAGCACAATGGTTCCTTTTTTTATTCCTGTCTCCCATATAAATGCATATAAAATTTGGGTTTTGGCCACCAAAATAGTTGGTGTAAAGCCTAAAACTTCTTTTATGTGGAGAGAACTCACTCAGTGAAGAGGACCATAAATTCCTGTTGTTTTAATGGTTCTGGATCTATGGTTAGCTCAATAAATAGTTACCAGTTTTATTAAGCTGTTTTAGTACTATTTCTGAATTTTCAAGTACAGTCATGAAAAGGGGAAGAGATATCTGAAAGCGGAATTTGTTTTATCGTGTGCTTCGTAGAATGCTTGATATGGAAGTTTTCTCGCTGTGCAAAACAAAATTATTTTAAAATAGGAAAATTGGGGATAAAAGGGAAAGGAAATGGCAGGGTTTAAATTGTGGATTTGTGGGTTTGAGTTGTGGGATCTCGATTGCTTTATGTGAGCCTGTCACAAACATTTTAGCAATATATACTTTTTGCCAATAGAATGTTATAGTCAAACCTCTGTCCAGAATTGGAAATTCTGCAAGCTGGACGTGCTGGGATTCCTGGTGCTCTTTCGCCTGCTAATGAACAGCACTGGACCTAAATTCTGTTATTGGCTGTGCTTTTCACTGTAGTTTGTGCTTGTGGATTGGCTGTTCCCAATGGGAAGCTGAACTCTGGAATTTCGTATTTAACATTCTGCTGTTCTTCCTTCTGCTGGAATTTAGGACATGGGCTGCTTTGGAAACCCAGAAGTAAAAAACTTCTGATCCAAATCAAAGGTCATTTAAAAATCTAAATGGCATTGTTTTGTTAAGATTTACCCATAGTACTAGAAGTTCTTGAGATAATCTAATTATGCATGTAAAGGATGACCCTGCACATGAGAGAGCAACAGGAACAGCAGAGCATGTGTGGAGGGTGATAGTGGATGTGTGGATGAATCTAGCTGGGGTTTCTACATGTTTATGCATGTGGAAGGCAAACTCCTAATTTCAGATTATCCCTTCAAAAGCTCTCTCTGTTTGGGTGAATGACTAAAAGTTGGTTTAGATCATTTCAGGGATGCCTTGGTATACCATTGTGAATCTTTGTTTTTTCTTCCTAATGTATTTTTCATACAGTATTATCACCTTTTTGTACTTCATAGGGAAGGGCTTGGAAGGTCGTAACATTCTTTACAAAGCTTTACTTTGCAGGTGCATCTAGTAATTTCTTTCTTTTAGAAATAAATACATAGTTCTTAAGTTTTCAGAAAGGTCTTTGGAGGGTGTGGTTCAATACCATTATCTTCCAAAAGCTGAGTCTTTGTTTCAAGAAATCTGGAATGGCTTTACTTCATGTAAAGTGGAAGTGGACCAGGTTTTTAGGATTTTAGGTCTCACTGCTTGTCCATGCAGGGAAGAAACTGTTCTTTTCCCCTCCTGGCATCTCATTTATGCTCCTCCTTTATGCTCCTCAGTCCATCTTTCACTGTAAGTCTGTTGTAAGACTTGAGAGTGTGCTCTCTTTCGTGGACTTTGGAGTTGCCTTTATTTGTGAAAATTGAGCAACTTTTCCATGGAATGGTCCAGTAGCATTTTGCAGAATATCACAGATTTGGATGTATTTAGCTTCAGTACATCCACTTAGCATGTAAACTGGGGTGATAGAGCACAGAGAAACAGAAAAATCAAAGGTAAAGAGCTGGTAAGTTGCATTTCCTGCTGAAGGCACCTATCTGTCCTCATTGAGTATGACTTGCTTAAACAAGTTTGAAATTAGGAGACTGAAGTGTTCATCGCTTGGCAAAAAAATATATATATATATATATATGTAATAGGAGAGCACTGAGGGGGAAGTACATGTTGGTGCTTGTTTAATGAGGGTGTCTTGGCCAGCCTTATTCAGGTATTCCCAAGCATTCCCTTTTAACAGAGTGTGAAAAATGTACTTTTCAGCTACTGTCCACAGAACTAAATCTGGAACAGGAGGCCAAGATTAGTGATTAGAATAGGCCAGGGCCTCAGCTGCTGCTCACAGTTTTTGCAAGCAGGAGTAACTTTGTCACTGGAATAATCTGCATGATGGGTCTTGTCCTGGTCTATTTGTAAAAAATAGTGGAGTGTTAGTCATGTGAGGGTTAGTTTTTAAACGTACTAGAATGCAATGTGTAGGATTAAGTAATTTTTAATTAATGAAAGTCATAGGAGTTTAATATTTAATGCCAACTGAGCCAGACTTGTGCAGTTTCTTGTGAATGCAGTATGTTTAGAGTTGATGTACAGAAAAAGACATATGTTTTTTCTTACCCCAGTAAACTCACAGTTCAGTGCTGTTTGCAATCTTGCTGTAGTTGTTGCAGTAGCTCCTGTTTCCAAAATGGAGAGTCCCAGGAAAGTTACTGACCTTGTTAAATTTTCCCAGCATATCTTGCAATTGTTTTCCAGTTTGGCATCTCTGAGGAGCATTGCAGGCTGTGAGATCCCAGGAAATCTTGACCAACTTTGTGTGGAGAGGAAAAGCTTCAATGAAATCTCTCTGGTGTCATATTAAAGATGGAGACTGGTTTTGTCCCACACCTTGTCAAACTGGTAGTGCAAGATTCTTCCCCTTTAATTAAGTGCAAGTGTATTCTCCTTTTGCCATGGTGGATATGGGCGTGAGGAGGTTTCTTCACTGCCATGGACTCCAAAAATGGAGATGCCTAAAGCTACAACTAAGAAGTTGTGCTGCTACTTACTTGTATTAGTTATTAATCCAAATAGACCAGGCTAGGGTTGCAGGAATGTGGTAATTCCTATTGGGAAACCCTTAGAATTCATAGACTCAGAGTGTGACTGAGAGACATGTTTATTTTCTAACACCCCCCCAAGTACTGCAAACTTATTTCTGTGGTAATTTAAGGGTTTAATTCTGGAATATTGGTAGTTGGTTTCCTACAGTATTGGGAAGGATTACTGTGTTGTTGACCAGTCTCAACAGCTCCCGTTCTGCACAAAGTATGCATACACATCCCAAGTTGAAAAGCCTGTTTTTCCATGCTGACTAAAGTTTTCCTGATGCATATTTTAACTGATCTTGGGACATTTATCCAAGTCAAACAAGCCTGGTATGGTTCTGAATACTTTTGTGCCTTATGTGCCATTTCAGGGGGTGTATTCCTGCACGTCCCAGAGCAGCTAAGGTGGAACTCTGTGTAGCCACCACAATGAAGTGGTTCTGGCCATGTGGTGGAAGGTTTTCTGCTGCCATTGCATATGAATAGATGCCAAGTTTCACGCAAGTCTGAAGTGCTTCTGTATTTCCTCTGCTTGCTGGAAGGCAACTGTTACTGTACAACTGTTGTAATGGTTTGACTTTTGGATTTCCCTGCTCAGAGGATCCAAGGTGTTGCCTGAGTAGGGGCAACATTTTATAAGTATTTTACAAACAGAATTGAAGAAAATAACTTGAAACCAGTTATTTCCAGTTAGTGTTCAGTGCGTTCCTTTCTTGTTAATCCTCTGTGCATTCTGTTAGCTAGGCGGATTGAGTTCACAACTCAGTTGAGTATTTGGAGAAAGCCTTGGGGAAAAAACAACAGGTGCTTTGGTAGAATTGTTGCACATCTGAAGCTTTAAAAGTGATTTAAAAAGCTGTGGTAAAAAGGGGTTGTGTCTGCTCTGGGTTAACTGAAAATACACCCTGTGTGATATACCATACTTTGAACAAGCTGTGTTGAATTGCTAAGGCTGGTGAAAAGACTAACAAACTATCTGGAGAAATTATGGATTCTGGAATGTTTTGATGATCCCAAGGCTGGCTGCTACAGAAGAGGCAAGTTGTAAGAGGAGTAACTGGATGAAGTTTTCCAACTTGTTTAAACTTCATGGTCTCTTTCATTAATTTCACAGACCTATGAAGAAGTTGTAAGTGGCAGCTGTGGCTTAGTTTTGACTTGCAGCACATTACCAGCAAACGTTCTTGTTTGCTAGCAAGTCCAGAGATCTAAACTTAGAGTCTACAGGTCATTTATGACTTGTATTCATTGTGGAGGACAGAGGTCTGGCTGCTGGTGGAACTTGGAAGACACTTGGACGTTGTCTTGTGTCCCTTGCAGTGCCGAGTACAGCGTGGGATTGGGACTCCAGCGATGCACAAAAGTCCGTTTTTGCATGAGGATTTTCCCCTACTCTTGTGTACATAACAGCACTGTTCTGCTGGGCTTAGAGCAAAGGAAATGCAGTGGTTCTACCAGCCTGGGTGGTTTATATAGGCTGTAGTTAATGATTTGAGTGGAGGTGGTTCCTGTTTGCCTGTCTTTGACCTGTACTTTGCTCTATGTTAGAGGGGTTTGAAGGCTCACTTTCCAGAATATTATGCTGTGTGCATAAAGTGTGAGCATTGATTAATGTGGTGGAAGGAAAACCTCTGATCCTTTAAGTAGTGAGAGGCTGGATCCAGCCATATTTGGGTTCTGGTACTTTTACCCATCCTCATTCCGAATAGGTAGGACATGTCTGTCCAAGACATGTTAGATCAGGGAAGGGGAGCTATGGGAGGGAGAACGTGGAACCGATGTGTTTCCACCTCCCTTTTCCTGTTGCTCCTGCATTCCTTTTGCAAAGCTGCCAAATACCACCTTTCTTCATTTAGTGCTTTGTAGTCCAGGCGCAGTGAACGCTCTGCATAAATTGAAGCAGGATGGTAACTGGAAACCCAGTCATTACCATGGAGACTTGGTCTTGCTATAAGCTTTCCCACTGTGCTCTAGGGCATATGTTTGGTACCTGCTGGCTGTGAGTTTGGAGTTCTTTTTGCCTCTTCGCTTGTGAAAGGTCAGGCTGTGGATTCTCCTTTCGGCTCCAAAGAGAGCTGGGAACAGAGCAATAACATTATGCAACTGTAAACACGTTGAAACTTAATTTCCTGTTTAGGATCGAACGGTGTTAATGACCAAGCCTAGGTGGGTCAATCCAGGAGGGAAACTTGAATATTGTACTAAAAAAGAGGGCTGGGATGATCAGAAGTTCCTCAGGTTTAATATTTAGTCAGCTGGCAGCAATATTCACTTGAGTGTTCTCATGCAGATTTTAATAGAGGGGGGAAAAAAAGTGGTTTTGGAGTCAAGGAAAATACGCACTTCTGAGAGTTAAACAAAGATGGTATTAAACATTTTAAATATCTCAATGCCACTGCTTGGGATGGGAGAGTTTTTTTAAGAGTGAAGAGATCTGCACCTGGGTTTTGGTAGTTGTCTTTTGAGTTATAAAACATCTTATGCATACACAGAAATGGGAAAGGAGGTCAAAAAACTAATTATATAACGAGCTCCTTGTATTCTCACTCAGCTCTAGTTGAAAAAACAGCTCCTTTGAGCATGAAAAGCCTTT
This sequence comes from Myiozetetes cayanensis, assembly GCF_022539395.1. Lineage (NCBI taxonomy): Eukaryota > Metazoa > Chordata > Aves > Passeriformes > Tyrannidae > Myiozetetes > Myiozetetes cayanensis. The sequence continues at coordinate 61,918,234 of NW_026087853.1, read as the reverse complement.
CAGTGTTCTGAAATACAAGAATTTGACATATCCATATTTTAATTATTCTCTTACACTTCCTTTTAAGTTGTTGGGATTTTTGAGAACAAAAGATAAACTTATTTCATAGAACTGTTTCTCTTACTACTTGAAGTAAGTTTTATGATTCCAGGTTAGTAAATCCAGGCTGCTTGATACTTACTGGAAATTAATTTCACGAGGTGAAAAGCAAAATATTTTTCTTTGCACACTCCAGGCTGATTTTGCTCTTTCCCATTAGCGCATGCCAGAGATATGGAAAGGTTGAAAGCAATCTGTTTTATTACGTGGAACAGGCCAAGCATGATGTGTGTTGGTGGTTTGTTTTCTCTGGATTTCTTGCTGCTAAAGTGTGTGTAACCGTTTTCTTCGAGGGCTGGATTTAATGATGAAAACAAATCAGTTCTTTTCAATTTTAACTCTCAATACCCTTGAAGTATTTCAGAATTCTTAGCCTAAAAAAACCCAAAACAAAATTGGTCGAACCTAAATATGCTTGATAGGAACTTTCAGATATATTGGGGATCTTGGTCCCTGTGTGTTCCCTAAATTCCTTAAAGTGAAGTGGCTGTGAAATACCCTGTTAAACTTAAATATTCAAGTTTTCTTTGATTGTTTTGCTTAAGAGTGTATACTTGTCATTTCCATGCATGCATCCTTTGGAATAATTGTGGCTTATATGTGGTGTAAACATCATGCTGGAAACTTATCTCAGATCGCACTGGTTTCCATCCCTGATGTCCTGCACTTTCCTGCACTTTCCCGCACTTTCCCTCTTGTTCTTCTTGTGCTCCTTTCAGCTGCTCAGCTTTGTGAGTGAGTTGTTTGATATTCAGGTTACAGACCAGAACGACAGTAAAACAAAATATTACTTGGAGATTAAAGAGAGAAATTCCACTCATATATTTCACTCAGAGATGTTCCAAGATGCAACAGTTGCGACTTCCTCTTTCTGTTGCCTGAAGTTACTACTTTAACAGTAGTATTTTAAAAGTAGTATTTCACAGTACTTTAATAGTAGTACGTTCTTTGGTGAATTTAAAATGTTTGGGGCTTTATTTACAAATCTTTCCATCCTTTGTATGTTTTGTACTATGTTGTTGCCTGTAATCCGTGTTTCCTTATGTTCTCACAGGTGTTGCATTTCCTGTGGAATAAGGGTTTTTTTCTTGATCAAATTCCAAGAAAATTTACAGTTCGTTGTCTGTAGAGCATCCCTAGTACACATCTTATATTAGCAGACTTCCAGGGATTACCTGTGTCCTTTCAAGTTTTTCCCCCTAGGTTAAATACTGTATTCCTGACATCTAGCATGTATTGGTTTGTCATGTACTATCTGTGGAACCTATAAATTATGTTGGTAATAACCATGAGGAGAACCTATTCCCTGAAAGCTGTTAATGTTTCTGGACTGGGATCTTGGAAGTACCCAAGTGTCTGTCAGCTCAGACATCAGAAATGTGCAGGCTTGACAGCCAGGCACCAGTTGATCCAACTTTTGGAAAGCTGTTTATGCTGTGATCTCAAAAATACTAAAGATTGGAGGTCAATTCTGAAGGTTGGTGGAAAAGAAGTGTTCTTGCTTCATGGAGTTTGTGAAAAAAAAAACCAAAACCAACCAAAACCTCTGTAGATTGCTGAACAAGAACAAACTTACTCACTCAATGTAGCTTTTTGTTGAGAGTATTGACTTCTGGCAGCAAGAGAGATGTTTTTGGAATGATGCAGTTGGATCAGAAAGTGACTTTCTCCAGTAAACAGTTTAGTGTAGCATATGGGTGTTTGCCAGAATGTTCTGATCAACAGGGAATATTTCCCTGGAAAATTCAGCACTCTCTTTTCTGTAAGTGCTCTGAAAGGGCTTGTACCATTCTAGTCAACCCTGAGTTGTATATTTTTTATATTGAGCAGAACGGATGATCTCAATCTTCTTAATTACTGAAAAATAATCAGCTTTTAGGATAAGAAGGAAAGGTTTTCCTTTAATTCTTTCTGTACATTCGTCTAATGCCAAAGAAGAAATGATGAGGCAACTTAGAATTTTTGGAGATTATGAGGTGGCAGATAGTTTCTCTCCCGAGCTGCTTGGAGAAATCACAAATTGTCTACCAGTGGAGGTAAGTATTACAACTAGATAGGACATGTCTTTTGGCAGTGTCGGCTGAAACTAAGGATGTTCAAATGTTCTTTATTAGGCAGCTCACGGGACTCAAAGCAACTATATTTTGTCAAAACAAACAGCAGTGGAGGTTATTGTGCAATGCCAGAAATTCATGCCAGTGCGTTAACGCAGCAGCAATATAAATTCCTGGGTGCCTGGTTGGTTTGGGTCATCTGACAAGGGTGATGGTTCGTGTCAGAGTTGATATATTTGTGCTACAGTTTATATTTGCACACAAGTATGCAGTGGGATAGAACCCTCTGTGCTACAACCATTTGAAGAGTAAATAGACGTCCTTTCAAGTACACAGCTGGTGAAACTCACACACAACCCTGGAAACTCTCACAGGTGGGATGTTGAAGGTATAGGAAAAATTTGGATGTCAAGGAACAGCTCATAGTAGAGGCAATTTTCCTGTCAGCTCCAGTGAAACCTGAAGTAGATTTTTCTTGATTTACTTGCACCCAGGACTCTGTTGTAGTTAGTTTTTTGTGTGTAAAAGTTCCAGTAGCTGGACTTACGTTTTATTTTTTCTCCTAAGTGTATTTGCAGGCCATTTTGAAATAATTAGGCCTCTTTTTTTTTTCTTTTTTTTTTTTAAGAATGCAAATAAAATGCTGCAGTGAAATATTTATGTGTGTAATTATGAAATGTGGTAGAGAAATCAATTCATTTTTTTAGCAGTTGAAAAAGGAAAATAAATTAAGAATTTTTGCAGTTATTTGCTGATTAACCAGAGGACTACACTGAAACTTTCTTCCAATAAGCAGATTTTTATTTAGGAAGAGGGATTATAGGCATGGATTCTGCATCTGTGACGGTGGGATTAGTGTCTTTACCCTTTTTAAAAGTCTCATACATGAGTAATTCCAAAGGAGTTCGCTGTAAGTATGTGTTGTGCAACAGGTTTTGTCTCTTCAGTCACATCTGTATTTTAGAATAAAGTTTTCCCAGTGAATGTTGGAAATGGCAGTGTCCTTGGACTGTGTCTGGCTGCTTTAGCTGCAAGTTAGAATTTGCAGAGTGCAGTGTAATTGGTCGATGTGGCCTTTTGTTGTTAAGCGGGTGCCTCCCGTCACTTTGAATTTTGCTGAACAGCTCCGTCTGAAGCTTTCACTTGACAAGCAGCTACTGTCTGTTAAACAGTATATTTTGCAGAGTTGGAAAAAAATAGAGAAGCAGTCCTTGTGCACGTGGTGTGTTTCCGCTTCGGTGGCCATTTGTGGTGTTCACCTCATCTTGATCATCACCAGTTCAGCTGTACCAATCCATTTCTTACTGAACAAGTCTCTTGCTTATTAGTGTTTTCCTTATTTTAGACAACAAAAAGGACTATTATTTACTAATATGTCAATGTTTTCTTATTGAAGTGCTTCTTAAGTGTTCACTGGCCATTGGAGTGACAGATGCGTATCTATTTTCACATCCCAAGTTGTGTTGGTAACACGTGAGGGTTTTTTCCCATTTCCTACAAGCTTTTTTCTGCAACATGGACTTGTTCACATTCACACCTTTACTTTTTGCACTAATTCTAATTGCCAGGGTGGTTCAGGTTACAACGTAAATTATGCCAGAGTAGGTAGATAGGTAATGTTATGCTCTGTATTTGCTTCTAATTGTGGTGTATAGTTGTACCTTTTATCCTATTCAGAGTGCGCTCTGTGAGTTGATAAAACATTTAAATGCCTTTTATGTTGAATATTTTTAGTGAGGCTGTTGATAGAGAGCAGAAGTGGTGTGGGAAGTATTGGCTCTTTCAGATACTGCTACAATCATTTCCTGACAGAAACCCAAAAATGGAGAAAGATACTCTTTAATATTGACTACTCTGTGTTCACTGTAGTAATAAACGTGCAGTAACTGATTGAGGTACCTCGGTTCCAGTTCCCTGATGACACTTCCCTCTATACTATTTCACTTTGGTTGAGCTTTGTGTGGTGAGATCATCACTGAATTTGAAGGGTGAGCCTTGTGAGGGCTTTGAGTCCAGGGGCTCGGCTTTGAGACAATTCTGATTCTAATCCTCTGAGATTTCCAGCAGGACTGCAGGGAACTGCTGGAACTGCTTCAGTACCGTTTTGTGAGATTTGAAAGAAGGCGTAAATGAAATTCCAGTATGTAACTGTATTCTGGTAGATGGCAGGGTTATGCACTGTCTCTCACATTTACATCCTGACTTGAAGTTTGTCATTTTTTCTGATGTCTTTATTTTACTGAGCTCTGTTTCATTGTGTCTCCCTCAGCAGTTGTTAAAAAAACCCCACAACAAACAAAAGAAACACACAAAAGAAACAGCTCTTTGAAACCGTAAAATAATGCATTACAAAGATGTTTTTCCCTTTGCTTACCAGGGAAACCCCAACTCAGATAGTTGCCTTGAGAGACAAATGAGTCTTCAAAAGTACTGGTCAAACATCTTCTGTTTTCACAAGTGTTTTTTTGTCTTTACAGTTGGTAATGTAAGTTTTAAGTTTGAACTTAAGCATGACTGTAAATTGTATTGGCTTTAGTCATCTGAACGCTTCAGAAAGTTGTCACGTGTTCATACGAATCCACTTTCACTGTATCCTGACATTTCTGTCTGGTTTATTCCAGGAATTTGCAGCACTTACAAAAGAGCTCAATGTATGCAGGGAGCAGCTGCTGGAAAGGGAAGAAGAAATCGCTGAACTGAAAGCAGAAAGAAATAATACCAGGGTTAGTTCCCTGTCTTCTCCAAGCTTACCACTGTTAAAGAATGGAGGAAAACACTGAATGTTGAATTTGAAAAGCTAAAAGTGATTTTTTCCCCAATATTTGCACATGACTCCCCATGGAAGTGCAAATGTCTTGATTAAGAAAGTTTGGAAGCTTATGCACAGCTCCAAATGCTGCTGTGCTGAATCAGGAAAAGCTTGTAAGACTGCAGTGTGTCTGTCATTCAGCTTTCTAGTTGAGGTTTTGTAATCACACAGCTCCTGGGATCAGAGGAGCAGAGCGGGTGGGTTGTAGGGTTCTGTTTGAGCAGCTGACGCTGCTAATGCAGCTCAAATGTTGAAAGCAGGTCCTTACTTTTGATACAACGTTCTTTGTCTCTGAAATTTGAAGTTTAGAGCTCAAAACTTAATGTTCTAGGAGGCAGAGTTTTCTGCAGCTTTTCAGAGCAGGAATAAACATTGTTCCTTTTTCTTGCTTTAGCTGTTGCTGGAACATCTGGAGTGTCTTGTCTCCAGGCATGAGCGATCTCTGAGAATGACTGTGGTGAAAAGGCAAGCTCAGTCTCCAGCAGGAGTTTCTAGTGAAGTAGAAGTTCTCAAAGCACTAAAATCTTTATTTGAGCACCATAAAGCCCTTGATGAAAAGGTAATGAAATATTGTGCCTCATCCTGTCCCCTCTTTTGTGGGGGCCATTTTGTGCTAAAGCTGTAGAAACCTCTGAACTGTAACTACATCCAGTACCCACTCTCCAAAATTAATGTGGAAATAAATCAAGGTGCTGTGGTTGTTTCTAGTATTTCATTAGCTCTGTTAATGTAAACTCAGCGTGGTTCAGGGGCAATATATTTGCTGTAGGATTGCATACAGTTGCTTACCTCTACAATATCAGGGTTTAGCCTTTTGATTATGTAATACAAGGAAGAGAGGAATCTGCTTACACTGTGATATGAAGCTGAATTAAAGGAACCCCTCCCTTCAGCTTTGCCTGACATTGGCAGCAGGATATGCAAGTCCTAAAATTCACTGTGAGTTTTGTTGCCAACTCAGTTTACCTGACTTTTGTGACACTTGGATATAAAATCTGGCAAATTACTTTAAGCAGAATTCTTCTCTTTAAACAGAAATAAGCAAAAGCCTACACACTCTGTACCTTGCAAAAGAACAAGCAAATTCGGGGCACATTTAATTCTTGCCTAAATGTACAGGTATCTTAAAATACAATTTGCTTATGCCAGAAAGGGAAAACTAGATTTTTTAAGATACACATTATTTGGCTATTTTTTTGTGTTGTAGTTAGTACTGACTCCAGATTAAGCAGGTGTAATGGAATTTATTATCTGAAAGGGCATGGCAATAAATGAAATTGATTTCTTTTTTATTTGAGTGATTTTATATAATTTGAAATTACCTTTTCAGGTAAGGGAGAGGTTACGAGTAGCACTTGAAAGGTGTAGCTTATTGGAAGAAGAACTAGGTACTACACATAAAGAGGTAGGTTTCTGTCTTAAAAGTTACATCTTCGTGTGTGCATTGTGGGCAGTTTAGTCAGTATTTGTACATAGTAATTTACTAAGTTTCACTTTCACTTCTTGCTCTTGGTTTTTTGCAAATGGAACAAAATTAATTTTTAACTCAGTTACTTTGAAAGCGCAGGAGGGGAAAAAAAATAAACCTCAACCCTCTGACACCTCCTGCCCCCAAAAAACCCCAACAAACCCCAAAAAACCCCTAAACAAAACAAAATAAAAGAAAGAAAACAGTTCATATGGCTTTAAAATAAGAATTTTTGGGTTGCAATGGCCTGAACTGGGTGCCTGTGCTGTTTCATTAATAAATACCTTGCAGTAGAGTCAGTAATTGCTTTTCCAACTGTTTGTTATATTATTAACGAGAAAGGAATCGAAACGTGTATGTAAACTTTTCTTTTAGTTAATGATACTGAAAGAGCAAAGTAATCAGAAGAAAACACTTCCAGATGGGATGCTGGATATAAATCATGAACAAGAAAATATACCGACTACAAATGGGAAGGTACAGCTATTCACTTTATTTAGTTGACATCTGATTTTTTAATTATAATTGGTAACATTTGAATTTGAAACTATAATAAGATATTTTTGCGTGATCATCTAACTAAAAAGCCTTAGCTACCACAATTTCAATGTTTGCAGTCTATCCAGTAACAAAATTATCTTTGTGGAGGAGTGTTTACAGAGGAGTAACAGTTTGTTTTTCAGTCTTATTTACAACATGCAAATACACTTCTTTTTTTCTTGTTAAATAGAGATCCTCTGATGGTTCTTTATGCCACGATGAAAACCTTGCTAAAGTGATTGAACTCCAAGACATCATAGATAAGCAAAACAAGGAGCAGACACAAATGAAAGAACATCTCACTGCTCTGGCCAGCAGAGTGACAGAGCTGGAAGAAGATCTTGACACAGCCAGAAAAGACTTGATAAAATCTGAAGAAATGAATACGAAGTTACAGAGAGACATACGAGAGGTGAGGAGGGAGCTGGCAAAATTTGGGGACTCTCAAATGCAACTGCTTTATTAAATTTTAGTCTTCTTGGTGCTCAGTTGAGCCTTTATGCTTTTGAATGTCTTTGTATTGACAGATGAGAAGAAAATAGTTCAGGGCATGATCTCTTTTTTTAATATAACAGACGAGTTGCTAAAGAAAATTTGTCTTCACTCTAAATCTGTGACTTAGATATTTCATTAATATATGGGAGATTTAGCATTGCGAACTTTACCATGTTCTTGAAAAGATGCTTTATCTTGCCATAAAAGCTAAGCTTATTCGTAAAGTTTAAATTTTTTGAAGATGTACATGGAGGAAGAATCACTTTAATTTCAGTGCTGTCGTTGACAGTTCCTGATCAATCCCTGATCTCCAAGGTCCCATTTCTTGCAGCGTACTGTAATTAAATAGAAGTTAAATAGGGTGCTTAGTTAAGTCCAAGAACGTTCTCTGACCATCCCCAGCACGTCAAGATTTGCTGTGTTTGTACCATTGAAAAGGTAAGTAGCAGATCTGTGGTGTAAGATAATAAAGATGAGTCTTTTTTTAATCATTCAGTGTTTTAAAAAAGTCATTGAACTTGTAAGCCTAAGTGAGGCTCATCTTTCTACTTTGTTTTATACCAAGAAAAATAACAGAAATGTCGGATTTTTTAATTTCTATTATTTCTGAGGTTTGCTCTCCAGTTTGATGACAAAATAATTCTCTCTCGTATTCTAAATTCTGCTTTGTGTCTTGCACAGGCTATGGCCCAAAAGGAAGACATGGAAGAGAGAATTACAACTCTTGAGAAACGCTACCTCGCTGCACAACGTGAAGCTACATCTGTGCATGACCTCAATGATAAACTTGAAAATGAAATTGCCACTAAAGACTCCATGCACAGACAGGTTGGGATTGGAAATAAGATAAAGTGCATTTTGCGCGGCATAAAACTGATGGAAATAATTCACGGTCATACTCTACTGAAGCACTTTGCTTTTAGGAAGATACACAGCATCTGTAATGGGCTGTTGGTATTGACTGTCTTTCAGTAAATGGAGTTGTACATTGCAGAGTTTTACCCTGGGAATGAAGATGAGGCAGTTTTACTGGGAAGGGGAAATGATTTAGAGAATTTCAGTGCACTTCTTCATGGCTTTTGTCCCTATTAGTTGTGGATTTTTAAGTTGTTATGTGTGTATCCAAGCATCTTTAAGTTCACGTGTGAGAATTACTCATTCTAAGCTGAAACCTTTTAAAACTTGTATAATGTGTAGTGATTTTTACAGGCTATAATAGAAGTGAATGTTGCTTTACTGGGAGTGGAAATTTGACATGTGCTTGACAGGAAAGTCCAACTTTATAAACCAAGTGTACACACTTGAAAAAGAATTGAATTTTGCAATAATATGCACAGTGTTATTTAAAATATGTAGGAATTTGTCCCTTATCTTAGCACAACTCTGATTAAGAAAATTCACAGCTTGTTCTTTGCCGCTTTACGAATTACTTACCATTTTTAACCCTAAGCATTTTTGATTGTGATCCTGTGCAGAGTGAAGATAAGAACAGGCAATTGCAGGAACGACTGGAACTGGCTGAGCAAAAGTTGCAGCAGACCCTGAGAAAAGCTGAGACTTTGCCAGAGGTGGAAGCTGAGCTGGCCCAGAGAGTTGCAGCACTTACGAAGGTGAGGCCCCTGGACAGTGTCCTCCAGACTCTGCTCTCCATTGGTGTCCCACTGCACGAAATCTGGTCGTAGTGGTGGCTTTGTTACAGTCCGGTTTTCCCACAGACAATTCAGAAAATATTTATCCTTGTTCTCTCTACTTTTTCCGCTCATCTCTCTGAAGATGCCCTTTTTGATTTTTATTTTAATTTTGTGTTTTTTTTAATTTTTTCTCTTTGGAACTTAAGCGGGTTTTCTGTTAATTACATTGCATTATGACAATGTCTCTCTGAAGTATTACTTTGGTGTTCTTTATTAAAATCAATTCAGTATTAGGCATAAAGTCCTTCTAAGCATGAACTATTTCTGAAGGGGAAACCCCAAATCCTTCCACTTATAACCAAGTGAAGAGTATGAGGAGCAAGAGAAGTAATGATACTAATAAATATCAAGGTTTTTAGAGGGCTGCAAGTGAGCTAATGAAGTGTGAAGAATTATGTTTAATAACTACAAGTGAACCTTTTCAAGTGTGTGTGTATGCTTTCTTTGAAAGTCTTAGTTTCATTTCTTTCCCTGTTATCTTTCCTGTCCCTAACTGGCTCTGTAGTCTGACCTTTTGTCTCCTGGGAGCTCTGCTGCTAAAGATGCAAAAGTGTTGGAACTTACCACCAAGCTTAGGAAGGTAGAATTTGTATCTTAGTCCTTGTTTCTGCTTGCTGCTTTCTGCTTTGTCATGGGTACTAACACAGTCACATCCTCCAGGCTAGTGAGGAAAAGCTGAAAATGCACTTAGTTTTTCTTTTTCTTTTCTTTTTTTTTTTAATTCTTCGGGATATGAATGAACTTCTGCTGTTGCAAGCTCATTTACAAAGAGCAGTGGATTCATGGTGAGAGGTTACCTCATTTTGCTACTCACATATGAACCCTTGCGAGGTTTTTGGTGACAGAAAAGCATCTGTTCTGCATTTTGTGTTACCATAAATGGAAGTTGTGCGAAGCATGTTAGAAATGTTACTGTGCTTCAATGTTTCTGTGCTTTTGAAACCTAAAAATCCACCCGAATTCTAATTTTGCTTTCAAATTGACAGGCTGAGGAGAGACATGGCAACACTGAGGAACGACTGAGGCAGATGGAAGCACAGCTAGAGGAGAAGAATCAAGAGCTGCAAAGGGTATCGTACATAATTTTGACAAAGATATAAAGCTGAAAGAAAGAATCCAATCCCCTTCATGGCTGCTACCATTCAGCAAAGCTGTTTTTATTTCTCTCTTTAAAAGAAAGCCAGAGCTTGGGCTGGCTGATATTTGGGAGATTTGAGTCACTGTACTATGTCTCACCTTAAATCTCAAGGGAAAGCTGAAAGTCTGCAATGCAAGTTTGAAAATAGAAAATATCTGATTATTATTACTATTCTTATACTCAGTATATATTCATACTCAATAAAATATATTAAATTTGCTACTAATATTTAATAAATAATAATAAATAACTATAATTATATATTATATAAATTATTTATTTATAAATATTTAATATTTAATAAATATAAATATTTATAAATATTTTTATAAATAAAAATTTTATTATATAAAAATAATTAATAAATAATAATAAAATTTGCTATTACTATTCATACTTTCTGATGAAGAGACAGATCAAAAACATGCTGAATTAAAGGACTATAGAAAAATTGGTTCCTGGGTTATAAATAATGGAATTCGTTCTGAATTCGGTTTGTTTGTTTTTTTTAATGTAGACTCATTTTTTCAAACTTCTGATTTTGGATCAGTTATTACACTCTGCAGTGTCCCTTATACTCCTCCACAGAGTCCTGGAGGTGCATGCAGTATTCCTCTCTGGAAAAATATTGCTGTTAAAGAAAGCTTACTGCCTTTATAACCTGAAAATTGTTATAGACATTGAAAATTTGAAGTTATTTCAGTAGCTTTTCTGTGTCTTAGGCTAGACAGAGAGAGAAGATGAATGAAGAGCATAATAAACGTTTATCAGAAACTGTTGATAAGCTGCTGTCTGAATCCAATGAAAGGCTCCAGCTTCATCTCAAGGAAAGGATGGCTGCCCTGGAAGATAAGGTAACAAGTCACCTTCCAGCACATACATTAATTAGAATGGTCAGAATTCTGTGATTTGTGCAGTTTGCACACATCTGTAACTTTAGTAAATAAATATGAAATCCTTATTAATAAATAGTTTCTCTTAAGGCTGTTTTTTAATGTGGATTTTGAAAATATGTACCAAAAATTCAGTTTTTTTGAGGCTGTCCTTGGGCATTGCACTGCAGTGTTGAGAAGGCATTTTTTAGTTTTCAATAGCTTTATGCTTTTCTAGTTGATTGGTGTGGATTGCCTAAGTAGGCTCATCCAGTGTAATACAGGAAGCCTGAAGAATTAGGACTAGAACTTTGGCCTTTTCAGTTCAGTTTCTTTTGTTTCCCACTGCTCTTGGCTGTACCAGTTCCCCTGAGTCCTTGTGGGATTCTTGCAAGTTAAAACAACCTTGTGTTTTCTTCCCAGGTAGATAATTTTGGGACTCATTATGTGAATGTAACTGGGCTGTTCTGTGCATTGTTAATACACCTCTTGGAACTTTCCCCAGCATTCAACTTTTTACGGTTTTTCTTTCCTTTCTGCTTTTGGATGTAGTTCCTTCTGGATTTTTCTTCCATGCATGCCTTTAAGTTAAATTCCCTTACTCTACGTCCAACAAAGCAAGGTCTTCAAAAGTGGCACTTTGCTTGGTGCTGATTTAGGATTGCTTTGTCTTGGATTAAAAAAATATTTGGTTTCCTTTGTTAGAGAGTGAAATGACCATCTGGGGAAAATGTTTCAGTAAAAACTGTGTGAATTTTTCTTTTAAAGTCAATAAAACACTTCAATGTGTAGAATGATGTTTTCAGACTTTTACTAAGTGTTTGCTTCCTCTTGCATTTATTTCAACTCAATTCTCATCCCTAAACCAACAGTCGGGTGTCAGATGACACATCTTTGCATCATTCCAGGACTCTGCTCCTCTCAGATCATTACAGGCATTTAGTTCATTTCTTGCCCTCCTTTTATACTCTCAGAGCTGGGAGGAATTGAGTGGTGCAGAAGGAACGTAGGTCCTACTTTTGTCGTTTGAGTTGATGATAAAGGTGCTTATCTGGCATCTAAGGCTGCAAATTTGCCTTGTGTTTCTCTAGTTAACATCACTATTTTCAACATTACCAACTGCTTCAGAAATTCAAGTTATGGGGCATGTTATGATATCAACAGTCATAACAGTCTTTTTGAATTCAATTTTGAAGAAACAGATGACTGCATTGTTTTTTTGAAATGCTTGCATACCTGGGGGGTGTTTTAGGGCTGGCCCAAACTCCCTCCTGTCTTCCATAACTTCTTTCACGAGTAATGAGGAAAATCTACTTGTTCTTTACTCTAAGTACCAGCTTTTAGAGAAGTATTCTTGTGGAGGCTTCCAGCTCATTCTTTTATGATAACTTAGAAAGAAATGTGCAGGCAACATTTTGAGACTTTGTTCCGATAACTTGGTCTTTTTCCCAGAGTGATTTATTTTTCCACATATGAGATTGTAGTTCATCTTAGACATGTAATAAAGGTATTAACAACCTCAAGAAATTGTTAATCAGAACTTTTTGGCTGTGGTAGAAAAGGAGAAGAAAGCCAGTTACGAGTTTCCTATCAGCAGGGGGAATCTCTAATTTAAAACCGCTCTGATGTTAAGGAAAGCCCTTAATTCAGTGAGGGTTGCAGTTCTGAAAGTACAGTACATCCAAGAAAGTACTGCGTAGGAATTTTTTTAGGTCAAACAAGTGCAAATAGAATGAAAACTTAAGGATAATGGCTGCTAATTCCTCTCAATAACCACTCAGTGAATTACTTTAAATTATTTTAGCTGCCTAATTATTCCTTTTGTTTTATTATTTTTTACTAGTCAGATGTTTTCAAATGCAGGTTTAAAAGGTTGCTATTGCTATTAAAAATTTATGGAACCAGTACTATTACTAAATCCATTATTTAGAGGGCTGTACACCTGGAAGGATAAACCTTCAGCTATAATCAAAGTGACAGAATGGAAGCAATAAAGTATCTTTAACTTAAGATGTATAATGTTGACTGAATTATTTTTGATACTCCTCATGGTTATGGTTTAAAAGTGTAAAGCTTTTTATAAGTGACTTAATGTGTGATACCTTTTATTTTAGAATTCACTTCTTCGAGAAATCGAAAATGCAAAAAAACAAATAGAGGAGCTTCAGCATGAAAAGGTACACTCTGCTTTTCTGAAATATTCTGTTGGAGCATCATTGCTGCCTTGCTACATAGCAGGATCAGGTTTTAATTCCCCACAGAACTTAACATTACCTGCTCTGTAAGGGAGCTGATGTTCATTTTATGGTATTGTGTGCCTCAGTTTTGTGAGGCTTTTATAGGTAACACATAAGCTTTTACTCAAAAACTTGGGAATATGTAAAGTGCCTGGATATGTTGGCAATTTGCCCAAGTTTGGGGATTGTGTAGAATACATTTCATATTTTTGTGCATATGACCTTGAACAGCAAAAAGAAAAGAGAAATACTTTTAATGTTGGATATTTTCCCATAAGATTTTCTTAAAGTCTGGGGTATGAAATGCGTTTGCAACTGCTAAAAATTTTCTTTAATTTCTTAGACTTGGCTGCTGCTTTTTAATAGCATCTGTTTGGTGTTGTGCTTGCCCTGGAAATGACAAGTTTTCTGTCGCTGAATAAGTGGCCAGGCCTTCCGTATCTTCACGCCCTTAAGCAGTGGCAGTTGATTTTGTGGTCACAGTATCAGTTCTGAAATAATACTTGTTATAGCTTGTTAAATCACAGGTGTACTGCACCTCCCCACGTCACTCCGGTAAGTCTCTAGGCCAGGATTTGGAGGCTGTGCTTCTGTAATAAAATGAAGAATGTTAAAGAATCTTTTGCAAAATGTGGAATTCTTGTATGTGTAGGCCAGCTGTTTTCTCACAAGGCACAGATGTTCATCATCAGCCACTTTTTATTGGTCTTCTGTTGTTTTCTCGTTCATTGGATTTCTCTGTTGTTAAATTCAGAGTTACTAGAGTGTGTCAAAATGTCCAAGTTCAAAGTGAATACTTTCAGAACCTTTTGTGCAGAGAGCTGGAAAAATCTTATTGTTTCTTCTTATTATCATTTTATTATAATAAAGTTAGTAGCATGTGGGTTTTATTTCATTGCTGTTTTTGAAATGTATGTTGTCACTGCTAGAGTCAGCAGAGAGTCTGCAGAATTACTCTGGGATGGCCTTGAGTGGCAGTGCTGTATTGTGCACAGCAAAACCAGTTTTTACGTTTAATACTGTTGTTGATGGGTGTGCTTTAAAATCTGTTATTTCTGAGTTTCGTAGAAATGAGGCCAAAACCTTAAATGTTAGTTTATAAATCCCTACTTGATACTGATGGTTTTTTCTTAAGGCATATTGTTATGTATTTGATTTATCTGTTTTTGCAGGATCAACTCGCAATCAGTGTTGATGCTTTAAGGGCTGAAAATGACCAAGTGAGACTCAGAGCCACATCACTCCATCATAGGTACCAGAAGTATTTCAATTTTTTCTAATTTCTTTAAAGTCACTATGCAAAATGTAATTTTGTCTGTTATATAGCTATAAAATCTATTTTTTATAGAGCACATTAAGACAGTTTTTACACTGCCTAGAAGCAGTTGGCACTAGCAATAAGAGAAAAATCATTTGGGTGAATTTTTTGGTTTCTTTCCCTCTTTCCCCTCCCTTTGTAAAGCTAAAATGTTTGTTCGTGTGTTCCAGCAGACCGGATTTCAGATTCCCTGTGACATCTTCCTCTGTGGGTGACACTCACACAGACTCCTTTGGCACCTCCTCCGTGCTGAGGCGTCCCCAGAAGGGACGTTTGGCAGCTCTCAGAGATGAACCTTCAAAGGTAACAGAACTCTGAAATGAAAACACAAATAAAACCGTGACAAAAAAATAGATTACATAGGGCTAATCGTTGCAAGGAGTTTTTAGAACTGGAGTACCTAGCAATAAAGTAGATTTTGTAGATCCTCTTTCACTAACTAATGCACAGCTACTGGTCTTTGTTAGCAAATAATTGCAAGACTATGGTTTTGAACTCAAATTTTGTTTTTTAATTTGGCTGAGCCTATAAAATATAATTTAAAACAGTCCTGCTTCTGTGTCTATAGACTATTCTAATGTGTTACCTGTTACGCAAGCAATTTCAAGTCCCTTTCAGGAATGATTCCAAAATTTGCAAGGAATTGATAGCCAAATTCTACAGTAATTCAAAGTGTGTATAGCCAAGATATGTGATGTTTGAATTTATCCAATAAGCCTGTGCATTTTGCATCTTCCAGTGAAGTGAAATTTAAAAGTTTCTTGTATTCTAGCTTTTTTTCTTTACATTTCTCTAAAAACTGCTGTCTTGATAAATTTATTCAGAATGTAAGTGGACTTAAAAAAACTTATTTTCAACAACCTGAAAATCAACAGAAACATCATGTTTTTATCCATTAAGTTTGGATTTAATTTTTTTTCATGGATTCTTTTAGGTTCAAACTCTGAATGAGCAGGATTGGGAACGAGCCCAGCAAGCAAGCGTGTTGGCAAATGTGGCACAAGCATTTGAGAGTGATGTTGATGTGTCTGATGTGGAGGATGACAGAGAGACCATATTCAGCTCAGTTGATCTGCTGTCACCAAGTGGTCAGGCTGATGCTCAGACTTTGGCCATAATGCTTCAGGAGCAGTTGGATGCCATCAACAAAGAGATCAGGTATGGCCTGTCTGAGGGCTGTGATAAAAATCACTTGGAAAATGGTCATTTTGCACTGATCCTTCCTAATGCCCCACTCCTTCTGTTCGTATGGCCCTTATTTCAACGTCACATTCCTTTAAAACTCTTTTATCCCTTAGGCTTATCCAAGAAGAGAAGGAGAACACGGAGCAGCGAGCGGAGGAGATTGAAAGCAGGGTGGGCAGTGGCAGCCTGGATGCCCACGGCCGGTTCCGCTCCGTGAGCTCCATCCCTCCTTCCTATGCCAGCGGTTCCCTGGCTGGTTCCTCTCCCCCTGGCAGCGGCCGCTCCACCCCAAGGCGGATCCCACACAGCCCAGCTCGGGAAGTGGACAGGCTGGGGATCATGACACTGGTAAGTGCCCATTAACTCCAGGGGTTTTTTGGAAGAGCTTTTCTTTTCTCTAGGAAATGGATAGTTTGATTTCCCCTTCCTCTCCTTCTTACTCAACTATATTTTTCCTTTCTCTAGGTTCTTCTACTGCTTCCTTTCAACTTTTATAAAAAGTGTAAGATACAGTTCATAATGATTAGGAAAAACCTTCCTATTATTTGGTCAACATCTTGTCCTTAAGTATTCCTTCTGTTGTTATGGTCTTTCTTCAGACTCCCCTTCCTACAAGAAATAATGGTTGCTTTTCAACCACTTTCTCCCTCTGCTTGAACTTCATTTTTAGCAGTCCACTATTTCACTAAACATTCAACTAAAAAATGATTTGCGTAGTAATCTTGAAGACTGTGGTGGTATCGCTGCTGTTTTATTAATAATGAGTGCTACCGTCCTGTTTTAGGCTATTAAGAGTGGTAGGAAAAAGAAGTGTCTGTTAGACCTTGTGGCTGATGAAGTAGTTCAGGCTTAGCAGTTCAGTCAGTAGAGAAAGATGGACCCATTCTTTTGACATTCTGATGACTGCTTAGAAAAATTAATCCTTCTAGGAGCTGCTTTGTCCGTGAAAACATATCTGTGAAAACAAGGTACAAGTTTTCCCCTTTCATTTCTTTACGTGAATGTGAAGTAAACCAAACAGTTTCTCATCTTTAGGATAACTTTCAGTTAGGAGCATCTTGGATACTGGTATTTATTTGCAAGTACTCTCCAGGAAAAGCTCCTTTTCTGATTTAGTTCTAGACACTTCACCTTCTCTCCAGATTTCCATATGCTTTTGGAAACTGTAGTTACTAGTTGTACTATCAAAATTCAGGATATGGGACGCTTTATCTTTTAACATTTCACAGTAATAAGTAGATAAGCAAAATACTTCTCATGCATAAAGCCCTATACAAATTTAAGTAGCTCTTTTCCAAAAAACTGGATTAGGAGAATGTGTCTTGTAATCTAACGTAATTGAAGAAAAGTGAACTGTAATTAAAGTTGACTTTACATCATAATTGTGAATCAAAATCACTTGATCCTGCTGTTTGCAGTTGCATTTGATAGTTTTTGTACCTGGCAACTGATTGTGAAAGCTTGAAAACAAGAAGCTGTGCTTCTAGAATTACAGAACAAGAGCTTTCGAGAAACTTCTGGAACAGCTGTTCTGAATTATTTGACTAAATAATAGTTCTGCTGTGTTTTTCAATGTTGTAATAGGGAGTTGCATCAGTTTATGATCATGTAGGCAAATTAGCTTAAGGCTGCCTGCAGTAGTGGTTGCAGTTCAGTCAGTTGAAAGCCCCTCATGATTAAAAAGCATCAACATGATAAATTGTGAAGCCTGCAGCTCTCTTGGCCAGTTTTTGTGGACAGTTTTCATTCCATATGGTAAACATTTGCATTTTTATGGAGCATCAGATTGAACAGATAAAGGATCCAGCCAGAGTAAAGTCAGTCAGGTGTTTTGTCAAGAACTTGAGGAGGGACTAGATCATCTTTAAAGGTTCCTTCTATGATTGACTGAATGATTTCTTAGTGTAGTACTCAACAGTCAGATTGAATAAAAGTTACCATATTAATGCTGCATAGTTTACAAGTATTCTAAATTAAAAATGATTAAAAGTCATCCTTTGTGGGAGGGAAGCAACATCCCTCCCCCCCGCCTTGTCCCACTTCAGAGGGGACTGACTTTATTTTTGGTTATTGTCTTTTTAAAGAATAAGAACTGTTAAACAAATTACCTAAATTTAACTTTTGTCAGCATCAGTGGGAATAACTTGTTTGTGTAAGGCAAGGTTTTTGCCTTGCCCTGTGCACTGGCAGAGGTGAGCAGTACTTGGGAAATGAGGAATTCTGGAGTGGATGGAGGATGAAATAAAACTGGTGTTGGACTCCTGCTCAAACATTCCAGCACTTTAAACTTAGAAGAGAATCCTGTTACTATACAGAAACCAGCTATTGTTGGCACTCGTGTCTTTCACGGTTATTAAATACTGGCTGCTTTTTGTGCCTTGTAGGAAACAGCTGCAGGAACCACTAGTTTGTGAGGAGACACTACTGCAGACAGTGTATTTAAGGCTCCTGTGGGTGATACGTAGGTTTAAGGCAAGCCCTTGAAACATAACTGGAAATTTCTCAACTTTTAAAAGCAACTGTTGGCTGGTATTTTGCTGAGGATACTGCACTTCTTCTGTGCTAATTTGCCTGTAGTACCAATGCACTCAAACATCTACAGTACTTCAGTAGATAACCAATTTAAGTGTTTATTTTTTTCTCTTCCTCTCTTCTGGGATACATTTTAAGTAATCTGTGGTTTGAAGAGTACTTCATACTCAGTATCTTTCTCTGTGCCATTGTTGTAATTGTTATTTATATTTTCCCTAATATGTTTTGTCTCTGTACTAGTTGTTTCAGTCTGTGCTGCAGTTTACAATAAATACAGCTTTCCCAAATTTCTTTCCTTTGCATGCATCTGTCAGCCTAGTGATTTAAGGAAACACCGTAGAAAGGTAAAAATCTTTAGTCTGTTTAATGGTGTGCTCCTTCATCCCCTTCCCTGATCCCAGGCTCATTATTGGGTAACAGGAACGGAAAAGAAAGCATTTGCAGGGTAACTCTGTAATAAAGTAAGATTATGGTTTATCATTTTAGCATAAGTGTGGGTTTGTTTTGTGGCTTTGTTTGTTTGGTTTTAGTTTTTTGTTTGTTCGATTGGCTGTTTTTTGCTGTGTGGAGACTCGTGCTGCTTTCTGTTTGTAACCACTGTTTTGCAGTCTTGATGCATCGTTGTTTAATTTTAAAGATCTGTTAGTGCACACACAAAGTTATAACAATGTAATAATAGAATAATTTCTGTTACTCAACTTTAAGATCAACTATAGCCACAAGTGTGAAGACTTCATCGAGTCAGTAATCTTGCTAATGATCCTTTTCACGGGACTCTTTTGATTTTTGCACTTCCTCAAACTGAAGTGAGGTACATTAGTTTTGTGGTGCTAAGACATTACTTTAGTTCTTAGCTCTCTGAATGAACTAAAAATAAGTGTTACTGACTTATTTCAGTAGCTAAGACTGAAATTGAGTAGTTTGACGCTGAAGGTAACAGGAAATTCAGAAAGAAGTCAAGCAAAAACTAAGCAACTGCAGAATGGTAATGGCAAGAGTAATCCTTTAACACTGAAATAATTGATTTGTCCTTTCAATATTTTGTGTAGTGTTGATGCTACATTCGTTTTGGCATTTCCCCCTCAAGTTTTCCTTGATTTTCCATTAGTCTCCAGCTTCCAGAGAAGAGGTACGAGATGATAAAACCACAATAAAATGTGAGACGTCACCGCCTTCTTCCCCTCGGTCTCTGCGTTTGGACAGAGTCCAGAAAGGAGCTTTGCACACAGTGAGCCATGAAGATATCAGGGACATCAGGAAGTAAGTGCCTGGGACACTCAGACCTACCAGAAACTCAGTTTTCACATCATCAGAATAAAATCCTAAAGCTGCAGAGCTGTTCAGCCTGTAGGATTTTAGTCTGGTAGTTGAAGTGTTTCCCGAAAGTCAAGAGTATGAACACAGAAATGGGTGACTGTTGCATAAACAATAAGAATACAGGTTTTGTTAATGATCAGAAATGGCATTATGTGACGAATTCTTCCGGTACTCAAATCTGCATTAAGTTTGCTTCATCTTTAGGAAATGAGAAATACACAATTCCACTCTTCAAGTTGGAATTTAGGTATAAATTTAGAAAGAACTTGCAAAATAACTATCACTTGGATGGACAGATGGTCTTTTCAAAGTGCCTGGGATGGATTCCTCTCAAGTGTTTCAGACTTTCATTGTCTGCCTCAGTTGGTCAGGAAGTTGTGTTGGCAATTTTGGCCTCTCTGAATTTCAGAACTTTAAACACTTCTATTGACTTAGTATAGTATGTAGTTCCATATTATAGTATATAGATTTTATTTCCCTTTCTTCTTTTCTTGCATTGTTTTCACTGTTTTTGTATTTTAATGGATAAATTTCTTTCCATGACTCATAAAAGCTGAAATTAGATGTCATTAGAGGGTTACTGAACGTTAATTAACTTGCACAGAACCCTGAACTTGTCTCTCTCACAGTTACCCTGGTGAATTTGTTTTACATGGGCTCCTTTATGACTCTTTTTGTGGGTAAAGTTCAACAGGTTCTCAAGATGGGCAAACAAGTAATCCCAGTAGCAGTAACAGTAGCCAAGATTCCCTTCACAAAGCTCCCAAAAAGAAGGGGATCAAATCCTCCATTGGCCGCTTGTTTGGCAAGAAGGAAAAGGGACGACCTGGACAAACAAGCAAGGAAGGATTAGGACAAGGTGGGTTTGCTTTTTGTTTTGTAAGAGGTGTGGGCTTGGGGGATTGGCTTTGTACACGATCAGTAATATTACAAAGGATTAAATACTTGATTGAGAACATAAGGCTGTTTTTGGGGTTGTTTTTAGGTGGCATGGGAGAAGCAGATGGTTCCTCTCAGGATGCCTTAGGTCTCAGTAAGCTTGGAGGTCAGGCAGAGAAAAACAGGAAAATGCAGAAAAAGTAAGTTACCACATATTTTCAGTCCTCTGTTGGTAAAGTATTGCTTTCTTTAAAAATGTTGCGGTTTATTGTTTAGTTTCATGTTTGGATATTTTTGACTAATATGGTGCTATGGCTAATAAGCCTCTGTAGGTTTGGTTTTGTTAACTATTTTTTCAGAACGTCAGTAGTAGCAGAGGTCATGGTAAGTTTGAAATGAATTTCAATGCTGAAAACTTATTATTAGAATGCTGTAAGAATCTCAGAGATAAAAGTGGACTCTCATCATCCCCTCCCGCCCTCCGAAATTTGTTCTATTTAATACCTGCTTTGGGTTTGATTCAGTTGGAAAATTTCTCAAAGTTGCCTGAGGCTGTTAACTTGCTCCAGAGTGTGAAGGAGTTGACAGAGTGAAAGCACAAGGTGCTCAGTGCTGACATCTCTCTGTATGAATTTGCTGTTTCTTTCTCTGCTCTTTTGTGTTATAGCTGCCAACTGCTTCTCTCTTCACTGTTAAAAGTTTTCTTGACGTTCTGTCATGTATTTTAGCAGCTGAAATCTTTTTCCTTGCACCATAGAATCCCAATTTCCTCTTTTTTTTAATCCATTGTGACTATTTGTTTTATGACACCTTTTAGGCATTTACCTTTTCCTAGTCATGAGAATTTTTTCACTGTTTGTCCAAGAAAATCTTTAGTTTATTGTTTAGCTTTTGAGTATCTGTTTGCATGCTTGTTATGCCCAGAGTTAGAAGAGATGAAGCAAAGACTGTAATTGTAGGTGTAAAATAGACATTGCTACCAGTAGAAATCTTGATTTAAGGTTTATAATGGTAATACAGGAAACACTGAAATTTATAGAAGTAGTATCAGGCGTTCTTTGCATTTTTTCTCCCAAAGCTGAGCCATATACCTTGAGCTCCCGTTGCTTCTGTTCAGCTGCCTTTATTGTGTCAAAAAGCTGACAAAGATCAGACAGGTCTTGCTTTTTTACTTGCCTTCGGAAGTCAGTGAATGTTGAAAATAAAAAGCGTGTTAATTTTCTCTTTGTGAGGGATTTCTTTGCAGTACATAAGTTCTATTAACAAATAAGAAAAATGCCTGGTGGCTGCTAATGAAAACCAGCAGTGTGTTGGTTTGGAAAGTCGGAATGGAATGTGGGTTTGTTTGTATAACAGAAGGCTCAGCCGTTTTTCCTCAGACTGCTGCACTGAAGGCAATGGTACCTTATTATGACCTGGGATTTTCCCCTTTTCTACAGAGCTTTAAAACCATACCCGACATCTTGGTTGAATAAATCGTTTTAGTCTGGTCATACCTAAATAGTGGGTAGGGTTGTTCTTTGATCAATATAGGTATTTCTCGATGCCAGCCACAAATTTCAGTCTCGGGTAGAACAATCTATTCTGCCTTGCTTTGAGAAATGCAAAAAGTGCAGTTGCAGATAAATCGTGGCTTTCCTTGTAAACATTCTGCCCTTCAAAAATATGCTGGTATTACTTTAGGCATAATTTATGGCTGCGTGTTGTTGATTGCTTAAATGGCAAGTGTCTGTCTTAAATAAATGAAAGGGTTTGGTTTGGAATTGCCTTCCCTAGCTATTCCAAAGTCCCTCTCCATCTTTCCTGGAGCCCCTTTATGTACTGAAGGGGGCTCTAAGGTCCCTCTGGAGCCTTCTTTTGGCTCTTTTTCAAATAAATGAATATAATCTAACTGTAATTTTTTTAAAAATCTCAGTGAGATACTTTAATGCAGCTGCTTCAGCAGCCTGGCAGGCTCCTGAACAATGTTCTGAACAGTGTTATCACCAGGGGTCAAAGATCCCTCGCTGCCTTTGGGATGCTGGATATCTAAAGGAAAAAGTGGGAAAGCTGCTCTGAATTGCTTTTCATTTGGAAATGCTGCTCTTCATTGGAAGAGGGTGGGTTAAAACAAATTCTTTGGGCTGTTTGCTTTCATAAAATCTTGTATTGCACAGAAAGAATTCCAGTTACCTGAATGCTTGGAACAATGACAGCTACGCCTATTTATAGTTGTCTCTAGTCCCTATTTGCTTGCTTATCTTTCTGATTTCTGCATGCATGTGCACAAACAGGCTGAGGGCACTATTCAGTGGCTGCTAACACAAGCTATTTATAGCTACAGAATTAAATTACAGTCCACGTTATTTGTTTTTGTATGCCTCTGAGTTCAGTTTAATCCTAGTTTTATATTTTTCCTTCTTTTTTTTTCCTTTTGTTTACCATTTCATGTGGTAGTGCAAAATCTGGGTAAGTTTGTATTTATTTTATTAGGAATTTTGTGGAAGTGGGATAGATCCCATTTGGATTTTTTAGCAATATATTACAAGCTCGAACTTCTTTTCAGAAAAGTCTGATTATGAGAGGAAATTCTAGATTCAAAAGAATATATTCTGAAAATGTGTTGCTTAAATAAATCCAGGGTCACCTAGTGCAATGTGAAATGTAGTTCATTGTCTTGTCTTAATTTGCACGGTGTGAATTTTTATGGTGGAAATATTAACCCCTCCTGAGATTCTAAATTAGTTTTATAGTTTGAGGTTTAAAAGTTGTTTAGCAATAGTAAGTATTTGTGGCACTTTGTTTCCAAGGTAGATGTAATTCTGTAGAACTGTTGCTTCTGTTTACTAAACCTACGTTGGTTTTAGTGTTGTGTTCATCATCTTTGTGTAGTGACAGTGTTTACCACAATTACTTGTGCTTTTCTGTGTACAAACACAACAAACTTAATACTGCATTAATCACAAAGGAAGGCAGACCGAAATTTAAGATACCTCTCTTAAAGTTATACACAATAAGCTTATTTACATACCTGAAATTAACCTTTAATAAGGATATTAACTTCTCCCTGATGCTCTGCCTGAAGTTGGTCAGTTGTTTTCATGTTGGGTGCTGTTGCTTTTCGGGTTTTATACCTTGACACTCTCACTTCCATCAGTATTACTATTTTCTCTTCCCCACTGTTGTGTTTTCTCTGTTCTGAGCTTCTTCCAAATCAGTTCTCTTCAGTTCCTTCCAGGAAAATCTGAAATACTGCATTCCCCTCTGGCTACAAGGCCTGGATTTATCCATTCCCACGCTGTCTTAACCCAGTGAGAAAGTGAGCTTGCTCGAGGCTGCTTTATTTTCCTTGATGAGGTTCTTGTATCCTTGCCCGTCAAGAGCCATTCCAAACACAGATCCTTCAGATGATCTTTGAAGAGTCTTGTGCATTCCCTGCTCCACCAAGCACCTGCAGTTTGGACACAATTTCTCATCCCCTGTGTCCACAGTTCCTTTGTTCTCCGCGGCTGGTGTGAGATGACTGTAATGTGTCTGACAACAAGAAGCAGCATGGTTGGGCTCCCATTCCAAGTGAAGTTCTGCCAGTTTTTTTATTAAGTCTGTAGACATCTACCCCTTGGTTTTGTCACCTAGGAGTTATTCCAGTAGCCAGCTACTCCTTTGGCATTTTTTTATCCATCACAGTGCCAGGTTTTTTCCATCTGTGAACACTGCTGACACTGCTGCAGTATTTTTTCCCCTCACGGAGATGTGAGGCTGGACTTTGCACCCACTTCCTAACTGGGGAAATTGGATGGCCTGTGAAACTCAGTTGGCCTGAGAGTTGTGGTCTTTCAGGGACCTCATGACATATTAATGGAATGTGGTGAATGTCCTGGGAGAGCTGGAAGGGAATAGTTTGAAAAGGGAAGTTCTGTGCTGTAGGAAAAGAAACATTGATGCATCATTTGCAGATGAAATAGCAGCTGTCTCTGAATTCTTTTTCTGAGATGCTTTGGGCCTGTGCTATATCTTGAGCTTTGGGTTTAATGATTTCCCATGAAAGCACATTTTTTATCTCTTGCTGCACGCCAACAAATTCTGCAATTCATTTTCCACTCCATGGTTGACTCCTCTTTGGCTCCATTGAATAATTTCTCATAAAGATACCTCATAAACATTTTTTATTTTGTTTGTTTCTGTTTCTGGATGTTTGCTTCCATCACATAACACTCCCTTCCAGCCACACAATCTTTTTCTGCATTATGATACCACCGTGGGGTTGCATCATATCCTCTCATTTTTGATATATTCCCTGTGCTATTCCCAAGGATTTACTGTGTCATGGTCCATATGAAGTACACAGTGAGATGCATAACACTACCAGAAATTACACTGAAATTCTCTGAACTCCGTGCAATACAACCCCCAAAAAGGAAGACAAAGACACCAAATTGGAAGTTAAAGTTCTTGGAAAAAACGTTGTATTCTTTCTGGCAAATACGGTATTAAGCGTTTTAATCTGTTCTTACCAAGCAGCATTTTATCATATCTTAGTACTTTTCCCCTAATTTTTAAAGCTTCAAGCAACAAAGTGAAGCAGAATTGAGTGTGTTCAGGGCTAATGATTTGTGGGATTAATGGGACGTGTTCCACAGCAACAGGAAAATAACTGATCTTTTATTCCTAATTTAGAAATAGATGTATCTTTTTGAAGTGTACAAATACATTTTAGCTTTTATAGTCTTTTCTTTGTTAGGGATATTTAGTTATTGAGCTGCTGACTGCTGAACACGGTTCCACCTTAAGTGCTGAATCTTTAAATGGTACCTCAGAATCATTATTTATAACCAGTTGTCTGGTAGTCCCTTCCTTCCTCCCCCTTTTTCCATTTCTGGGCAGCACATGTAATTAGGAAAAATTATTGGGAGGTTCTTCTGGAGCAGTAGGAATTTATTGTCATGTAGGTGAAGTACCTTCTATTGATAAAACAGTTGCTAGTATATTTATTACTTCATCGATTGCTTTGTAATATTATCTACCACTATAACAGGAGGATCCCATATACGTCTAACAGAGCTGAATGCTGCATATCCAGTTTATACTAGTAGCAAAAAAAGCTCCTACTCTGTCAGTAATCACTGTTCAAAATGCCCTGTGTTTCCTAATACATGTATCTATAAACTTCTAAATATTTTATCATCTTAGATCTGTCCAGTGACACAATTCAGAAGGCATGGAGATTTTGTTTGATTTAAAAAGTGAGAAAATGTTAAATACGTAACGTGGGATCTTGGTTCTGTAGTATTGCTGCTTGTCTTCTTAATTCTACCTTTGCAGGCATGAATAAATAACATAAAACAGTAAAAACCGTTTAATTAGGTCAAGTTGTATTTTCAGAATTTCTAACGAGAGCGAGTGGAGGCTTAACCATATACAACTAGCTTTCACAGGCTGTGTAAATATGCTTTTTTAAGACTTTATCAATTTTTTCAGGCAGGCATAGCCAAGCAGCATTGCATGCCTGTACCCACAACACTGGGTTTTGTCTTTTGGTTTATCAGACATTTCTGGCAGCTGTTTATAGGGACCATGCGAGGTTCCGTTGTTTCTGTAAGCCGAATTGTCAATGTTAAACTTCAGGCTCTTCTCTTTCAGAATGACAGAGGAAATGGTGTCACCACAGGAGATGAAAGCTGAATTTCAGTGCACAGCCTTTCGGGCTGTAATTGCCAAAGCACGAGTCTCTGAATATAATGGTTGTCTGAAGCTCTGCCTGGAATTCTGACAGGCTGATGCAGGCTGAGATTCACCAGTTAAATGGTCGCTGTCCCAGTTTCCAGCCTGGACAGCCTGATGGACGTGGGCATCTGATGTGGTCTTGGATTGCCACAGGTTTCAGATCTGCACCTTGAGGAGAAATGACCACTTTGGTCCAGTCTAATCTGCTGTGCAGAAAACTGCAGCAGTTGAGAATTTGATTGCCAGATGAGTCTGACATTTCTTCTTTGGGGTGGGAGTGTTGGCTATAGTGTCACTAGGGCTTTTAGAGAAGGCAAGAGCCAGCATCTCTGCTGCTCTCAAATTTCCAGTCCGGTTCAGCTTTCATCCCTGCATACTCCTTGTACCCATGCTGGACCTGCCTGGGGAGGTGTATCATACAAGGCATAAGTTAACTCTTGGAAAGAAGGGAGTTTGAATGCAGTGTTTAAATTGTAACATCACTTATAACTCATAACCGTGTCTGTAATTTTAGGCACGAGCTGCTGGAGGAAGCCCGAAGGCAAGGTTTGCCTTTTGCACAGTGGGATGGGCCTACTGTGGTTGTGTGGCTGGAGGTAAGCGGCGCTTCCAAAATAAACAAAAAGCCCCCTGAGTGTACACAGCCTTCTAAAGAATTGAAGGTTTTGAAGCTGGGACTGCTTCCTAGATGCTGTTTACTCCCTGCTTTTGTGTTCCAGCTGTGGGTTGGGATGCCAGCCTGGTACGTGGCTGCTTGCCGAGCAAATGTGAAAAGTGGTGCTATCATGTCAGCCTTGTCTGACACAGAAATACAGCGGGAAATTGGGATCAGCAACCCCCTGCACAGGCTCAAGCTGAGGCTGGCCATCCAAGAAATCATGTCACTGACAAGCCCATCTGCCCCTCCCACCTCAAGGACGGTAAGGAAAGTGATCCAGCATGAAACATCTTTAGAATTTCCCAAAATTTCACTGTAAATATGTACCTGGAAGGATTTGAGCTTCTACTGAGGATTTATGGAAACATTAAGTTGTAGAAGGAACACATTATTTAAGTGTAGGATGTTTCTTCCTTTCATTGTAATTAAATGAAGGAATAATTCTATTTTCTTTCTCAAGGGAAAGGGAAGTTTATTTCAGTGTAAGTAAGTGTGTAATCCAAAATATTTAGAGTGCATGTTATTTGCCTCATCTCTTGGCCTTGGCCAAATTTATAATACAGACGAAGTAGATGTGTGTGCAGAAATTTGTAAAATAGTTGGAGGTTTTTTTAATCCACATATAAGGCCATCAGCTCCAAGTAATTCAGACTGTATAAACTAGGAGTTCACCTATCTCTCAGGAGTCTGTGTGCCCTGCAATCTAAAGTTATTCCTGGGATTACATACTAGACTACAAATGCATTTTTTGGATTAGAACAGAGCCAAGTGTTCACCCATCAGTGTAAGCTATTGATGATGTTCAAGCTTTGTTAATCTCTGAAGGCATTTGGTCCCTGTCAGTAGCTTTTCTTGCATGCCATGACTTTCAGTAGATGGACCTGTACCACCATTGCTTTGCCCATGCCTGCTCCTTACATGTACCGACTGCTTATTTGTTCTGCCACCTCTCCTCTTTGTTACTGCTTTCCTTTCACTGGATGGGATTGATTCCCTGTGGGCTCATATTAGACCACGGGAAATGTCTGGGTAACACATGAAGAAATGGAAAATCTTACAGCCACACGACAAACGGTTAGTTTACAGTGTTGCCACTTCTGTTCCTTAGAGTGCTTTTCCCACTTTTCAAACTTTTGAATCAAGTACCTTTTTTTTCTTTTTTTTTTTTTTTTAAATTTTTTTTTTAAATTAACACACTAAAATTCTGGATTGTTGCTTCTACTAATTATTAACCTTGGAACCCGCATCTTGATACGTTTTTTGTTTTGTTTAGTTTTGTTTTGTTTTGTTTTTTCCAGAAGGGAATCAAAAAAAGTAAATCAGCATTGATAAGATTGTAAACTAAACTCTAATCTGTAAAATGGAGCTCTGATTTGATTAACTAATAGACAAATGGAAGTATTGGTGCAGAAATTTATTCTTTTCAGAAAACGTAATCAGTAGATGGCTTTTGCAACTTCCCATACAGAATAAGTGCCTTGTGTATGACTTTTTACATTGCATGATGCTGGCTTTATCTAGATTTTTTGGTATGCAGTAGAAGTAGAGTCTTGCAGTGTGCCGTTAACTTTGATCTACTTACTAAACTTAAATACTAATGTGTGTGTGTTCTTTTGCTTTTCTAACCACATAACAGGAAGATGAGGAGGGAAGCTGGGCTCAGGTTGGAAACTTTATCTAATATTACAGACTGTATGTAAACTGTCACAATCATTAGAGCATGAAAGAATCTGGTTTTCCTGTATAGCAGACTCTTTTAGTGATTTTTTTTTTTATGTGGCTTGGGGATTGGGAATGGGGAGAACAATGCATATTTGGAAGATACATCTTTATATTTAGGTGATTTCAGTATTGGCTCTCTGGGAAGCCAGAATTCTGGGAAAAATAACTGCTCTGTGCAGGAAGTCCTTGTTAAACCCAGCCACCATCACAGGTGTGCTGCAAGACACCCTGAGTCTAGATAGTTAAGTAGGTTTCTATGCAGTAATTCTGTAATCCTTCTTGATCAATTACTTTGCCTTAAAGTGGTGACAAATCCTAATTGTATTTTCAGGCATTGATATTGTTGGGTATTTATACAGGGATATAAACAAAACTCAGGATTTACCCTTGCCCCATATCTTTGGACAGCGTAGTCTCTTCTTGCTTGGCTGCCCTCCAGCTTAAACTTGCTTAAGTCCCATTAACTAAGTCTCAGATACTCATTTGCTGATTGTCAGTGATAACAAATCACAGCTTGGCTCCCTGTGCCCACAGTAAGTTCACTCTGCTACCTACTGATGCTTGGAGAAGTGCATTTCCCTGTGGCCTTGTTCCTTTCTGGAAGGTGTTTCCGCCAGAGGGAAATGAAGCTTTTGACTTCTAAATGCACAGGGGGAGAAAAAAAAAGTAATTATTACTGTTTTGAAAATAGAAGCTGCTGGGTTTTGCTGCTCAAGGACTTATTAGATATCTAGTTACAAACTCTTCCAAACTTTCATTTTTTTAGATGTTTTCTCTAAAAAATACCTGGTTGATTTGCAGATCGTAACTGCAGTGAGAAAAGTTTCTTGGGATAAGGACTGGGATTTACAGTGTCTTGTTCTTCAGCAGTAGGTTTTTATCAGTTTGTGAAAATAGCTAAGTGTATTAAAAACCCCCTGCAGTTATATTTTTGTATCCTGTCTTTAAAAAGTCACATGAAAAATAAGATTCCCCTCCCCAGTTTTCAAGAGAGATGGCATTTGTGACATCTCAACACAATGAAATTCTGTGGCTTTTGCTATCAAACCACATAGATTGGGATTTTTTTTTACTTTTACTAGCTCTTGCATATTTTTTCATATGACTCCTTGAAATATATTAAGGCAGTTTTACTTGCTGACCTGAATATCTGAACTTGCTTTTCTCTGTGAGGATTCCTTCTTCAGAAAACACACATGTAGTATTCAGTATTTTGATGTGCTTATCTTCACAGGCTAAGAAGTAAGTAAACAATTTCTTTAAAATATGCTGTCTAAAATAGCTTTCTCTCTTTTATTTCTCGTTTTTAAATTTTTTTAAAAAAAACAGACACTTGCCTATGGTGATATGAACCATGAGTGGATTGGCAATGAGTGGCTCCCAAGCCTGGGGCTCCCTCAGTACCGCAGCTATTTCATGGAATGTCTTGTAGATGCTCGAATGCTGGACCATTTAACTAAAAAAGACCTGCGTGGGCAGCTCAAAATGGTGGACAGCTTTCATAGGTAAAGAGATTTAAGTTGGAGGCCTAACTTTCAGTAACTATTTCCATTGTCTCTAAGGGGTTTTTTTTCCATTATTTTTCTCTCTTCTAAACAGAAACAGTTTTCAGTGTGGAATCATGTGCCTACGAAGACTGAATTATGATCGAAAAGAACTTGAAAGAAAAAGGGAAGAAAGCCAGAATGAAATCAAGGGTTAGTGTGGTACCTTGACCTCAGTCTGATTCGAACGTGTTTTTGCCTCGAAAATTTATTAACAAAGAAAAGGCATTAAAGCAAGGAATCATTTATAAAATACTAAGTGTTAAATGCAGGAGTTGTCTGGGTGTAGGCCCTGACCAGTGAATGATGAAACATATCATTAAATCATTTACTTGTGCAGAGATGTGCTGCAAATATGAGCATTCTTGAAACTCTTACTGCTCTCTGAAGTTTGAAACTAAATGTTTCAGGAGGATGGGGTGGTTTTTCCTTATTTTTTTCCTTTTTTTTTCCTCAAACAGTTTATAAGAAAATATCCAAGTAACTTAGGTTATTTAGATCTTCCAAATTCGTGGTAATTATGGAACAAGGAGGAACAAGAAAAAACAAGACTGGAAATTCAGTTTTCCAAGACTTCCCATAGAAATTTTTTTCCCTGCCTAATATCAGAAGTCTTTTCTGATATTTTAGACTAAAAATTTGGGGTTACTTTGTACACAGCTTACTTACAAGCCACGGTGCCTGCTCTTCTACCACTTTCCTGTTACAGTATGAAAAGCCTTCCACCAACCTTACATTTACTTTCGACTTGAAATTTATGATTGGGGATGGTTTTGCTTAGAAAAGTATTTGTTACAAATCTGCAAATATTTTTTTTTCTCCACAGATGTCCTTGTGTGGAGCAATGAAAGAATGATCCATTGGGTCGTGTCCATCGGTCTTAAAGAATACGCAAATAACCTTATCGAGAGCGGAGTTCATGGTGCTCTTGTGGCCTTAGATGAATCCTTTGATTACATTGCATTAGCTCTCCTATTGCAAATCCCCACCCAGAACACACAGGTAAGCAAACAGAAGCTGCTTTATGGCTGGTAAGAAGGTTAAAAGTGTAACTGACTGGGCTTTCTTCATAAGTAAGTGCATGGCTTTTTATTCCCAGCTCTAGAAGCTTCAGAAATGGAAAATTGTCCATTATCATATAAGAGAAAAAACTTAAAATTATGCTTTTCTTATAGTTTTATGCTTGTTAATAACAATTTTCACTGGTAAATTTGTTTGGGGGAAAAAATGGTTGAAATATTTTCCTCATTGCCCATATTCACAACACAAGTGTACCACTCATCATCTTTGTTGTTTGCTAATTTTTACTCTGAAATAATTGGCAGAATCATGAACTTTCTTGTCATTGCTAAGGGAAAGTTAAGTCCTCCTTAAATTTTTAATAAGTTACAAATTAAATTGTAATTTTTCAAGTATTGACTTTTCAAGTATCAGGCATGTTTATTAATCTGATAAGAAAGTATTAAACAACTTCAGTTCTATTAAGTTTTTTAAGTCATTATAGGTTACTAACTAAGTAGTCTTTTGGAATTAATTACCATTTCTTTCATATCACAAACTTTAGGCTCGTGCTGTTCTGGAGAGGGAATTTAATAACCTTCTTGCTATGGGCACTGACAGAAGACTTGACGAAGTAAGTTACTTGAGCTGTTGACGCATTTTACAGTCCTAGAAACTTTATCGAAACTGTTAAATGAAAGAATTTAGCTTGAACCTTTTGAAGCTTTTGACAGAATAGTGATAGAAGCCTTAACTTGAAACTCCTTGCCTTTTAGAGTTTCTAAATATGGCAGGGTTTGTATATTTAGGTAAGATGGCTTTGAATATGAAAGTATCGGGAAGATTTGCAAGTTTGTTTTTGTAGCCTGTGTGGTTAATATCTAATAGCAGCACTTTGGGCTGAATCTTCTTTATCTAAAATATGGGAAAATTAGTGACCAATGTTGCAAATTAACAATGTATAATAGAGAAAGGCGCTTTGTCCTAACAAGCAGTACTTCAGATAGCTTCGAGTGTTTTTTGAGAAATCTTGTGGTGTTAATTTTGATTAATACTGGAGTAGAGGATCACCAGGTGTGTTTATACATCAAAGTGATTTCTATGGACAGTCTGTGATCTTAAATGCATAAACTTCACTGAAATGTAATGAGTATTTTGTAGACCCTGTGAACTCACAGCATAAGGGAGATAGTGCTGCATCTTTAACCTTTTCAGTTGCTCTGGGCTGTAATTCTGTGAACAGTTTCAAGCAGCTGTTACTTCCCCAAGGCAGTCCTAACTCTGGGCTCCCTCATCTTTGGTTCTGGTGGGAGTTTATGTAGTGAAAGTGGTTCAGATTAAGGTTAAAGTGGCAAATCTGCAAATCTTGGTTATTTTTGTGTTCATCTCTTGCCTAATGCACTTATTGCAGCCCTGCTGTGGCACATCCTGACAGCTCTGTTCTTTATGTGCATCTCTACTAAGCTTTCAATAACATATCAGAAAGCAGCTTGATTGTTTTCTGAGGTACTTTTCCTTAGAGATTTCAAACTACAAAAGGAGTTTGGAGGGAACAGATGTTTTTGCTGTTCTAGTGGCACAAGGCAGTTTAATCATGGAGACCTCTTCAAATAAAGTAGATGTTTGTCTCCTAATTCTAAAAGGGAGTATGTTTGAGGTAAAATAGCATTCAAAGGATTGAACTGTTTCTAAATGGGAAGCTGGCAAATGGAGCTGCCCAGTGGGTATATCTGCATGGACACAATACCTTCACTGCAAAAGATGGGTTTGAAAGTGGGACTCAGACTGCATTTAGTAAGTGCAACATTATATTTCTGAAGTGGGAATATGACTTGAAAGATGCAGGTGTGTTAATGGGAAAATGCACTTGGGTAATTTCAGGTTAAGTTTACCCAAGTGCTTAAGTAAAACACTGTGTGACAGTACAATATTTACTACACTTGCTATATCCTTACAGTGTTGATACATTTACCTAAGATTGCCAGTAAATCCTTTTAGTGTCAGTAACAATCCTCCATTTTTGGCATTGCTAATGTTGTTTATCAATGTGACAGGATGATGATAAGAGCTTTAGGAGAGCACCTTCATGGAGAAAGAAGTTTAGACCAAAGGACATCAGAGGTTTAGCTGCTGGATCAGCAGAGACTCTTCCTGCAAATTTCAGAGTTACAACCTCAATGTCTTCACCCTCTATGCAGCCAAAGAAGATGCAGATTGATGGTATTGGTTTTGTATTATTTTAAGCATGATGTGCTTTTTTTGCCTGAGATTTGCAGGGGAATCAAGTTCAAATGACCTTTTTACTGCATAAAAGCATCTGCCTTGTGCATGGTTGTATATTTAACACTGTGTTTAACCATAGGGTGCTTTGCCATTTCAGGAAGGTCTACTAGATATGGAGTTTCTTTTTTACATCACTGGAGTAACAAAATCAGAATTATAGTTAGAAATAAGTGTAATTTAAACTAGGAAAATAAAATGAGATTTTAGTAGAAATCATTTAATCATCTGATGCATAATTTGTAGTTAGCAGCAATTAAGACCAATGGAAGTCCCACTTTTGAAATGCATTAACATGCATTCAAGAATGATGTAAGTAAACTCACTCAGATAATTTTGAGATTATTAAAACTTGACTAACCTGTGCATTACCCCTGCAGAGGTCACTTAAATATTGATCATACTTGAAATCACTGCTTCACTGGTGTGCACTTAATGGTCTATACGTGTGCACAGACACTGATATGAATGGGAAAAACAACAAAACAATAAAACAACAAAAGCAAACCCCAAAAGTCTCATCTGGAAGTGGAAGTTGATCACATCTCACATCAGGGATCTTGTCTGTTTAAAAACAGCCTCTGTAGTACCATGAGAATGAACTTTGACTTGAATTTGTTTTACAAAAGAGAGGTAAAAAATGTATTTTGTTGGAACAGACAGGGTGAGAACTGCAGCATAATCTGTCAGAATTGTCCCAGGTTCTGAAAATTGTATTTATGAGTAAAGCTCAAAGAAAGAATATTTGCATTTGATGAGCTCTTCTAAAATCTTAGATACTGTCACTAGCGCAAAATATTTTTAAGAATTCATGAGGAAGACTCCGTAAGTTAAAATAAGTGAAGTCTTTACTGTATAAAACCCCTTTATTTCTGAGATACTAAATAAATACTTATGAACTACATAAAGTAGTAAATAGCTTATAAAATTACCTTTGCCAATGTCTGTGTGCTAGTTGGCCTGCAGGTTTTTTTAGAATTCTTTGTTAGTCACTGAAATGAGGAGTGGTTAATATACAGAGACTGTAAAACAAATTTGGCTTTTCTAACTTGTAACCTCAGAGCTAGGTGAGTACCAGAGCTATAATCACGTTGCTGTGGTAGTTGGGGTTTGTCTGGTTTTGGGTCCTTTTTTTTTTTTTTTGAAAACTAACATGCATGCTGTGTTCTGCATGTCTTCCCATGCTTCTTGGAATAGGCAGTGTATCAGGAACACAAAGATTGGATTCTGCTACAGTAAGGACCTACTCCTGTTAAAGCCTTCTCCTGGTGAGTAAAGTTGATAGGTCTGCTGGTAAAGCAGCTATTTATGGAATAAAACATCAGGTATTTTATTACAGTGGTTTTACACTAAGAAAACTGTTCAAGTTTTCAGGGTAGGTTTATGCTGAAAATCTGGAGCTTGTTTCCTACAATGAATAGTGACTGTTTAAATGCTTAGCTTTATCAATATTGTAGCCTTTTGAAGGTTTTTGACAGCTTATGCTAAAAATAGCTATGTAGAAAGTGTTGAAATCAAAATTTGGGTGAAACACAGCTACTGAAAGTGGGGGGGAGGGAAGAGAACTAAATTGGGCATGTAAAGGAAAGAAAATAGTTTAGTCTGTAACACTTCATTTCTGATTGTTGATCTTTCAGGGTCTTTGCTTGGTCAAAGTTATCCCGCTAAAACACACTTCAATATTGAGTGGTTATAGGGATAATTCTGTAGTTCTTCAGTTCTTGGATACTCCATGCCAGTGTGATTGCTTAGGCTGGATTTAAATGATTGCAGCCTAAATTTGGAGCAGTGCTGCCAAAAAAAAGGCAGCTTGATAGCACAAGTGTAACACAAAATACATGTATTGTGGCTTGTGAGAGGTCTGTAGTCCTGCCTTCCTACAGGATTTTATATGTTTCTTCAGGAGCCTTTGCTGTATTTTCTCATGAACAGAATTTCTCTCATTTTGCAAATAATTCAGAAAAGTAAATTTTTTAATATTTACTATAATGGATTTAAAAAAAAATAATTCAGTGAATCTTTCTCCTTTGTTGGTATTTTTCATGGACTGTAAATCATCTCTTCTTGCAGCTTCTTTCTTCTTACTGGTGGCGTCCCTTCCAAATCATGTACTGGCTGCCTTTTCTTCAAATTCTGAACCTTTTTGCCTCTAGGAATTTAGTCCTGAAAAGTTCTTATTTATGAAATTCTGAAAAGGGAAACTCTTGCACATGGAAACTCAGATCATGTGAATCTGTCTCTTCATAATTTCAGGGGCTATTTTAATTTTTTTTTTAGTTCCAAGGACCTGAAATTTTAAGTCTTCGCCTCCCCCAAACAGTCCCCACTGTTACAGGATTTCCTGTAGTCAGGTGACCTGGGATGAAAATCTTCCAAGCAGAAATATTTGACCTCATGTGCTTTACTTGCAGAAGGCAATAAAATTCCATAAAACATGGCATGGCAATATTTTGATGCATGACTGCTGCACTACTGAGCTGCTTGTGAAAATGCTAGAATGAAATGTTAAAAACCTGCTAATGGAATTTTTTTGTGTGTTTCTTTTCCTTTTTGTTTGTTTCTTATTTGTTTTGTTGTTGTTTTTGCAGTTTACCCACACTATTTCTACCGGTGATATGCAGCATTTTGAACATTTGGAACCCTTAACCTGTTAATACTTGTTAAATGGACACTTTGAGATATTTTATTACAGAGTTTTTAATTAGCAAATAAATTCATGAGTACTATAGAGAAAATATTTTAGAATCTAAATGTTTCTTATATTTATGTGACTTCTCATTTATATAGTTACTTACTTTTTCAGTTTCTATTCAGTCTACAAATCAAATCATTGCTGATTTTTTATTCTAATTTTAGTCTTTCCAACTGAATGTACTGTAATGCTTGTATGTATATGTCCCTATGAGCAATATAGGGGTTTTGTAAATTATGCAGTTACTGTAATTATCATTGTTTTTTAATAATGAAAATGAAGGTGAAAAGGATTTTAATACCTTTGTAAAAGTATCGTGACACCAAGCAGTATATATTTTGTCTTTTGGGAGCTGTTAGACCTGAAAACAAGCCCAGCTTTTTTTCACGTATTGATGTAGAAGCTGCGGTACACAAGTGGTGTTCTCCTCAGAGCTGTATCTTTCCACACAGAGGACTTGTCAAATAGTGGCAGTTTGTCTTTATTTAAAATAGAACTTGTTTTAAGAGCTGGGAGGAACTCTGAGACTGAGGAAAACATGTTTTAGAAGTGATTTTGACTTGCTCATAACACTCTGCTGTATTTGTAAAGTGACTTTTCACACTGACTGAAAACAAGCCATAAACCAAGAACTGTTTGTATTTTTTCTTTTCCTTAACTGAGGAAGACAGACTTCATAATGATTCCTGGTCATAAACCACAGGCCACAGAGAGGTTTTGGGTTTTTTTTTGATTGAAAACACTTGTGGGAAAATGCTGGTGGAACCAGTTTTAATGGACCAATCTTAAAGCACTGCAGCCTCATGTCAAATGAGTAGGGAAAGATGAAGGTACAATGGGCTGAAACTTCAAGCAGTGCATCTTCTAATAAAGGCCTTACTTTTCTTATGTAAGTCATCTTCTGTGTTTTGTAAACCTATTCTAAAGAGTTGTCTGGACTTTAATTTTGATGGTTGTTGCCATTTTGGACTGTATGAGTAGAAAATGTATCTGATACTTGTAAATGGCATATTAAAAAGCCAGCAGGAATCTGTTCAGATGGTGCATTATTTATTATGCAACAATATATATAGCATGTCTTTTTTTTCTTATTTTGTTTTCCACTTTTAACTTTGCTTGTAAAACTGAAATTCATTGTTATTGTTCTGGGGTTTTTTCTATTAATCTTTTGTGTATTTTCAGATTATGTAACAATATGTACAGTCTACTTTTGAACTATTTTTATCACAGTATTATTTATTCCTTTCTTT
Organism: Myiozetetes cayanensis; assembly: GCF_022539395.1. Classification (NCBI taxonomy): domain Eukaryota; kingdom Metazoa; phylum Chordata; class Aves; order Passeriformes; family Tyrannidae; genus Myiozetetes; species Myiozetetes cayanensis. Next base: position 61,880,752 of record NW_026087853.1, on the reverse strand, counting down.
CAATAAAGTACTGATGCATTTTCCACTGCCAATAAAACACTATGGAAAAGCTGAGATCTAATGGTGTGCAGACAGAAACTTTTGCGGTGAGTGGACATTGTCAGTAAAGCATCTTAATGATTGTTTGCTGCCCTGTAGATCTTGTTTCAGATGATGACCTTTCTCCAGTAGGAAAAAAGTACTCCATTAGAGGTGACATTTTCTTTGGAATTGTTCAAGTTCACATGCATTAATCAGTTTTGGAAAACAGTTTTCTGAAGAAATGGCTTTATTGCCTCTTTCTACTCATAGTTACAGATGTGATTTGCTTTTAAAAATGATAACAGAAACTTCCACACGACTTCAGTGTGTTCTGGTCCACATGATGGAGACTGAATTCCTGTTCTAGGTAGCACCAAGAGCTGCTTTGTTAATAAAATGAGATTATGACCATAGTGATATTTGGGGAGAGACACAGGAGTCGAGGGAACCAATACAAAATTGGGTCACAATAGGGCTGTTTATGTCAATTTTAATACTTCGGTAAACCATTTTTTGTGTAGAAGAGAAGACAGAAGGAGAAAGTTACAGAATAATGGAAGCAGTAGTGAAGCATATTCCATCATGTCCCCTGGATCAAGAGAAGGAATGCCTGGAATGGAGAAATGTTGTCATTGATGTTCCAAACATTGTTCAGTAATGCATCTGTTTGTCTAGCTTGTCTGTATGAGTTGCTCTCTGTTCATTTGAAGGCTCTTTTGTATTTTCAGGTAATCTGTCTTCATAGAAAAAGCTGAAATGGAACTGCAGAAGGAGCTCCTGACTCACTGTTCAGCTGAACTTCACTGTTTAGAGAAAAAATTGCATAGACGTTACTGGTCACTGATGTGATAGTGGGTGTTCAGTCATGTATTGTTGCTTCTCAAAAGTGAAACCAATGCGGGGTAGACTTGTAAAATGTGAAAAGAAAATGCATTTATTATTTTAAGGCTGTAAAACCTTAACTGTTATGGAACAATGGAACTGACATGAGAGCTAGAATAAATGAATGAAATGGCAAAAAGCTTTCACGAACTGGCATAACTGTGTGGTGGCTTCCTTCTGAATTACACAGCTAAACTGTCTTGGGGAAAAAACCCACATTTATTTAATTTTAATAACACACACAGACCCCTTTCCTGCCCAAATTAAAAACAGTGTGGAAAAGGCACATGCATATGTTACAGTAATCTTTAAATAACACTTGATTAAATAGAGCCTTTTGTAAGTGGCCTAGTGTCTTTAAAAGCTTTAGTTGGGAAAAGTGCTCTAAAAATTAATAGCTGGCATTCTCTCTGCAGTCAGGAGATGGTAGAATTATCTGAGTGAAATTCAGACTTGCAATTTTTGCATGTTTAGAGGACAGGGAATCTCAAAATAGATGTTTTAACTTTGTCTGATCTAGAATTAAAGCATAGGAATTTGCTTTAGCAGTGTCTGAGGGACAGGAGTGACTTATGCCAAAATGTGGAGAAAGGTGATGTAGAATAAATTCAAACAGAGTTTATTCTTGGAACTTGGAATTAATAAATATTCCTGTTCACCTGGATTTTTTATTTTACCCTTTATTACAATTTGTGTATTTATTGTCATGTTTATTTGCTGGAAATGTCATTCTTTGGAGTCTGTTTCTCCTCCTCCAAAAGACAGAGTGGGCAAACAAACAACTCCAACTACAGTGTTATGGCTGCATTTTTGAACCCAACTTGTTTGCCTTTTGGCATCTGATCAGTTTAGATCCCTTGGGAGCAGCCGAACTGTTTTGCCTAGAGATGAAAGTGATGGAAACTGGAAAACCTTTGGGACGGCGGGGTAGTTGTGGTTTCCAAAATGTGATGGGACAAAAGTGAGTATTAAAACTGGGAAAAAAAAAAAAAAAGGGGGGGGGGGGAGGGGAAGAAAAAGGGAAAAAAGTGAGAAAAAAGGAGGGAGGAAAGAAAAAATTAGGGGAATAAGAAAAAAAGTAAGAAAACATGGGAAAAAGAAAAAAGGGAGGTAAAAGAAAAAAGGAAAAAATGAAGGGAAAAGAGGAAGGGGGGAAAAAAAAGAAAAAAGAAGGGAAAATGGGAAAAGAAAAAATTAAGAAAAAGGAGGAAGAAGTGAGAAGGAAGGAAAAATTAAGGAAAAAAACGGAAGAAAAAAAGAAAAAAGGAAAAAAGGGGGGGGAAGGAGGAAGGGAAAAGAAAAAAAACGGGGGGGGGAAGAGGGGGGGAGAAATCTCCCGTGGCCATTTTACAGCTCCTGCTGGTGCATTTTTGGAATAGCGCTTGTGCAGCGGATTCTTCCCAGCGATTTAAAGAAACGGGAAGGAGCAGCTCCTCGCCGGCCTCCAATGCCCGCATTTATTACCACGGCAGTGCCTCCCATCCCGAGCGTCGCTCCCGGGGGGCGGTGTTCCCGCACAGCCCCGCCCGGGGCGGAGCGCGGCCCGTCCCGTTCCCACCTGGAGCCGGGAAGAGGAAGTGGGAGCTGGGGAGAAGCGGAAATTGCAGCAGCAGGAGCCGCCGCCAGCCCGGGAAGCACCGGGGCGATCCAGGGCCAGGGAAGAAGAGGAGGCGGCGGCGGCACGGTGAGCGCGGCGGGGTCGGGCGGGAGGGGACGGGGAGGGGCGGCCGCGGAGCGTCCTGAGGGACCCCGGGATTCCTGCTGCCAGCAGGGCACGGCCGGGGCTGCGTGGCTCCGTCTCTTGCTTTTAATGTTATTTAAACTCGCCGAAGCAGGGCAGCGCTGGTCACTGGAGGGGAGGGGAAGCGTCTTCTCCGGGACCCGCCGCGGTGATGCCGCGCCGGGGCTGCGACCGCCACATTCCCGAACCCCCTTTTCCTCGGTGCCCGCCATCCAGCTTTGCTTCTCCTCACCTTAAAGCCTCGGCGTGTCCCTCCGGGAGCTCGTCCCAAGGCCCTGAGAAGAGGAGAGTTCCCCAGGGCGCCGCTGAAGGCGCTGGGTAGGATGATATGTCCGCCCATGAGTCAGGAGAGGGATTGACCGCATAAATCCGCGGTGTAGATTTAGGGTCCATTTGTGTTCGAGCCGCTGCGTTTTGATTATTCCTTCAGAAATTTGGCCACTTGTGCCACTGAGTCACAGACAGACCGTGTTTCTCCTCGATCTGCCCTGGAATTGATGCTGGAATAGTGGCCGAAAGCAGCAAAAATTCCTGCTGGCTCTGCGTTGAGATCCCTTGTCGCTGCGCTGCTTCGCTCTCCCTTTCGTAATTCACTTCGTATAGCGCAAGGTTGAGGTGTGGAAAAACGTTGGCGTTTATCCACATCATTTAGGAAAAAACGCGTTGGATTCTGGATTTTGCATGGGGAGCGTGTGAAATCTTTCGTTGCTGCGCTATTGTTTGTGAGTTCCAAGAGGAAGCAATGAAATCTAGGCTTAAGGATCCAGCTTTTGTTCTTTTAAATGTCTGAGCGCAACTGAATTTAGGAAACACGTTAGTCAAGTGAACGTATGAATCAAGCACACGGGGAAAAAAGTTCTGTTTTGCACAAAATATGTAGGGATTCACCATGTCCACGTATACCTGTGCTCCAGCTCTTGTCATTTGAATTCCGTTTCTAAACATCTTGCACAGAGGGTTGGGTACAAAGCCATCCCTCTTAACAGAAGTTACAAAGTTAGAACCTGGATTCCATGTTGAATTTCATTATTGAGCTGTTTTGAATCTGCTTTCCAAGGCTTTGCAGTTTTTTTGGTGAGAGATTAGATTTTAGTAGGGAAGTATAGGAAAATCTGAAACACGATCACATCAGAGAGGGCTTTAAACAGGATATTCTAAAGACAGTGATAAAATACCAATGTTCTAAAGTTGTAGTCTCACAAGTTTTCTGCATATTAAGTACTTTTATAAATGCTAGTTTCTTAACTGCCAGAGGAATTTGGAGATGGGAGACCTGAAGGAGCATAAGGGGAAATATACTTATCAGGATGTCATCTGCTCTGCTTTTACACCCTCCTCCTGGGCTGCTCCACCATTTGTTGCCTTGGTGTTTGACTATCAGTTTTTCAGTTGTTCTCATTCACGTTGCCAGTCCTGAAATTTCTGAAATGCTCCATAAAATTGGCTTATCAGCTCATTCTGTCAGGCTGTAGAACAAGCCTGACAGAATGAGCAGTGGACTTTACCCGTGGATTATTATCTATGCATTTGAAAGGGAGTTTTCATTCCACCTACTGAATTATGCTTGTGTGAGTGAAATAGCCTGTGACATCATTCTTATAATCTATTCCTAATTAGAAAGATAAATGTAAGTGGACAGAATGATGGTATGTGAAAAAAATAAGCTCTAGTAGAATAGCAAAGAAAAACCCTTTCTCTGACATGTATATCTGAAAAGCTGGGAGAACAGGAAGCTTGTTTTTTGATGTTTTAATTTTGCTTTTGAGAATTTATTTGCCTTGACTTACCTAGAACAAAGGGTGTAAAACAACAGCCACATTCCAGGCAGGTCAGGAATTCTGCTAACTAGTCACCTTCAGAAGTGTTAATTAAAAGCATCCAACTTGATACTCCACAGGGGATAAAGTTTCTGAAAGTGAGATGCTCCAAATCGTTAACATCTTGGAAGTGCTGAATGCTGTTTCTGGATGCCATTGCTTGCCTTTTTATGAGTCTGCCTTCCTGCTCTCAGTACTCCAGCTCTCCTCCTCTGTTTCTCCTGAAATCAAGCAAGATGCTGAGTTTGTTTATGTGTCTCAAAACACAAAAACTTATGTTTTCTGTTGCTGGATTGTGTGCAAAGTCTTACAGTTGTTTGGATTTCTGTCATCGTGCTGAAATTCGTTACACAACACATGAGGTGGTGCAGGTATAATGTAGGTTATGCAGCCTAAAGAACAGTATTGTTCTTATCATTATTAATGAGTGGGGAGAAACCGCCTGTTCCTACACCTTAACTATATGCACAGGATCTAGAATTAGAATTTGGAAGTGGATGTTGGCTTGGAAACCTGTTTGAGAAGAAGTCTTTGAGTGCAATGAAGGTAGAAAAAAAGATACATATTAATTTGAGCGAGGGAAGGCCTCTTTGTTCTCTTTGAAATCATGTCAGTGATGGCTCCTAACCTTTTTACAGTGCAGATAGGTCAAATCTACTTTCACTGCAAGTACAGCTTCTGGTGGTATGGTTAAATATGGGAATTTTGGGTTGCAGCTTGCACATAAAATGGATTGATATATGACTGGAGTGTGACCTTGCTCGTTCTTGTGGTGTTGCAGATGTGGAAGGCGACTGCAGGCCACACTGTTTCTGTCAACCAGGATGACGGAGCTGATGACTGGGAGACAGATCCAGACTTTGTGGTATGGATTTTGGATTTTACTGCTTCAGCAGGAGTGTGTTATGTGGCATGTTAAAGAGTAACCCTTCGTGGTGGGGGCTATGTTCCTGGAAATGAAGTGAAAGTGAAGCAGGTAGTAGCTGCCATTCCAACTCCTCTGGTCTCAGTGACTGCTGGAGGCTTTTCTGTGACCTCTAAAGTGCAGATAACTGGTGATTTCTTTGGGTTTCTAACTCTCTTTTATGTGTGTCCTTCACAGAATGATGTGAGTGAGAAAGAGCAGCGCTGGGGAGCTAAAACTGTCAATGGATCCGGCCACCAGGAGCACATCAAGTAAAGCAGCTCTCCTGTGGAATTTATTAATAGTCACAGTCCCAGGCAGCTTTTAATCAACTCATGTTCTAGGTTATGTGTGCCTTCATAATTAAAACAAGAGTCCCTGTAGAAGATTGATTATTTGCCAGATTGCTGGGCTTTCAAATCCAGACAGTATCTTCACATCTCAAATTAAGATCAGAAATATGGTGTAGAGACGTTTAAATGTTTCATTTTCACTGGAAATGTAATTTTTCCAGCCTCCTTGTCTACAAAGTTTCTTTGTTCTGCTCTGGTAAAAGAGCCAATAGCTCCAGGGGAGAATTGAATGATCTGAGCAGTTCCAGTTTGGTACTTTAAAGAAACATTTGGACTCTTAATTCTTAGGCTTTATTTAGAAAACTGTTACCAAAGTCATAAAAGCTCTGGTGAAGTAACAAATAGAGCTCTCTGACAGAAAAGCAAATGAGAATCGCAGAGGGCTATGTGAACAGAAATTACCCATCTCCTGAATCTTGTGGTTTTTTGAAATTTATTTCTTATTACTGTGAGTTCAGTTCCTGCATATTGCAAAGGATCACTTTGGGAAGAGGAGGTACATGTCCCCTCGCATCCTTATTTTGCATTACAGTTGTGCCCACATAAAGTTGGGCCCAGTTAGAATTAGTCCTGTTACCATGGGGACTGTATGATAAGAGATGACCCCTGTTCTGAAAAGTTGCCATCTAAATAAAAAGCATTGGAAAGAATTTAAATTAGGACAAGAGGAAAAAAAAAACTTTTCAGGCATATATTAATTCTAGGTAATGGATTGTTCAAACAGCAAAATTCCCTTCCATGTTAGTCTTAAACCCAACAGTTTCTTATCTTTTTTTTTAAACAATGTTTTGCAGTGGAATAAATCCTGTTTCTCAGAATATGAGCAAGTTTTTTTTAAAAATGGGAAGGGATTGAAAAATACAAGTTGTCCAACTTCTTTTTAAGATAATGTTTTTGTCATGTCTTTATTTTGCATCTTTTTGAAGTTGTCTGCTGAAATTTTCTTAGTAAAAATTGCTACTTCATTATCATTGTCTTTTAAAGTATTCATCAGCTGAGAGAGAATGTCTTCCAAGAACACCAGAACCTCAAAGAGAAGGAGCTTCAAACAGGACCAAAAGCTTCCCATGGCTATGGAGGGAAATTTGGAGTTGAACAGGATCGGATGGATAAAGTAAGTGTGAATGAGGCTTCCCTGGGATGATGAGATAAAGGAAGTGTGGATAAGCTTTGCCTTGCCTGTGGCCAGCACCACTCTGTGTGTGAGTTAAGCTTGGTCCAGCTTTGCTCTGGGATGTGCAGTGGCCCCAGGTGCTCTGTCTTTAGAGCAAGTCCCCCTGGAGTAAGGATTCAAGTCTCTAAATGTATATTTCTTTAATTAACAAAGCACTTCATGCAATAATAAATCCAGTATTATATTTTTATTTTGATGCTGTGCCAGCTCTTCTGTGCCTATAGACACAGATTTGATAAAGAATGAAGGAAAAGGTGTGCTCCTGCCTTTAAATTAGAGGGCAATTCTCTTAATCAGTGGTAAACTGTCAATAGTGACAAGTAAACCGAGTATTTAATATATCATTGTAAAATATCATTGTACTTCAGGTCAGATGGCATCATTTTATATAAGGAACTGATAGCTGTTTACTATACATTGTTTAATAATTCTTAATACAATTCTTTAACCACGTAATAATCAAACATATCAACTTCTTGCTGCTTTCTTACATGTACTGTGTTAAAATAAGAATCAAAACATTCCCAAATAAGAAAGTTTTCTTAGGTCATCTACTTTCTGGGGTTGTGGTGATTTACCAGCCTTAAATTTTTGCTGGATTCCCGTATTCCAGGGTTAATTGCTGTGTAGTTCTCAGTGGGCCTCTGAAATAGGCTGGGCTAACCTTTGAGTCTGGGAAGGGAATTGCTGAGCAGATCCAGCCATCAGGCCTGTTCTGCTGCTGCTCTCTAGTGTCAGCAGTTTAACCCTCATCAGTATCCATGGGGAAAAAAAGAAAGGAACAAAAGTGAGCACTATTTCCCGTAGGCCAGAATTAATCATGGGGAAAAACATGATGGTCATGCCCATCTGATTGATGCTGGTGGCAGGAGATGTTTATGATTTATTTTTATGAGTTTTATTTTTTGTAGTGCTCAGTCTCTGGTGAAATGCAGAAAGTTCTGGTAAGAACACAAAGCAAACAACGTGCTTAAGCCTTCCCTACCTCAACTGGTATAACGAAAGAGACATAGAAGCTAAAATTTCCAGAGCTTCATGTTTTCCGTAAATGTAATGGGAAGAATAAAGGGAGGTGGGAGCCTTTTCTGTCACGTTTAACAGTTATTCTACTACAGAACATCTGCAAAATGAGTATGACTGTTTCAGTCAGGAAGAGAAAGGAGCTTTTGTGATGCTTATAAGTTGAAGTAATGTCCTATTATTGACATCCTTGTTCTGTTAACTGGCAATTACCTCAGCCCTAATGTGCAGTAATATTTTGCTTTCCTACCTTCTGGGAATGTTCCCTTCAACACCTGTGTGGAGGAAAAAGGGCAGACAGTGTAAAAACCACGTTACTTAGGTGTCTCGACACCTTGTGTCCTCACGTTAATTCACCTTGGTCCAGCTGCCTGACACAAGATAAGCAAGTATTGGATTAAACTGACAAATTCCAAGTTGTTCTGGCCAGTGCCCAGTGTTAGCACAAGGCAAGAAAAAAGCATTTTTGCTGGTTAAGTAGCACCTTGAAGGTGTGAGGCTTCCAGCTGAGAGGGTTTCCCAGCACTAGGTTAGTGTAACATTAGCAAACGCTGCTGGGATAGACTTTCAGGTGTGTAATTACATATCCCTGTGCCGTACCTGAAGCCAGTCAGGGTGTGATGTAGCTACGCCTCTGCCTTCTCTGTTCAGCTCAAGTTCCAGGGCCAGGCTCCACTTGGAGGCTGCAGGGCTGGGATACCTTTGGCACAGGGAGCTCTGTCTTGATGTGGATGCAGTGCTTGATGTTGCGATGCCATTTTGCAAGTGAGGAGAAAATATGGAGAGAAGATGCCTAATTCTGATTTATGCAGGAGATATGGGTGCTCCCTAAAAGAATAACACTCAGCTATAGCTGAAATTGTTTGCAGTCCCATATCAGCTACAACAGATCTGTAGCTGCAAGGCTCTGTATTTTATTTGGAACTTTAAATTCTCCATGGGCACCATCTTGACTCTCACTATGTCTTTCTTACTTTCATTCCTGTGCTTCTGAAGTACAAATACAGAGACTAAAATAGTCTCCATAAAACACAGTCATTGCTGTCAGACTCTTTGCACTTCCCTTGCCTGGGCTGTGTTGGTAAAGACTTTCCAAATGAGTAGGATTTCCCAGGGAAGTAGTTTCAACAGGAGGAGTGGCAGTGACGTGTTATCCCCCGTTTACTCGGTGCAGTATTTTCTCTTACATACAGAACTGTGTGGAACTGCTCCTTCTGAACTTAACAATTTCTTTTAGTCAGCTGTTGGACATGAATATCAATCCAAACTTTCCAAGCATTGCTCCCAAGTGGATTCAGTGAAAGGGTTTGGAGGGAAGTTTGGAGTACAAACCGACAGAGTTGACCAGGTAAGCAATCTCATCTCCTGCTGCAGCTCCTACAGTGGTTTAGTTTCTCCTTTTGTATGTATAATTCCAATACCTTAAAATGCTGGTGTGGTCTGCTCTGCTCTTTCTGCTGTTTTTGAAGTTTAGTAGCAAACCAACACTGACTGTAGCAGAGATAAATTACTGTTTAGAGCAAAGCAGAAAAAGAAGCCCTTATGGGAAATTGAGATTAATTGAAAAGAGATGTGTGTTTTTTGAATTAAAAAATTAATTTAATTTTGAATTAAAAATAATTTTTTTTATATGTGTGCTTTTTGACAAGGTCAGTGTGAATGCTATAGAAAACGGGATTTGGGGATGGTTTATCCTGTATCTCAACATGAGCTACTGGGCAGGATAAGTGATGTCCTATTCCAAGAATCTACATGGAAATGCTGAATTTCTGTTGTACTGAATTGCTGAACCTGGCAAGACTAGAGTTTGTTGCTGGCACAGTTTGCCTTGGCAAGGGAGGACAAAAATCCTTGCCATGGACACATGTACTAAATTACCATGTAAATGAATATGGCCTGTAAGTTAAGTAAGTGTTTATGCTCCCAATCAAGAGGGTCAGAGCAGTATGGAAAGACACAGAAGCTTTTCATGCTATTTGTCCACTGGAGTTCATGCAGTTTTTCTCTTAATATCTAACTTTGTCTCACATGCAGTTTTATGTCTCTTCCAGTCAGCTGTTGGGTTTGAATATCAGGGGAAGACTGAGAAACATCCCTCCCAAAAAGGTAAAGTGGGCAAGGTGGTCGCATCTCTAGACACGTTTTCGTAAATGATAGAGTAGATCTTTATTCTTTCGCTGTATGTAAAATACCTTGTTTAGTGAGACCTCTGCATGACATTCTCAGTGAATCAGATGTTGGGTTTGGTGGAAGAGAAGATAAAACAAAATGTATTTCAAAGCAGTTCCATGAGCTGATAAGGTTTTAAGGCAACCTTGTGTCACTGAGAGTCTTACTTTTCTTTTAGAAGGGAGGTTCAAGGACATCTTAGAAATGCTGGGAGTTGTTCTTTGGAATATTGCACCCTGTTGGAAATAGGGAGCCAATTTAATAGGAACCATCATAAATTACAGGACTGCTGCCCATCTTATTTCTGCGTTCAAAATTAAGCTTAACTTTGTGTGCTAAAGGCTGAAGACTGCATAGTTCCGAAATGATGTTTTTTACCCCCTTTCAATTGCTAGGATATGATGTATTCATGAAAAGTGTCTTCATTTTGTTTTTGTTGTGCAGACTACTCAAGTGGTTTTGGTGGAAAATACGGAGTACAGGCTGACAGAGTGGACAAGAGTGCAGTGGGGTTTGATTACCAGGGGAAAACTGAGAAACACGACTCCCAGAAGGGTGAATAGACACATTAGTGGCCTCATACTCTGATGTTTTAGGGAATGACCACAGGCTATGTTGTAAAATATGTTTTGACATCTCTTGCACTCCCAACCTGCTGAAAGGTAACACTGAATAAAATTTATGTTGCTGAAATCTCTGACTTGTGAAAAAGACACCTAGAATGTAAGTTCTGCTTGGTTTTGAGTGTTGATCCAACTGCCATTACTTTGGAAACAGGGCATACAGTTTTACAACTTCTTTTGAAAAGCTGTGGATTAAAGTACTGGGAACTGTAGGCAGTTTAACCACCACAGAGAAGTGCTTCTAAAAGCGTCATCTGTTTGCAGATTAAAGCATTTATCAGTTAGCAGTGTTTAGAGTTAACATGATGTTGCTAATCAGATCTCCAGGCATCTCTGATCAAAAAATCGACCATTTTATTGAAAAATTGTGACATTTTTGCCATCTGTTTTCTGTTTATCTCAAAGAAATGTTTGCACTCTAGAAATGCTGACAAGAAGAAGGAGGTGTTTGTTTAAAAGCATCCAGGTTGTTGCTGACATGGGTTTTGAAGTTCAATATGGCATAAGTGCCTTAAGAATTTTATTAAGGAGTCAAGTAGCTGAATTGCTGATATTACCAACCAGTTGAACTACTGACAGGGTTCTATTTTATTTTCCATTCTGGAGAATGTATTCTGAAGGATTTATGTATTCTGAAGGATTTATGGCTTCAGTGCCTTAAATCAAAACTAAGGACGTGTGTTTTTTAATACATGATGTAATATTAGCAGCTCTGATTATCACAATTTTTCAAGGTAATATTTTTGTTACTGAACACTTACAAGATTCTTCACTCTTATCTCTAGATTATTCCAAGGGCTTTGGTGGTAAATATGGTGTCGACAAGGACAAAGTGGATAAAAGTGCAGTTGGCTTTGAATATCAAGGCAAAACGGAAAAACATGAATCACAGAAAGGTTTTTATCGTCTTATTTTAAAAATAGAAGTTCAAATTCTTTTAAACCTGGGAAAAATATTTTGTTTGTGGGAGGATTTGGGGGTTTTGGGTTTGTTTGGTTTTTTTTTTGTAAATGTGTTTTTGCCCCTTGTGTGTGCAGATTTTGGATTGCCTTAAAGGAAAAGAAAGACATTGTAAACTCTGCCTGATTTTCACAACTTGATTTCCAGGGGAACTTGGTTATTGAAATAAATGCATAATTGCACAGATCTGTTTTATTCAGAGGCAGCATCAACTCCTTCATTCTTTATATATCTATTGTACATAAATATATATATGTGTGTATGTGTGTGTGTGTGTGAGTGTGTGTTTTAGCTTTAGGTGGAAAATGCCTAAGATTCTTCAAATCTTTAAATGTTATTGAGTCTGTGTGAGATTTTTGGTGATTCCTTGCGTTGTGATCCCAGAGTTATTGCCTGTATGTCCTTCCTCTCTGTTGAGGAAGGGTAGCAGGGAGAGTGACAGATGTTATCATTAAAAGTGTTATCATTAACAACAGGGTAGCTTATGCCATAATGTTATTTTTTTTAATAAATACTGCTTACAGTCATAAATTGCAACTATGTTTTCTGTGATTTCATGCACACAGATTATGTGAAGGGGTTTGGAGGCAAGTTTGGTGTGCAGACAGACAGACAGGACAAATGTGCCCTTGGCTGGGACCACCAGGAAAAGGTGCAGCTTCACGAGTCCCAGAAAGGTACATCTGCTCACAGCTCTTTGTTGTTCTTTTGGAGTTTCGTCATTTTGAGTTTCCTGTTACCTCTGTGAACCCTCCTCCCTTGGTGTCTTTGGCCACAGTTACAGAAGCTGATATGAGTCTTCTTTTTCTGTGTTGGATTGGTTGCTGTGTACTGGTTGTACTGGTGTTTGCAAAGCAGGTTTAACACAGCTGATACCGAGTCCCTGAAAGCTCAGACTTTGTGCTGAGTTCTCTCTGGAGAAATTTTAAGAGTCTACAATTAGCCTGGATTATTTTTTCCTTTTTCAGTTCACTCATGCAAAGCACAGATTTGCAATTTCTTTGTACTTTCCACAAATAATCTGTTAATAGATATCCCTGTTTTCGTGCAGGGGAAATCTGATATCTAATGTTGTCCTTTATCATGGCCTGTGAGGTGCCTATTCCTGTGAAATACTTGGTAGCCAGAAGAAAAGCTGTAAAATACAACAGTTGATCCCCATCACTCTGTCTGTCACCACCCTTAACTTGGGGAAATAAATATTTTTAAATAAAGAAATTAAAACTGACCCTCAGAATATTGTTCTGTTGGGTGCTCCAGCAGGTTGGTTGTGAGAGGATTACTTGAAACCCTTTTTTCTGGGCCCTCCCTCATTTCATAGCACATACATGTGTGTGTGTGTGTGTGTAAATGCTGTTCCCTAGGCAGCAGTAGGGAATGATCTCTGAGCTGAGGGGTTCTTTTCCTCTAAAGCTGTGTGACAGCAGAAATATTGCTCCTTCCTTTAAGCAATGCTTTGTATATATATAATATCTGGAGGGTAGTCTCTGTAGACCCCATCTTCGCACCTCTTTAAAAGATCTCTGTGCAAATGTTAAGCACACTGATGAAGGAAGCTCATTTTATTCTCTTGTATCTTTTGTTATTTGTTTTTTTTATTCTCTTGTATCTTTTGTTGTTTTGATTTGGTGAACGTAATATCTGTGTGTCTGTGTTCATAACCTTGATCCAGTGCAAGTGCGTTATGCAGTATGGATGAAAAATGTTGAGAAATGCTTTTTTTTCTGTGACTTCAGAATGGTGCTTACATCTGATAAATCATATTGACCTCATCCTAATCTCAAGTCAAAACTTTTTTTAGATTTACTTTTACAAAAGTGTCTTGAGATTTTTTTTTCCCCCCTGCCATCCAAAATGACTGAAAATACTGCAAAAATAATTTTGAGTGTCTCTGACTAAACGTCTTTATTTTCCTTCCTCCATTTTAATTTATCACATGTGGCTTTTTCAGACTATAAGAGTGGTTTCGGAGGGAAATTTGGTGTACAGACAGAAAGGCAGGACCCATCTGCTGTGGGGTTTGATTACAAGGAGAAACTAGCCAAGCATGAATCTCAACAAGGCACCGTTTTCACTTGTTACTTTCTTAACAGTGCAGCCACTTCTCACACAGTCTGGAATAGTTGTCTGAGTAGATCTATGCTAGGAATGTGCAGACACTTTCTTGCGCTTCTGTTCCTCCATGATCCAGCAAATATTCTCCCATTTTACTCTTAAAATATTATATCAAGTAATCCTGCGTTCAGGAAATATGTCCAGTGTTTAGTTAGCAGTTCTACAAAATCATGCATTTGGTGTGATAATAACAACCTCATTGTCAGGATGCTGGTAATGAAGTCATGCTTAGCAGTTTAGAGTCTAAATATTCAGTTTTGCTTGGATAAATTGGTGGGAAAATAGATAAGAACCAGGCATGTAACCATTAACAAGCAATGGGTTATGGCAAGATCATTTAAGAATTATTGTGATCTTTAAAACAAGAAGTCGGGAATGTTTGTGGTTCTTGGGTGAGCAAATGCTGTTATAATGCTCTCTTTATTCATTGTGAAATAGTTGGGGTACAAACCATGAATTCCTGGTTTTCCGTTATCTTAAAGTGAGGAGTCTGGATCAGGAAAATGTAAGTGTAGTATATTTATACTGGCTGAAAATACATACAAAGCTGAAGAAAATGAGATTGTTCATTCTGATGTGCTGCAGTGCCACAAATCAGACTTTTAGAGTGTCAGATGAGCCTTAGCAGAGCCTTAATACAAACCCTAAAATAGCTGGCAGGGAGACCCAGGGCTGAGAGAAGAAGTGTAATTGTATTCCAAGGAGATATAGGAAAGCCTGTCCGTCCCCAGAGTCTAAGGGCACATTCCTAAAACTCACTGCCACCAGAAAGGGATGTTTTTCCAGCCACACACTCTTGCTGCTGCTGTTGTGCTCCTCTGGTGCTCGTCAGGCATTCATCAGAGTGCAACTCACTGGAAAGAGCAGAAAACTACTCGTTATTGGTTTTTTTTTTTTTTAATGCCAGTAGTGAGTTAATGTGATTTGGGAGCGTATAGCAGGTGCCAGAGTCAGCCTGAGGTGCGAGGAAGAGTGACCAGCTCAGGGGTGGCATGGGACAGCACAGCCACACCGTTTTTGTGGTGGTGAGGTGTTGCAGGCTCATGCTGTCTGGTGGAATTGCCCCTTTTCCATGTGTAGAGCAGGAGTTATTACCAGTAACTTTAACGCTCATCAGTTGAGTATCATAACCAAATCCACTGGAAAGAGAAATTTGTTCTATTTTCCTGCCATTCATAGAATTTACCAAGTTTAAGAGCAAAAAATAAACACCTCTGTGGTCACCGAAGACTGGACATTGCTCCTTTGAGCAAAGCAAACTGGCTTAGGCTCTGTGATCCCTGCAGAGGGCTAAGATTTGGTGCTGTGAAAGCCTGTGTTACAGAAGTGATGCATTAGAAGGCCTCATCCCTTACTCCTTGCTTGATGACTTATCAATCCTCAGCTTCATGTTTACTCAGAGAATGCATGTGAGCCCGTGGTCTGTCGTCTGCTGCTGTTACCTGGAGGCTCTTGCAGTTCTTGTGTCCTTCCTGCACCAAAACCAAGCTGCATTTCTTTGGCTGCTGTCACTGTGCCTTCTGCATGCTGTTGAAATGGCTATATGCATCTGAGGTGGCTGTTTACACTTGGCAGGAAGGTGGGAGGGACAACAAACTCTCTGCTCTCTGACCCTTTTTTATCCTGCTTTTAGATTATTCCAAGGGATTTGGAGGGAAGTATGGTGTGCAGAAAGATCGGATGGATAAGGTGAGTTGCTCAAGACAGCCGTGACTTAAATAGGCTGTAGATGTACAAAATAATCTGGTTAGATCTCTAGTGCTCAGCTCTGTATTTCTGGATACTTCTCCAGTCTTACAGTAGAGTTCTGTGCTTTTCTGAGTCTTCAAAAATCAAGTTTATACACACAGAGCTACTTTATACACACCCATGTGTGTGTACATATGTGTAAGTGTATCTGTTAAAGTAGGGGACACTGAAGGAGGGAAATGAAAGAATAGAAAAAAATAATACAAAAGAATAAGGAAATCCATAAATTTCACAATTTTAGTCATGTCTTCTAACACCTAGCTAATGTCTTATATCTTGAAGAAATGCTTTTATTGGGATGCTTAAAATAGGTGTCTGATACCTACCTAACTTTGCCCACTTTGATTATCAGGGACCTTCTGCTTAGGAGAATTTGTTTTAGTGTTTTAGATCAGTGATTTGTTTTTAGATCAGTGATTAGATTTGTTTTAGAACAGTGAAAGATAGAGCAGTTGATACCCCCCTTTCTACCTGTCTACTTTCTAATTTAAGAAAATAGAAGATGAAAAAGTCCTCACTGAGATTTATCTGCTAAATAAATTTACTCTCAGCCTTGTGTAGGACATTTGAAAGTGAGAAAGTAGCAAAGTTTGAAAGTCTGTAGTATTTCTTTAACTTGTGGCTTCAGAACTTGAGACCATTCATTTAAAAAACCCTCGTATTTTGAATATTTTTTCTAAAATACTTGCTCAGTTTTAACAATATCTGCCTCTTTAAACGAACTGGAGGCTTTTACCGTGGTAGAAATCCTGCACAATGTGGATTAGAACAGCAACAGCTACTCAATATATATTTAGGACATTACCTCATTTATAGTTCTGATGAGTCATTTATTCATAAAATATGTGGGGTTTTTTTAATTAATAGGATTTTGATGTGTTTGAACCTGCCTCTGAAGATTAATTCTTTGGCAGTTTGACTTACAGAAAGGATTATTCCCTTTGTGAAGCTTTGATTCTTTCTGATTTTGTTTGATGTTCTGGAAAAAAGCCTTAGGGACAGTATCACAATAAAATGTCACGGATTGAAGCTGCCTGAATGTCTTCATGAGTGTTCTGGGGGGTTTAAAATGTATTCTTTTTTCTCCTAACTGTTAGAATGCAGCAACTTTTGAAGATATTGAGAAACCAGCATCAACTTACCAGAAGACCAAGCCAATAGAAGCTGGTAAGGCATTGGCCCCAGATCCTTTCTTTGCAGCTGGTAATGTCTAAAAGCCGGGATATTTCTGGTGATGGAGCAATGCTGAGTAAAACTGCTGTATGTGCAGGTCTCTAAAAACCTCAACCACTCTCCCTCTTCCCTTTAGACATTGTTTTGGTTTGTTGGGGTTTGGTTTCTCTTTTTTTTTTAATACCCTTGGGGGTCATCAGAGTTGAGGAAGGGAGACTAAAAAGCATCAGAGTGGAGAACAGATTGAATACAGGAGTGGTGGAGGTTGTACCATGGAGGACAGGAGAGATAAATCTTACAGAGGTTTTTCTCTAAGAGAAATGTGCACAGGAGGTTTGGGCTTGGAAGGGAGGAGGGAGAAAGAGGGATAGAAGGACTTATTTTTAATGGACTGTGAGCTCAGGGGGCAGAAAAGCATAAATTTGTGGTCACAAAACTCATTTCAGGCCACCTTTATACAGCTCCTGAAACGGCATTGTTCGACTTGAATTCTTTTCATGTTGCAGTTGCTAATAAAACAAGCAGCATCCGAGCTAACTTTGAAAACCTGGCCAAGGAAAAGGAGCAGGAAGACCGAAGGAAGGCAGAAGCTGAGAGAGCGCAAAGAATGGCCAGGGAGAAACAGGAACAGGAGGAGGCTCGAAGGAAACTGGAGGTCAGTTAGGTTCAAATCCCACTTGAGCAGCATGTCCAGTGTGTTTCAGTGCAGTGCTGGGAGAAAAGGGAGTCTTCAAGAAAGGATACTTCCCTTTTTTTCAGCTGGGCTTTAAAGCCACTTGTGTGTCTGTGCCTATGCCTGTGCTTTACCTGTGCGTGACTGCAGCCATCCCATAGTGTGCCCCATGTGTGTACCAGCCAGCACACAGGGTAACACTTCAGAGTATAGAATTTCTTTAATTAGCTTGTCCCAAAATATACTACTTTTGACCACTAACCCTTGCAGCCTGCCCTTCTCCTCCTGTGCTTCTGCCTTTTGGTAGTACCAGATTCCCTTTGGCATGTTGGAGCTCATAAAGGCATGGTCCTCAAAAGGCCCTGCTTGTTCACAAAGTTTAACGCCATGGTGGTAATTGGTGAAGCTGGTTTTTTGGAATCAGTGTTGTGGAATATGGAGGTAGTACCACTTACTGGTGTAAGCACACACCCAGGAGATTAGGGGAAGATAATATTGCAAATGTTAATTTATTCTTAGTTTGGGAATTAAAAAAATGGACTTAGCTTTGGTGCGGTTTAAAGCTTTGTGATTTTTTGTGTTATTCATAAGCAAGATAATCCCAGGAAACATATAGACACAAATTACATCTTATCAGCTTTATAGAGTTTGCATATTTGGTGAAACTCTGCTGCTGAGGTGGAAGGACTAGTGAGTGCATTAGTGGTGACTTGTCCTTTGTGTCTTGTTCATTTGCCTTGTTCCACAGTGAACTGGGGTGACTTGTCACCAGTAACCCAGGCCAGTAAGACCAGTCTGCAGCTGGGTGACCTTCTGTGCAGGCTGCTGCAGGTTCAGAGCCTCTGTGGCTGTTTCCCTTGTGTCCCATGCTGGTATTTTGATTTGATGACCTCATTCTTATAATCTATAATAACTCTGATATTATGGCAGGAGGAGGGAAGCAGTTGGTGCTCCTTTACTTCGTGTTTTACAGATATCAGTTTATACTAGAGGAGACTAAGCAGAGGACACACAGAGATAATTTTTAAATTCTGAATAAATACTCTTTGGCCATGCAGGTGCACTGAGACTTCAAAGCCACCCTGTATGTAACACTGATACCTAAACATGCTCCAGTCAGTGCTAATAGAATCCCAGGCAGGTACAACCAGTAGGGAGATTGAGCAGGTCCTGATGAAAAATACAGGAGATGCCCAGGAAAAATGGCCTTCCTCAACATCTTCATCATTGCCTCTTTATGTGCTGAAGAGACCTAGAGGAGGAGAATGCTTGCTGGGAACCTCCTCACTGTTCTTCCTGTCTAGCTGTGGGAGGAGTTTTCCTCCTTCCTTCTTTTTTCTCCTCTTTTTTTTCTATTAGCCCACTAATAAATCTTCTTGTCTCAACATCCTTTGTGAGACATCTGGAATCTAGGAAAAACAGATGGTTTCTCAGATCTCTTTGGTCCTCTGGCTAAGAACAAATAGGGCAGAACCAGTGGCTGGTTTCTCAGGTGTGGTGGATACTTCCCCTTATCTGGAGGCTGCCACAGCATGTCAGGTATGGTGTTCATCCCATTCCATCAGTATGGTCTGATTCATCACAGATTTAGACTTGATGTAACTTAATTTGTTTTCAGATTATGAAAAGTGCGTGGTAGGCTTATGGTAACCCAGCTCTGATCTTCCTAAACTAAGAGAAATACACTGCAGTGAAACCCCCTGTTATTCAGATTAACTCAGCCTGCCCAAGCCAATGTGGCAGCTCAGGCAGCGCTCTCAGGACACCCTTTTCCTTATAGTCACACCAAAGTGGAAAATTAACCCTAACAAATAAACCATAATTTGTGTTAACTAGACCCAAACCAGTTCCCCTGCCTGGTTCAATGGTTTGGCTCCTTAGCTCTGCTCTTTAGGCCAGTGCTGTGTCATATAGCTCTGTAGTTTTGCTGTGCTGAAGCTCATGTATCTTGTGTCTACTTTGACTTCTGAAAACCTCTGGATTCCTTTTGAGCTGTGTTTGAAGCTTGGGAAATTCTGCTTTTATAGGATAAATCAGCTCTGTACGTCCAAAGTGATCTGCTTTTTTTCCCAAGATGTGCACTGTGAGCATATATTCACTGTACACAAGTATCACAAGTTGAATGGGAGTTCAGCTGTGTGTATCAGAGATCTCTTCTAATGCTGCCTTTCATCCATGTGCACTTTTAATACCTTTCCCCAAGCACTGTTTGGGTTTCTTTACTGTGCTGGAGAAAACTGGGAGAGGAGGAGATCACAGAATTGTGGAATGGTTTGGGTTGGAAGGAACCTGAGAGATCATCCAGTTCCAACTCCCTCTCTGGGCAGGGACACATTCCACAGGTTGCTTGAGGCGCCATCCAACCTGACCTTGAACATTTCCAGGGATGTGGAGTCCACAGCTTGCTATAGATGCTGAATGTCTCTCCATTAGACTATTCCTGTCACAACCCAACTGGAGTCGTATTTTTAACCAGTGAGGAGATCATACAAAGTACTCAGGCTTTCTGCTTAGCTTTCCCTTCCATTGCATGGGCTTATAGTCTGGGCTGAGTGGGGTAAGAAGTTCATCTGCTCCATTGACTTCCTTGCCATTCATTTACTTGTGATCAGATGTTCACAAGTAAGATCTGTGGATGGACAGTGGTGAATTTAGGCCTTTGTTACCTATTTCTCATTGAGGTTTCCTCCTGCTGAGGAAACAGTTCTCCTGAAGGATTTAAATGTAGTTCCGCAGGTTCTCGTGAGTCATTCGGGTACTATGTCTTTTTTTTTTTTTTCTCCTTGCTATCTCAGAAATTACATTATTTCTTTACTGGTATTTTTGCTGTAAGTGTGGGTTAAACTCAAGCCATTATGCTTGATTTTTCTTATGCTTCATCAAACATTCTGTTGCCTGGACACATTTGAAGTTTTTTCCCCCAAAGCTGGTATTTAAATTTCACTGTAACCAGATGATTAATGTTCTTACAGACTGAACGTCTCCATGGTTAATTGTGGGATTCTGCAGACAGTGGGAAAGGGGGGATGAGGTTGAGGGGAGCTGAAATGGCACTGCTGGCACTGCCCCTTTCTCCCAGGCTGAGCATGGAGAGGGCAGGAATGCGACCCACACCATCCACAGATACTGCAAAGGTGGGGATGGACTTCGACTCGGGTGAACTTGGTTTGTTTAAGTGAACTTCACACGAAAGGGAGAAAGTCTCACTTTTTAGAAAGTATGTGGGCACATGTACTCCCACAATGGGAACATACATGTGGGCTGCATTCCTTCAGGAGCCCTCTTTACTGATAATCCTGGTTTGCTTTTCACATATGTCACGTAGTCAAATGGTGCTCAGGGAGCTCTTCTTTGACGGCTGCTTTGAGTCAATGGTGCCTCATGATTTCACTATCTTCTGCTACCTTGGAGATGATGAGACATTTCACTGTGGAGCAAAACCCAGCCTGAGAGGGGGCCGTGCAATCTAAATATTTTATGGCAGTTATGGTGTGTCTGTCCTCAACTCCAGTCGGGGTTGTAGAGACCCATTTCCTAGGACAAATTAGTCAAACTGTTGCCATATGTGACATCACTAATGGATTGATGGTATATGATTTGTCCCCAAACTTAGTTTTGACTTCTAATAATCACATTGGTGGTGCCTTTTTAATCTGTAGCACAGGAGTTGGAAGTGGAGGAGAGGGTTTGCACGAGGACAGACTTTTTCCAGAAAAGACAGCACTAAGATTTGAATTGTCTTCAAAGCTGGCTCTGCTCTCAAGTCACACTTTGCTTGCTTTGTTAGGTGTATTTTTTTCTGAGCTGTGACAAACAAAGGAAAGGAAGAATTTTTTGTGACAGAATCCTGTCTCTGGACTATGATTTCTCCCGAGAATCCTTTGGGGATTTACAGCTTGATGGACCTGAACTACTGGAGTGCACAGATTCCCATAACACATATTCTCTCTTCTTTTTTTACAATAAGGACAGCTTGACCCTAGATTCACCATTTCCCTTATGGTAAAGAGAAGCAAAATGAAATAGCTACCTGACAGCCTTCTTTAAAGTCATGCCAGCAATGTAGCATTTCTTGTGCTACAGTGTCCTGGCTCCCTAATGAGTGGCTTTCTAGAGCTTATGGATTTGCCCTCTGGATTCACAGGTGGGATGGCACAGCATGAAGTGCTTGAGTGCCAGATTTCTCTGTGTCACAGAATACAATAGCAATGCTGCTTTTATTTCTGTCACATCTAACTCTTCTAAATGTTTGAATCCCTCACTGTCAGTGTGTAGGACCTACTTTTGTGTGTGCTATTCAGGCAGGATGTTTTGCAGACCTGCGAGAGCTTGCAGGATCATTTCTCACCACAGATAACAAATCAGTCACACAATTAGGACGTGTGGGCTTGAGGTTCTTTAAATTTAGGCTAAAATGGGATGTGAGGCCCAGCCAGCTGGTGAACAGAGTGAATATAATGAACACCAAAACCCTGCAGCATCTAGGGAAACGTGCCCGAGAACACTGGTTTTTAAACACGTACACGCATATGTACTGTGGGGTGTTTATTTCTTCACTTTTTTCTCTTCTGCTTTGCTGCATTTCTTAGCCTCTGTTGTCCAGCCAATCTCAACCTTCAGCGGGTCTAATGATCCAGCCAGTCCAGTTCTCTGTCCAGTTCTCTGCTCCCAGCAGTTTATTGCAGGATGTGCTGCCTCTCTTTCTTAGTGGAGGGTTGTTTGTTGTTCAGTGTCATCACGTCAGTGATTAAACTGCACTGAAGTTTTTCTTTCTCCTCAATTCAGGAACAAGCTAAAGCCAAGAAACAGACTCCACCACCCTCTCCTGTCACACAGCCAGCTGAGCAGAAGGCATCCTCCAGCCCAGTCTACGAGGTATGTTGGAATTACTTCCAGTATATGGTTTTTGATCCCAAGTGTAGGAATTTTTAACAAAACCCTGATGAACCTCACCTGTCTCTCTGCAGGATGCAGTTTCCTACGAGGCAGGGTCTGCCTACAAGAATTCCTGCTCCTCCTATCCAGCTGCACATGAGCCAGAGTCTGGCTACAAAGCTGCAGAGTCAAACTACCAAGAAGCAGTGAGCCAGAGAGAGACAGAATATGAACCAGAGACTGTCTATGAAGTGGCAGGAACAGGAGACCATTTCCAAGCAGGTAAAGTGTTTGTTTCTGATATGAAAGCCTTTAAGATGAATTTTACCTCCTTGTGCAATAACTTAATGAGTAGCTGTGCTGATAGCACACTACCCTAATTTTTTAAAGGGCTTGTTCTGATGAGACTTTTTAGATTCTCCACAAACAAACTTTAATTAGAAAATTAAGATGTGGCCAGAGCAAGGTTGAATTTAATTTTAGTGAGATGATGTTGGAGTAGTTACAGTCCTCTTTAGGGTCTCAGTTCAAAAAGAAATTTAGGGGTAACCATTTCCACCCTGTGGAATGTAGCTTAACATGAGAAGAAAGCACAGAGATGGAGATGAAACGTGTGCTGAGCCAGCAGAAAATTCTGTCAATACTTCTTGGAGTTAGAAATTGATGTAGTGTGTTCTGTGCCTGTGAGGGGATGGAGTAGGGATGTATAAAACTACTGAAACTGCAAGAAAAAGGTTCTTCTGAATTCCTATTTTTTCTCACCTTTGTGCTTACTGAATGAGGTGTGAATGAATCTGCTCTTGTACAAAAACCTGGGAATTTTAGACAGACCCCTTTCTCCTCCCCCCAACTTCTATTAAACTTGTATTAAATATTCTCTTACACGGTTATCTTGGGCTCAGTTTTGTTCTGTCACATTTTACAGAAGCATTATAAGAATTATCTTTTTTATTTTCTACTGTCTAAAGTGCCTGGTTTTGAATGCTTCCTTCCCGGCTTTAACTGTGCGCGATTTAGGGGAAAAGTCCATTTCAGAAACAATGCCAGCACTGCTAAAAACCGGCATTCCCTTCTTCCTGTGTGGGCTAGCAATGGAATTAAAGGAGGAGCACCACAGAAAAGAGTTCAGGGTGATGGGTAGTGTGCTTCATTTTTGTCCTCTCTCTTTAGAAGAAAATGCTTATGATGAATATGAAAATGAACTTGGAATTACAGCCATAGCCCTTTATGATTATCAAGCTGGTAAGCAAAGCTCTTCTTTTTAACCTTTGTCTTTGAAATCTCTCTTCTGCACAGGTAAGTCTGGATTTTTCCTTTGCCTTTTTATCTTTTGGTCTCCTGTAGTGCTTGCTATATGAAATGAATATGTGAAGAAGTAGGAAATCAGTGATTTAATAGTAGCATCGAAACACTTTTGAAAACTACTCACTCATGTTTCTGGAAATGGTGGGACTTTTCAAAATCTTTTTTTAACCAAGTGTTAACACTCTTCATAGAATCTAGAAGAGTTTGGGTTGGAAGGTGACCTTAAAGATTATCTTGTTCCACCCCCCTGCCATGGGGAGAGGCACCTTCCACTAGACTGGGTTGCTCCAAGCCCCATCCAGCCTGGCCTTGGACACTGCCAGGGATGGGGCAGCCACAGCTTCTCTGGGCAACCTGTGCCAGGGCCTCAACCCCCTCACAGGGAAGCTTTTTTCCTAATATCCAATCTAAACCTACTCTCTGCCAGTTTGAACCCATTCCCTCTTGTCCTGTCACTACTGTAAATAGTCTTGCCCCATCTTTCCTCTAAGGTACTGGGAAAGGCCAAAATTAAGTCACCCCAAAGCCTTTTGTCTTCCAGGCTGAACAATCCCAGTTATCCCAGCCTTTGGTCGCAACAGAGGTGTTTCATCCCTCTTATCATCTTGGTGCCTCCTCTGAACTCGCTCCAGCAGCTCCATGTGCTTCCTGTGCCCCAGTAGCACTGCAGGTGGGGTCTCACCAGAGCAGAGGGGCAGAATCCCCTCCCTCCCCTGCTGCCCATCCTGTGGGATGAGCCCAAGAGACATTTGGCTTTTAGGGCTGTGAGAGCACATGGCTGGGTCACATCTCACCTGCCATCACCCCCGAGTCCTCGGCAGGGTTCTTAAACCCTCGGTGCAGGGAGCTTCTTGAAATCTCAGGTGCTTGACCCTGTCATGGGTTTTTTGGAATCTCTGGTTGATCCTGTGTGAACACTGAGCCTCCTGAATTCTCTCTGCAGCGGGGGACGACGAGATCTCCTTTGACCCAGATGACATCATCACCAACATTGAGATGATTGACGACGGCTGGTGGAGGGGGGTCTGCAAAGGCCGATACGGGCTCTTCCCTGCCAATTATGTGGAGCTCAGACAGTGAGGAGTATTGTCCACTGGTTATGCCTTAATTCCCCAGTTACATGACTTAATACACTACAGATCATAATGCTTTTTCTGAGGATGGAGGGGGTATATACACATATTGCTTTTATATTTAATACTTTGCTGATGCTTTTTGAGATGTTTATGCCACAGAAAATCGCTAATATATTGTAACAACTACGTTTTGTCACTAAGGCTCTTCAGGTTATTTCCATGCATTTGGGAACGTTCCTTCTCTGCCAAATTAGCAATTGTCATAAAAAAGCCTTTTTGAGGACAGTTAGTTTAGCTGTCTGTTGTGATATTGCATGTTTTACTCTTAAGTGAGCAGATTTACTTCAGTGTTTAAGTCTAGTTAGTCTTCCACTAAGTGTTTTCAGCTAAGAAAATCATGGCTATGCAGGTTGTTTGCATTTCCACTAAGAGGGAGTGGGGAGGACTAGGGAGGTGCATAATTTTTTTATTTTCCTTTCCAGATAGTGCTGAAAAAAACAAAGAGAATGTTTGAAAGCTACAGCTAATGGCAGTTAATCCAATATTGTCCAGTATTTATGGAATATTAATGTTATGAAGGAAACAGTCTGGTACTTTTTCCTTCTCTGTTCAAGTGAAGTTCCTTGGCTCTTGCATTGATTTCTTTTTTCTCTTTTTTTAATTATTTTTTCTTGATCCTGCTCCTCCTGCTCATGTTATCCCAGAGGAGGGCTGCAAACTCTGTAGCACTGATTGTCCCAAATTTCTTTACTTTTTGTTTTTGCTTCACCCTTCTCTTTCCCAGGAAAACTTGGAAAAGTTACTACACGAGTTTTAAGTCACTCGGCGAGGTTCCCACTTGTTCAAAAGGAACCTGGTATCCATATCTGTGACTACCTGTGGGAATATTCCCACTGGTTTAAATGGGAGAGAAGAGGCAGGATGGGATTGCAGTTGTGTTCTGTGTGCAGTGCATCCATGTCCATACCAGGAATGGCCTGCTCTGCAGCAGTGACATTCTATGGTACCAGATTGTGGTCAGGGAATGTTAAA
Organism: Myiozetetes cayanensis; assembly: GCF_022539395.1. NCBI lineage: Eukaryota > Metazoa > Chordata > Aves > Passeriformes > Tyrannidae > Myiozetetes > Myiozetetes cayanensis. Next base: position 61,855,090 of record NW_026087853.1, on the reverse strand, counting down.
ACGAATAATTAGATTCAAAACCCATATAAACAGTCTCTCTTTTGAAACCATGCAGGAGACAACTATACTTTTTGTATGTTCAACAGAAACTGCCAGTGACGTTCTACTAAACAACAAAATTAAACCAGGTTGTTTGGGGTTTTTTTGCCAAACCTGAAAATCTTGTTGTTCTAGAAAGCTGACCACTGCAGATTTAGGGTCCCTACCAAAGATAGCAAGTTGCATCTAATAGTGCACGTGTTCAATGTATGTACTGTCTCCACCTTCTGATCAAAAGGAAAATGGCAAAACTGGTGTAGCAGTTAAGAAAGAATGCGAAGAATTTTTATAAACCGTAAATTCGGACCAATGAAATATAAAAGACCTATATAAAAATGGTAAAATGTGTAATGTATCAAGGAAGAAGGCATCATGTTGAACCAATTCTTGGATGGTTGGGACAATCCTTAATGAATGTCATATGTGTCTCATGATTATTATATTTTTTTTCTCCTTTCCATGGTGTCATTTTCTGTGTTGCATTTGCATTTACTAGGGTTGGGTTTTATATGCAGTTTATTTTATCCAATTTTGCATAGAACACCTCATAGGGATATGATTTTTGTAAATTAAATATTCAATAAACTTTTTGAACCATTTGCATGGAATATTCTGTGTGTTTTTAAATTGCTTTGGTAGTTCACCTTGTCTCAAGCTTATCTGGGACTGGTTTTGCTACAAGGAATTGTATTTCCTATGGAGAGCTGTGGTGAAGGCACCTATTTCCTTCTAGGTTGCTGCTGCCTTCCTCAAAAACCCAATTGCTTTGTCTTTTAATCCTTCTCCCACATGGAAATATTTAGATCAAAATTAGACTTCGGGTGAACTTAAAGAAGAGATGCTTTTTAAAATCTTTTCTTAAATATCTTAGCATCAAGCTCAGTTTTGTCTTTTGTATTGTGTGCCTGTTACTTCTGCTAGAAATCCCAGTGAGTTGTGGTTTTGGTGGGAAGAGTTGCTCCTGGCTTTTGGGAATACTGGTGGCAACAGGACACTGAAAACACAGCCTTCACTTACAGTCAAATAAACGTTTGCATCGCTTTAAAGCTGTTTTGTTCTTGTTCATGACAGGGTAGGTGCTTCCCAAGGCTTTGCTTCTGTAAGCCTTGGCATCAGAAAGGTGTCCTGCCATGCTGTCCATATTTTACAGTTTCTCATCCTCAGCTTCTCTGAGAATCTGGTACCCCAAGGAAAGAAAATCCAAACAGCCTTTTCCTAATCATTCATTAGTGTTACTAATTAACAGGAAACCCAAAGCTTCAGCCCTCACTGCCACAAGTCCCAAAATACAGAGGGAGAGCAGATAACTTGAAAACATATAATTGCCTCACCTAATGGAGAAAACTTCATCTCTAAACCAGTAATCTCACTATCATAGCATGGCAAGATGTTCTATCTCGATTGAGATAATATCTTGGCAAGCATATTTAGGTATCAGCATTATGAATGTGCTATTGCCACTAGGAGATTAGGAGCCAAGTCTTGAACTTTTAGGATCACTCAAATTTATCAGCAGTAGTTGCTCAAGTTATCCAAACCACTTGCTGCTGGAATAAAAGCCACCCCAAACTATCAGCATTTCCCATCAGCAGGGCTGGCTCAGTCCTTGTGGGTAACTAAATGCAAGCAATAGGCAAGGCCATTAATTTCTGTTAATGGATGTCTTAACTGATTCTTGTCTGACTTTGGGTGAGCCATTTACTTTCCTGGCACCTTGAATTTATCATGTTACTGCTTAATGCAGTCCTGTTGTTGCTGGGGTTCAGCTGACAGGAGGCAGCAGCAAGACCGATTTTATTCACTGCCTAATCAATTGATTTTACACTTCTGAGCATCATTCTTCTAAATTACAATTAAGCACATAGTAGGAACAATCAATGAAGTATTTTTATATAAATATTTTATAGTATTTCATTTGCCTATTTCTGTAATAATTGCTAGCAACAATAAACAGAGAAAGACATAATTTGAAAAGCTCTTACATGGGAGGTGGAGAAATTCTCACTCGTGAGATACCCTTGACTGTTCCACATTGATGGTAGCTGTCAGGTTTTAATTTAACTAGATTTTCCACAGCAGGAACAACCGGGTTTTTAATTTTAACCAATGAAGAGGAGCAGAGGCAGGAGAAATTACCAGGAAATATCCTCTGAAGAGGTGGTTTGTCAAATAAAATGCACACCAGCAAATTTTTACCTTGCATATGGTCTGTGCATCCTCTGCATTTTTTTTCCCTGTGCCAATCAACCTTCCAGCTTCAATCATCTCAGCATATTCTAGTTTTTAGGTGCCTTTTCTATCAAGTAGAATAAATGCTAGTTACCAAGGATATTTATCTGAAGCCCTTACTTTCAGATGAGAGCTTTTGCAAATGCAGACCTAGAGCCACCTATGATTTTTTTTGAGACCCTTCAGTCTATAATAGAGACTTTCAAAGTGCAACCCAGGGTTGTTAAATACTGCACCACCAAGTCAATTCCTGGTGGTATGAGGTTCAAGAACTGCTGTTTCGTGTAGTCAATATTCACCTTGCTGCAGGCTTTCTGTGTTAGAGATTCTGGCTGCAATAATACAGACGTCCATATCCAAGTATCAACAGGATGCCAAGAATGTGGTGCTTAATTTATACTAAATTTGAAAGAAGCTTCTTCAAATTCCCCTCACGTTGAGCCCATTGCTTCTCCCTTGATTTACAGAAGCTGCTCTAAAGTTACTTGGCAAAGGAGGAATTGATATATTAGTCCATGGAAAGAGGAAAGAAGCAAAAATCGATCTCAGCCATGCAATGCTAAGTGTCCAGAGCACTGCCTTGGATGGCTTCCAGACAGGGAATTTGAATTGATCAAAATAGCTTTACTTGACACATTTGTCCTAGGAGCTGGGACATAAAAAGGGGCAATACATCTTCAGCTGTCTGGGGAGTGCCTTGCATGCAGCAGGGGAACCCTAAAAAGAGGTGCCTGGTGGTCTAATACAGCTTGCCACAAAACCAGGGTTTGATGGCCTTGTGGAGTCACACAAAATTGATTAAAAAATTACTTTTAAGTAGCCAAAAAAAAAAAAAAAAATCAGCTCTTTCAGCTATTTCCATTATCCAAGGCCACTGAAAATGGGGCTCTGCCTGCAGGGAATGGAATTTCAAGTACCCTCTTGTATTTGAAATGGCTAAAGAGATTGTGGCACTTCGGAATTAAAAATACCTTCTTGTTAGCCTTCAGAGCAGGCATGGGGCCAATCTGCTTCACTAAGGCTCCAAAAATCACACAGTCAGATGCCTTCACCTCTCCTCTTTCTGCAAAGAAAGGAGGCTGACCAAGTCACAATCAGAGAGCTGAAGGGTGGGTTTTGGTGTCCTTGTCCTCCCAGCTGTAATTGCTGCTCAGCTCGAAGCCCAGGGGATGCCTACAGCTATTCTGGCTGACATAAACTTCTAGCAGAACTCCCACCATAAAGCAATATGATGGCCCTCAGAGAGTTGGGCTTACATGACTTCCCAGGTCAGCATTTTCAGTTTCAAATTCCAGATTTTGGTTTCTAGAAGTTTCAGGCAGAGCAGCAAAAGTGTAAAACAGTCAGAGATGCTGGAAATTGAAAGCTAAAGAAGATTCCATAATTCTTCAGACAGCAAAATCCATTGCGAGAGCAGGAGTCCTAAATGAAGAATAAACATCAGGCTAATGGCAAGTCAGGAGCTGGGGCACTACTGAGAATTGGATTTTCTTTTAAAAGGTTTGTAAGGCCTACAAAAGCTTTGGAGAAACTATGCAATTTACTTTCTTGCCTACACAGTGCAGTAATTATTACTACCAGTAATTATTGGCCTTTTCTTTGAAAGTAAAGCATGTGACAAACTAAACTTCAGGTAGGTCAGCAAAAGTACAAAGACACTCTTAAAATAGTCCCGGGCTTTTTGTTGAATCTTGGACAGGAATCAGCATTTGCTCAGACTTTGGAAGAGAGGGAGCTGTTCTCTGCCAGATCCAGAGCGGAGCCAGAGCCCCGGTGCAGCTCTTTTTTTCATGGAAGGTTCATCCTCTCAACCACCACTAACAGAGCTCTTGTATTTCAAGGTGAACCACAAAGAGCCAAGTCACCCTAAATAAAACAAAGTCAAGTGCTTTATTATGCAATGTCAGCCAACATTTCCTTGCCTGCCATGCTGAGGAATGGCAGGAGAGATTAGTTCTGCAGCCAGGTGCTGTTTCCCAGGTGTTTGTCATCTTCTCCTTGCCCCATCTCACTCCCTCACTGATTTTCTTCAGCAGTGTGTGTTCATTTACCTCTACAGTGACAGGTGATGACATACTCATTTACATTTTTGCTTTTTCTATTAATAGTATTGCTGTTACTCAAACAGCCCTTGCCACTGACCTGTCCACATCACAGCCTGTTACGTGTTTGTAGCTTTATGCTCAAATTCAATCATGACTTAAATTATTTAGAATTATTAAATTATTTAATGGTGCTTGGGGACATGGTTTAGTGGTGGGCTTGGCAGTGCTGGGGCAATGGTTGAATTTGGTCTTAGAGGGCTTTTCCAGCCTAAGCCATTCTGGGATTATTCCCAGGCACACAAAGTGCTATTACCATTTCTCCCATGCTATTCCTTGTAGGACACTACACCACAGCTCCATTCTTCTCACTGTCAGGATTTTCTCCCAGATTCCCTCCTGAATTCATCCCCAATCAGTGAAATGTTCCAGCGCCAACGTTCCTTTTAGTTACAATCCCTCTGCTGGCAGCTCACCCACTCATGTGAGTGGGAAAAGCAGACATCTCATTTCAGCCTCCTATTTGCTTGGTTAAATAGACCCAGTCATTCCAAACCCTGCTGCAGCCCCCACTCCCAGATCCTACAGCACAGCAGCTGGTTCCCACACCTCTCCTACTGGAACCCGCCTGGATGAGCTCCTGTGAACACCCTCCAGCCCACTCACACTAATAGGGCCTTATTTCTTCTGCAAAATGCCTTTTTCATGGCTGTGTGTTTGTCTTGATCAAGACAAAGTTTTCTTTTCTGTCCCCTCCAACAGTCCTGTGGCTTCATGGATAAATTCTCTGCTTGTACAAGAAAATATTCCCTCTTCCCACTGCACTGGTCTTTCAAGTGTATCATCGATCTTCCCTGTGAATAAACCAGCCTCTTCACCAGCACAAACGGTATTAGCTCTACAATTAGTGACTTATCTTTAAAGTAGCTTGCACCAAAGTGGTACCAGAACACGGGTTTGAATGAAACCATTTGCAGAAATGCCAGACTAAAAGGTAAGGTGTGCAAATGATCTGCTTTGAATGCACACAGAGGTGAGGAAGTCGTCTCTGAGGGAAAAATTCTTCCATAAAATTGTTAAATAGCTTCTGGAAGTCACCTACCCCTGGCTGGGTCTTCTCTGTGATGCAGAAAATTGGCATTATTAGAGATCTCAAATGGTCTCCGAGGAAATGTACAGCGTAACATCTGTTCCTGGGGCACTTAAAGTCTTACAGGTGAGGTAACCAGACCTACAGATTGTTGCATACATTAAAACTAACACCCAGTGCTTTGACAAGAAGGAAAATTGCTGAGACAGAGTAAATGTCTCATATATATATATATAAAAATATATTTATATATGATATAAATCCAATTTGACTATGTCCAGATAAAAAAAGAAGTGATTTTTGTTCATCTTTCAACACTGTGTGTGAAAAGGAAATGGTAAGTAATAACTATATCAATAAAAAATAAGTAAATGATAAGTAAATTTCATCTTAGACCCCTTTCTGTCTGATCTCCTCTAATGAGAAACTTGGAGCTGCACCAACAACATCAAAGGACAAATGAATGACATGTATTACAGTAGTTCCTCTCTGAGTATTTTCTAGGGGCAGGTTGGGTGGGATGTTTGGCCATGTTTGGCCATTCCCAAAACTCGGCTGGGAATCCTTTACATCGTGGTAATGAGGCAACACTTCCCTCGGGATTTTTAAGAACATCCTTAAGGCAAAGGGATCCAAGGTTTCGGAAGGCTGTGCATGGAGAGGTGACCTCCTCTTCCCAAACCTCAGCTTAAACTATTCCAAGGCTTTTTTTGTTTCCTAGAAGTTACAAGTAATCACTTTAAATTGCTTTTAAGAAAGCTGGGAGATTAGAGACAATTAGATAATGGGAAAATATGAGTGGAAAATAACCCATTAAAACATGAATTAGATTTTGACATTTCTGTATATTGTATTCTCTTCAGATTTCCAGAGCAAACAGGTACACGGTGACATTGATTCCAATACATTTTTAAGCACATGCAACACTGCTGTCCTATTTGTACAGTAATTTCTAATGCTGCCCAAAAACCTTTACATTGAAAGCATACAAGAACTCACACACACGTGCATGTATTCCTCCCAGCATCAGTCCTGAGGAAAAAAACTCAAATTTTACTGGAGAAACCAAACTCTGCAAGTACCTCTGGGAAAATAAACCCCCTTTGTGTTCTGAACTGCTTCCTGATATAAAGGCCTCGCTCTCTTTTGCAGTTCGGAGCTAAACGAGCTGCTGTTCATCAGATTGCAATGTCAGGAATTGGTCAAAACAGTCCGAGATTTACAGTACTGGAGACAAAAAAACATATTCCCAATAAAAAACGTGCTGGATGCAGATGAAGGATCACATGGAGATGCTCACATTCAAAACATAAAACGGAGGAAACAGAAGCACACATAGACTAGAAAACACATTTACAGCTCTTTAAAGACTTCTCGTTCATGTATAATTCGTGTGATTATACGGTCAGCCTTTTTATGACTCACATATGGAGGCCAACCTAAATAATAATACAAAAATCTTCTGAAATTATTTCTCATAGAAAGAATGACAGTTGTTGAAAAGAAAGAAATATTGTAAAAGCTCTTATATTGCTCTGAGACAATGTCCATCAGACTCCATCCACTAGATGTCAGTGGTATAGAACCAGTTTGGTGCAGATTTAACAGCCTTAAGTCCACTCGGTTTATTTAGTATTGTTACCTCGTCTGTGAAACACAGCACGTGTCAACTACACCAATAACCAAGTATTTATGGCAATAAACAACCTAAAAATAACAGTCTCATTTCACTCTCCCCCCATTTACTTGATTTGAATAGAAGGCTTAAAATCAGGCTTGTCATGCCAAAAAATGTAGCAAAATAAGACATAAACCAATTAAGTTCATCTGTTTTTCCTAATGCAGCAACACAAACTGCTCCCTCCAAACCCCAGCACTGCACACTCTGTCAGGTACTAAAGCACCTTGAAGATAAAGCTTTTTTATGTTAAATACAGTGTAGCTGATCCAGGTTGGAAATTATAAGGCACACACAATTTTGGTTTTGTTTTGTTTTGTTTTTTTTTTAAACACACATTCCCAAGTATTGTTACAATCGTGGTATTCTGGATGGCCCATCAAAGGACAAAAGGAATGAAAGTTCACAAAACGCAGAAAAAATACAGGAAAAAAATTCAGAAAAATGCCCAAAGCAAAGAATAAAACAGAACATAACACATTGATACAATGTACACAAGGACAGCAATGATCAACTCTTCTCATTTCTTTGGCCAACAAGCAGAGACAAATGATTGCAAATCATTCTTTGTTTTGCACTGTAAATACCTGACTTTATTTAGATACAATGATGTTTAGCACTGGATTGCCACAGTACCTGAAATAAATAAATAAAAAGAACCCCCACAGGCTGATTTTCTTCTGTGTTTTTAACAAAACCAAGCTGCCAAGTGATTGTTGTTGGGAGAATTATGAGAGAAGTAACAGGTAGCTACAAAAATTATGAAGTAGAACAACATCTGAGAAGTGAATAATAGTTAAGGAACATATGAAACCAAATGGTAACAGTTCTAGGCATTTATTCCAATATCTTAGAAAATAAAAATAAAAAATATTCTTCATTGCATCACCATTTAAAGATAGAAAAACAAATTTTTAACTTAAGCCAAAAGATGTGAATTGTTTCCTTATATTTTTTCTTTTTTTTCCATTTGGACTGTATTCCATTTTCCGGATTTCCATTTGGAGCCTTGTTTATTCATAGTAACAAACAGACCCCACTGGTACAGTTTTTAAGTCACAAGATGCACAAAGCTGGACAAGGAGCACTGTTCCCTTTTCTCCTCTGGAAAGCTGCTCTGCCCTACAATATCTCCAGGTCCTCAAAAAGAAAAAAGAAAAAAGAAAAAAGAAAAAAGGAAAAAGAAAAAAGAAAAAAAAAAAAGTAGTATCCCACTTTTCAGTGCCTTTTTAAATTGCAGAACAGCCCCAGAAGAGGACCAGTAGCACTCAGTTCAGGGCATGCATCCCCACCCCACGCTCAGCCAGGACAAAGAACATTCCATGATTATTCCAAATCCACCTTAAGGCAAATAGATATGAAGTTTTCTACCTCTTCCCAAATTTTTTTACTTTCCAAACTTCAATCATGAACCTGAAATTCAGTAAATGAACATTCAGCATAAAAAATGCTTTAACCAAAAAGAAGAAATAAACAGGAAACGCTTTTTCCCAATGATAAATCAATTATTTCCCATTAATTCTACCTACATTTCGTTAAAGCATTTTATGCATTTTCAAAACAAATTGCAAGTTTTTTGGCAACTTTTTTTTTTTAATAAAAATCCAGACAGTGTTCTCTGTTTGCAATCAGAACCACAACCTTAGTGCAATATTATATTTATTTCTTACAGTAATTTTGGTTGCCATACAAGAGTATTAAGGATTGGGGAAAAGTGCAAGTTACAGGAGCTTGATTTTTTTAATCAGTTGAAATAAGAGGAATTAAAGCACAAAAATTACAGCAACATAGATAACGTGAACACAAGTTGTTACACAAACTATAGCGAGAAACATATTAATATCTAGAAAAGAAAAGAAAAAATGTAATGGAAAAACTATCAGTATTTGTGGCTCATACACATAATCATCGCCAGATCGACTGGGTAATGCTTTTTAAGAACTGAGAGAAAAGAAAAAGAAATCACTATTTTTTTATTAACTTAAATACCACAAATAATTAACTTTTTGTGATATGTAAATTCTGTAAATCAACAGTCACATCTAGTCATTTTATAATATATGAATTAAACTTAAAATGTTCTCAGACACCTAGGGCAAGGAGTCTGTGCAGTTATACACAATTTACATCTTGTAAGATTTTGGTATTGTATACACAAATATTACAGAAACTAGGCATGTAAATGCAATTTATTTAAATTACAGTATATAAACAAAAGTTGATCCTAAAACCCAGAATATCATAGACCTCTAACGACTTGTTTTTCACTATCAAAGTAGCATGAAAGAAATGGGTCTTCTCTCCTCCCCCCCAACATTTCCAGACTGGTGAGAACACTCGGAGGGGATGTCGTTATCTGTTACTATTGCTTTCTGTAGCCAAACCATCTCCCAGTTAGAGACCAATTCATCTTGGCAGAGGTGTATTTTAGTGGTGAAAGTAGGTCCTCTCAGGTCTCCTCACCTTCACTTTGTGAGACACCGCGTAAAAAATCAACTCTTTTGTTGGCTCTTTAACCTGTTCAACCTCTTTTCTACTCCTTGCATTGCACCTACTCTTTCAGTACCTGAAAAGATGCATGAGAGCAAGAAACACACCTGTGTAAGAAAGGGATGATGTCAGCTGGAATTTAAAGGGTGTGTCAGCACTTGTTCAACAGAAATTCACCAAGAAGGTTGTGATTCAAAAGCAGCTTAAAAGTCAACTTCTAAATTTTCTATTACTACCATTATTCTCTAATGTATTTCTGGCACATGTTATAGAGGTAATAGCAACGGTACCCAAAGAAACAAAACAAAACCAAACCAACCAAACAAACAAAACAAAAAAAAAATACAAGAGCATGGCATTAATGGTTTATTTACTGAATTCTGTCATATCACCAAATGGAAGACAAAGATGGCTAAATTACCATTTTTTTCACTTCTTAAAGTATGCGATGGCCTCAAGTTGCCTGCATCAACTATCTACGTGGAACTGCCATTTTCTACACCACCTATGGAAAAAGTCAGTACTCTTGGAAGGAAAATGCCTTAGTACTTCTTTTTTTTTATTACAAGGTTCCTTGGAACTTTGAAATACAAATATAGCATAGTAAGAGATGTTAAGTCAAAATATTTGTTCCATAAAGGGGACAGGAGGGTAAATAAGTTGCTTTTTGTGAGTATCCAATGCGTTGGTAACTGTAACCACTTTTGAAGAAATATTCATCCTCCTCTGTAGAAGTTCTAGCAAAGATAGAAAATATAACACAGCTCTGCTGGTTCAGATGCATCCAAATGAGGTTGATTTTAAAAAGGTCAAGACTTTGTAATTATTCCACAGAAATAGTAGTAAACCACAAAAAGTTTTTTTTTGTTTTTTTTTCTTTGTGTTTTTTTTGTTTTGTTTTTGTTTTGTTTTTGTTGTTGTTATTTTTAACTTCCTAGCACTGAAGTGGCACAAAGGCTGCCCAGTAGACCAGCCACTTATTTTCTTAAAATATTGTGCTTATAAACTATCTGTACAACTATTTAAACTTGCAGTAAAGAAAGATATTTAAAATGCTAAACTTTATGTACTCATACTAGGGCTGTTGCAGACCTAATTACACATTTGTTTGTGAGCAAAAAATAATCACAATAAAAAAATTAGAGATAGGCTGGACCATATCAAGGAAAGAAAGTCAGGTACCTTGTAAAATGTAAGAGAACCTGAAAGTATGGTAGGTAGGCAGTTTAGCCATCCACAATCAATTTACCCACCTTGAACATCTTGAATATTCTGTCCATAAAGACCTACAAAACTCACAGATATTCAGAGGTGTTAATTAGAAGGGGAGTCCAAACATGCAGAGAGAGACTTGTTAACTTTAAAATTTATGTCAGAAAAATAAAAGAGAAATTTTTTAAAAAAGTTCTGTGAACCAAATGTGGGTGTTTTTCCTCTGCTGAACTGAAGTCTCCTGGAAAGCTCTCTCTGCCCCCAGCACCCAGCCCTGGTTTCTGGCAGGGTGAACACACCTCTCCTGCCAAAGAAAGGATGGGCAGTGTCCAGCTCCCCACAACACCCAGCCTGTGCCTGTCAAGAATCCAATAGCTGTTAACAGTGATAAAATGAGACATTGGGGCCCTCCCCAAACCTCCTGGGCTCTTGGAACACATGCATCCTGAGACATTCTACACCTCTTTCCATCTTGGCGTCACTCTTTCGCCTTTTTTTTTTTTTTTTTTTTTTAACAAGTTGAAATATTTTGATTTCTCACAGGCTGAATTCCCTCTCTCACTTAAAATACTGGCACTCTTCCCACTGACTTCAATGGGAACATTCATCTGTCTTTTTCCTTGTTTTTTGGTCTGCTGTTGAAAATAACTAAGCACTTACCACTCACTGAATTAAACAGCACCTCTCAGTGCCCAGCATATTTGAGTGTCTGCACGTGACACCACATTTTTCCTGCCTTGTGGAGTTCACTTTGTGACTTAGCAGTGGTTTAGCTGGTTGAAAACTGGTGGTCTCAGGTTCAAACTAGCTTCATTTTGTTGTACCTCTAAGTGTGCATCCCTCCCTGGGTTTAATGCAATATCTGCATTGTCTTACAGGTCAGGTCAATGGAGCATATATTGAACTTGTTCTGCCACCTTGGAAGAGTCCGAAATATAACTGCAGAAATAAAGAAATACCAGGTAAAACAGAGCAAGGTTACCTTTGAACTACTTCCAGCAGAACAACCAGCTTCACTGCCAACAAATAAGAAAGCTAAACCATAAAAAAAAGTAACATGAACTCCTGACTCCTGCACCCGTCTCAGAATCGTGCCTCTGCTCTTAAAATAACTGGGTTTGAATGGTAATGAAGCAACCTGTCCTCTTAAAATGAGCCAAGGACTGGGGAAGGAAGCCTACTCGGAGACTGAAGGTCAAGAAGAGAAAAAAATAAAATTCAATTATTTTTTGTGGGTTTTTTTCTTTTTTTTTTTTTCAATAAAAAAAGCCCTGAAATGTTTGCAATTCAAAATGGAAAGAAAAGCAGTTTGCCACAGTCCCAGCAAAACGCATCAAGAGATAGTATTTTTGAAGTTAACAATCATCTCTCTCTCATATCTCCCCACAACTTAGAAATAAAATGGCCCCACTTCTTTAACATCTTTAGATTTGTGTTTGGGCATGTAGCATACAGTCTGCATCACCTGAGTACCAGGAATTCAACTGTTTTCCCCCTCCCCACCCCCCAGTTTTGCTGGCACTCGCAGACACACAAGGCATTTGGGGTATGTCAGTACCAGCCCATCTCTAGTTATCAACAGAAGTTTGTGAGGCGAAATAGCTATTCTTATCTGTCCAGCAGCTGCTTCAAAGCTCTTTCTATGTTCATTCTGTGCCCAACTCTAGTCACTCCAAGGTCTATCAGATCTTCCTTCTGTAGATTTGGTAAATGTGTGCCATCTATTTCATTGTCCATAAATGTTTCTTTATGTTCACCTAAGTTTAGACTTTCCAACCAATCTGCCACATCTGGTTTAGTCCACAGGTGGACAGGCTTAGTTGTAAAAGGCTTATTTGAGATTGGCTGTTGTAATATTGAGGGAGAAGGAGACCTGCTGCGCCCTGTGGTCAAGCCAAATAAGTCCCCAGAAGGGGGCTGGCTGGGTAGGCTAAATACATCAGACAGAGTTGGAGAAGGAGATGAAGCTGAAGCAGAAGCAGTCAGAGAGGCAGGTATGATGTCTTTATTAATCTCTGTTGGTGAAACCACAGGGCTTGGAGCATGTCTTGCTCCTGAGGTCCTACTGTCATAGTCTGGGGACCTGCTCTGCAGTGTGATCGGCTGGCTGGCTCCTGGTCGGACAGTGAAAGTGATTGTTGTACTTCGTGTACCTGAGACAGTACTCATGACTTCCGTGCTCCTGCAATTGCAAACAGAAAGGGAGAGTTAGATCTGGCAGCCAGCAGCTGCAAGGCTCAACACGTGGTACTTACTGCATGGGAATGCTCAAATATTTCCGTTTTTTAATGAGTTAAAAGTATAAAAAACTATATTATGAAATCTTCCCCAGAAAATAACAACCAATGGTAAGCAATAGTTCAAAACAAAACCTTTACTTATGAGTTCAGAAAAACACCTCCCAGAGCAAATTCTTCCTCTTTGAGGCCACACCAAATTAACTCCTGGTTAAATAAGAAACACCAAGTGGATCAAACTCTTGTGCTCCCTGTGAAGTGTGATCAGGAGTTGACCTTCCCTTCATCATGTGGAGGGCTGGGATCCTTCAGTTCAGCTTTAACCCACTGGTTTTACATATAACATAGTTAATGATAGTTGTAGAAAGTTTCAGAAGCAATGGACGTTGGATCTTTGGGCATCTACCCAGTGAATTTTACAGTCTGTTTGTACTTTAGGGTATGTTTATAGTCCCATTTGTTCACTGAACATGCCCCACAAGCTCCTCTTACTTCCCTTTCTATTCAGCTGGACTTTTTGTGCTTTAAACATGAAACACTCCCTCTAGGGTTCCTAAAAAGACTTTGTGACCATTTCATTCTACACAGAAATTATACTTTGGCAGTTGCACTACAAAATTAAGGAGACAAAATCCTTGCTACTGCGCATGCCCAAAGGTGATGTAGTTGTGATCAAGTTTTGACTAAAGAAAATGAATTTCAGATTACAAACTAAGCAGGCATGAAAGGCTTGCTCTGACACCCAGGCTGACAGGGTGGGTGAAGGAATAAGCAGGTCTGCTTTTGCCTGGTGGCTACAGAAGCAAATTTAGAAGGTTTGGGTCTGTTCATATCACAAAATGTTTAACCCCACAGCCCTCATTCCCATGAGAAGGGTCTGCCAGTCAGTGCGTGTGCTCTTCAGGACCTTCCACAGAACTCTTAAGCGCCTTAAGCTCCAGAGTTTTTTACTTCAAAAATATCCTGCCAACTGGGAAAACCTTCAGACAACTAATTTAAAGCACTTGCAGGCCAAAGGAGGGATTTATTTATCCTTGAAGCAATGCCATGGACTCCAGGGGATGATCTGGCTGATGCTGTAGTGAGATTTCCACTCCAGGCCCTGACTGAAGCCCTCTGTTCTTGAGTGCCACATTGCCCTCAGGCCTGACATGTCCTGCCTGGGCAGAACTGAAGATGACTTGAGTGCATGATGTCACATACAAATGCTTCCACTGATCCTGCAGATTCACTGCTGTACAGAAAAGAGCTTATGAAACGAAAGGAAGACCAGGATTCTGGAACCCCTACAGTTAAAAAGTGCTGGTATTAAAGAAACTGTGGTCTTACTCCTAAGTCACTGCTTAAACCTTTTGTGTTAATTGCCACCAAATGAAACACCAAAAATGATCCACACAGCAGGGGGCAAAGTCCACCTCTGTTCTCTCTGAGGTATGTCCCCCCACCACTAAATGGGCTGTATAATGAGAGACCCTTTTTTGTTCCTCTGCCCTGAGTAATCGTGGTGGCTTTTCTCCTGCCAGCAGAACATTGGGACTGCTGGGAAGGGAGATGTGGCACACAGGGTCATTCTGCCTCACTGGGTCTGTTCCCCAGTGCCATGTAGTTGGGAAGGCGGGGCAACTTGGCTTTAGTCACCCACATTCTGCCTAGAAGAGTGGTTAAAATTTTAAAAAAGATGGTGGTGCCAGCACTTCTTCGCCACCTACCCTAACCTGTTCCCCTTGGGACGTACAATCCATCACCAAAATGAAAAAACATAGGCAGCTCACCCGCGGCATTGATAAAAGTGAGGTTATTAATCCCTTTCTCTCACACTGCAGCCCCAAAAGCCCTGAATTGGAGACCTCCTTCAGTGATTTCTTGCTTGGCTGCTGGCTGTGGTGAGCTCTGACAGCCACACGCTCCCTGCATGCCCTCTGGGGCTCTGGCACACAACGAACCATCCCAGACACCAGGTAACTGCAGCACTGCCACTCCAACATTCCCAGCACACGCTCCTGACATGGGGAGTCCATTCAAACAAAGCTCCAACACCATGTTATTAGAAAAGCGCTAAGAATAATTTCTTGGAGCACATACATTTTATTCACAGGAACAATCCCACTGATTTGCACAGGTTGTTCCATATACTTCAATGGGAACAGGGGGATCTTTCTGAAAGATTGGTACTTTGCTTAAACCTCAGTAGGAACAACACTTCTGGCACTTGTGGCTTTGTAATTTGACAAAGAAAGGAAACACTTGGCAAGGTTTTGACTGTTTCCTGTGATTTTTCAGAGCTTAATGGCTCTCATTGTCTTCTAGCGCTGGAGCTAAGCATTCCTACAAATATAAACTCTATGGCAAGAAACTATTATATCCTACTAACCAAGGGAAGCAAGCTATTTCTACCTACTTTACCTTAGCATGAGGAGTCTCACATTAATTACTAAGGCATGATATAATTTTAAGTCAAAAAAAAGCCTGCTTTGAAAAAGGCTGGGGTAGTGACGGCAAGAAAAGCAGAATGAGCTTTGTAAAAATGTGGAAATGAATACCTGATCTTTACCTGCAATCACCCTTCTACTTTACTTTCCTGTCTTGCAAGTAATAGCAATTATGGTTTTGCATTCACCCCCATCGTGGCAACATCAAATGGATGATGAAAATCCATCTTCGTTTATGCTAGATCATGAAAGATAATTTTTTTTAATTGACTTACAGCTACAGACTCAGTGTACACCTTCTGCTTTGTAACTCAGTTTTGCTGGTTCTCTTCTATTTTTCCTCCTATAGACTCCCTGTTCATCCCCGTTCAGGAAATCACTGTCACTGTTCCTTTAAATAAAGCATATTAAACTAAATCAAACTCCCCCAAAGCGTGTGTTCTTATTTTAAGCATTCCTTAGCTAGTGTTCTCTACCCTTTCCAGCCCCATGGGCAGGAATACTGGGTGAGCAAAGCAACCCAGGCTGTGTGGTCCTTTGCCTTCTGTCAGCCTGGATCAAAGTGGTGGCTTCACATGGCTGGAAGCAGCAGCAGATCCAGGGGCATCTTCCTTTTTTCAAGCCATAGGCTGAGGACTGCTGACCATCACAGTAAAACTCTGGAGCAGAGATAAGAATTTTGTTTATTTTAGCTGATCCATGACGTTTCAATACCAGCTCAGTTTACCATGTGAGTTGTGCAGCTCTTCTAAAATTAACCCTTTTATCCAAATGCTCAGGAGCATTTCTTTAACATAGACAGTCTCAATCCTACAGCAACACCCCCTTTTCAAGGAGGTTATTAGCTCTCCTACACACTTGGGAACGTGGAACAAGTCTGTGGGTCTGTGTTCCCACGGCTGCAGCAGCTCTCCTGTCTAAGGACAAAGTTTTAAGCACAGCAACTTGAGGTCACTGCTGCCTCCAAAATTATTCAGCAACCTGCAAGAGTGAGATTGTGCTCAGTTCCCAGCTGCTGCGCTTCAGACAGCTCTGCTCCCAGCACAGCCCTCAAGTGAAGGTCCAAAAGTCTGCTGAAGCCCACAGTGGCACTTCCAGGCTTTCACTTCCAAGCCTTTAATTCTGAGATTACTTTTTTCATTCTTTTCCTCCTTTTTTAACCTGCCATATCAACTCCAGCATGTTATAGAGACTGTTGCACTGTAATTGTAACCCAAGGGAAAAAACAAGGATATTTATGTAACTTCTATGCCTCCTAAATTATAATTTAGAACATCTCCAGTACAATCTGTGGTGCAGACACAGCCTTGAAACCATCATCTGTCTTGCATTTTCTGGTTGATTTGTATCCTGGTCAAGAAGGAGCAAGCACATTCCAGCTGGAGAGCAGGCATGGTTTGCTGCCTTATGGGTTTTCCAGATTTTCAATAGGAGTAATTTCTTATGCCTTATTTGATCATCTGTTATCCTAAACACATTAAATCCATATTAAACCTGCCAAACCCCAAATTTCATTTTAAAAAAGGTGAAAAGTCTGATAATTATTTTAAATAAAATTTGCTCTGTTAGAATCAGCATATGGTAGTAATTTATAAACATTTGCTGCTGTGAGACTGCACTGATTGCAATGCCCATTATGTTGCCTCATATTAAAATCAAAATATATAACCTATGTGTCACCAAGTATAAAAGCCATCAACGCAGCTCGTAGGCAAGAAATTATTTTAAATTTTAAATTATATTTGCAGGATTCAAATTTACTGTTAACTTAATATCAGAAGCAAATCAGTGAAAGAGGGTATGGTGGGGCAGCTCCCATGGAAAAACCCCAAAAAACATCATGCTCAGCTCATGGGAGCTGTTTTATCCTGCAACTTGCCAAAAGACTTGCTGGTTCTGACACAGTTCTTCCATTCTACCAGAGAAAATATATCTTAACAACCAAGAGAAGCAACAAGTGGGTCCATCACAGAGGTACTGAGAGAAATTAACTTCTCTGATTTTTGAGACCACACAAACCCCAAACTTCGCCTTCATCTCTCCTAGTATTTTTACTTTCTTTTTGGACTGTCAAGGGAAAATTGTATGGTAGGAAAGTAAGACAATAATTGTCTGTTTTGGGGGAAGATGAAGAACAAGGGCTGACATGATGACTGGCAGGATACAGAGCTTCTCATAATGGTGTTATTTTAGGGAGAAGAATTGAGAGATGTTTGGTGTCTGTTGAGAGTAACAACGCTGTGCAGTTGGAGGGAAGAATAATCAGGAGGGTCTGTAGGAGCCTGTCTGTTCCAGAGTTTCCATGCGAATAACACAGCGGTCTGGAAATCAGAAGAAAAGGGAGGCTGCTGATGAGGGGCACAGTCCCAGCCCTCTCTCCTTCCAGAGTGGCAGGGAAAAGGGGAGCTGGAAGGGGAAAGGGGGAGAAATCCCACAGACTCCAGGGAGAAAAGGTTCAACAGTGACAACTTAATGATATCAAGGGATGGTTTGTCTTTACTTTTAGCCTCACACTGGTGTACAAAACTGCAGTAATCATCCCTTCCCATCCCTACATCTTCAAAAATCCAGCAGAATTTGAGCACCTTTGAAAATTCACACCCCTTTACGTGTTCAGGAATCTTTTCTTACATGTTCATGTTATTAAAAATTTTCTGAATACTTCTTGGATGAATGCGGCTTTTATTTCACCTTGAAATGACATCCTACTCCTGTTTTTAGGATGAATACCATTTCTGGATTAGATGATCTAATCCACATTGCACTGAGTAATGAAGTCAACACCAAAGTCACTAAAATGCAATAACAATGAGTTAAAAAGAAGCAGAATGTACAATATAGAATACTCTATGCTTTATGGTCGGCACTTACTTCCATGGCACTTCAGCATGACCCTCCTCTGACAACAGCAGTCATGACAGCAAATAAAAATGACAAAATGGAATGACTGAAATTGCAGAAATTACTGACAAAGCAAGCAATTCTGTGAAAGTGGTTGAGAAATGGTTAACAACATGAAATGAGTCTACTGAGAAAGCAGCTGAGTGAAAAATCAAGGCTTGAGAACTATACCACCTATTTCATCAATTGCAAGACCCAGACATCCTTTAAAACAAACCACTGTAGGATCAGTCCTTGGATTTGCTGCTAAGCAGGACTTGCTTCTAAGTTCAGTTCTGCCTTATCTGTTTGTGAAAAGAACTGGAACTTTTTCAGATACTCAAGAAAAAAATAATTCAGAGATGGCCAAAACCACTGTCCAAGGACAGTTCCACTTTTAATACTTGTTATTCCAACACAATACAGGTTATTTTTCTTAGAGGACTCAATTCCGCCTGGTTAAGCGTCCTCCACGACTCCATATTTATAATGAGCATTTCCCACTACCAGGAGTGATGCCATCTCGCCCCAGAGGCCACAGGCACATTGTGCAAACACAGCCAGAGGAATACAAGCACCGTTTGAACTAGAAATTGTTTCTCCCTGTGGCAAAGCTACCGATCATTTTGGTACCAGTGCTGGGAGGGAGCAGCAGCAGTTGTTGTATTATTCTTTATTAATACGTGGAGCCAGGATGCTGTTTTCACTGGGGGCTGTGTTTTCTCTCCCCAGCAGCCACAGAGTCTATCCTGTGTTAATCACGCTGACATTATTCAGCGGATCTCACAGGCTTGCACTTGATCACCACGTTGCTACGCAACTGCCGGGTTCACAGACAGAGCCAGCACTCCTCCCTTCACCTGATAAAAACCCCGCCTTTCTCTTGTCCTCAGTTCTTTTATCAGCTCCTTGTAAAAGCCAGTAGTCTCTTGAGTGAATTCATAGCACAACTGTATTTCTAGCACCACGGTCGACACTACACGTTCTGTCCTTGCTGAGAGCAGAGCGTCACCTGCCAAGGCAGGTGTTCCCTCCCTAGGTCTTCCCAGAGCTGCACATGAGCATGTCCAAATTTCAACACAGGAATCACAACCAGAGTTCATCACTGGGGCTTTAGTTCCAGGTGTTTGGGTCAAACAGAGTCCCATATTCAAACAACCATCAACGTTTTCTGTAAGGCAAGATGAGGAAAACTGGAGGGAGTGATGGTCAGATATTGGGACCTGACTACGCAGAGACACCAGATTAAAATCTCTATCTATGGCCATAATTTCTTAAATTTTTTAAAGCAAATGATGGCCAAAATTGGGAGTGGAATCTCTGTTCTCAAATCTTCTGACCAAACTATGCTTTTATTAGTACAAAGTAAGCAAGCACATCCTCTCGCTTCTTCCTCCTTTTCCTTCTCCTACCAGACTCCTCTTTTCTATCCTGTGGCTGGTCACTGCCACTGAGAAGCAGATGGTTTCCAGCCAAACGTTTCCAGGCTCTATTTAAAAATCTTGAAACTCGGTGTCTCCACAAGAACCACGGAAAACTATAAATAAAACTGTGTAAAATTACTGCTAAACCCATGTGCAGAGAATAAAAGCAAGTTTATTCTTGCTGTATGTAATGTAATAATTGAGAAATGCTGCTCTGTACTGTAGGATGATCTCTTCCTAATCCTCAAAAAAAGATATTTTTATGGGTTTCTGTGGCAAGAGCTATCTACAGTTTAATTCACCCCTGTACAACCCTAACAGGGCAATTGCTGTGAGTGAACCACAGCTGTGCATCTACTGTGCAAAAGGCTGTGCAAAAGGGATTTTTAGGGATATTTAGTATTCCGCTCTGGAAATTCCAGTCTATAACTTCATGTATGGGCCAATAAGCAAATATATGTTTTTAATTTCATCAGGCTGCTTGTGCTGTGAACATCACCCAAGCAAGCCTATGAACGTTGTTCCTATTTATAACACTTCCCAATCCCTCTCTTTGGCTAAGGGATGGGAACAGGCATACTCATTTTTTATCATTTTTCCTTTAGCACAGCTAACGAGTTGTTCTTTAATTTAGCAGAATCCATGCTTTTCATGAGCTAAAATTCCTTTCTCCCTTTCTAATGCAACCTCACAGGGAAGGGCTGCAAGCTCTGCAATTGGCTGTCATAGGCTTTACAGTCTAAAAGAAAAAAAACCCAAGAAATTCTAGGAATTTTACCTTTAAAATTTAAATATTAGCTTTCATACTTGAAATTTTCACAAGGTGGTATTCCTTGGTCATAATATTTGACAGCTTTGTAAAAAAATTGTGTCAGTTGTGCAAATGGGCTAGAAAGGCTGTAATTTATTTAACTTTTAAAAGACAAGGCAGGAGTAAAAGCAGTAAAAAAAAAAAAAGGCATTTACCAAGCATCAATGGCTTATGCTGCTCCCTCTTTCACACTCTTTATCAGTCTGAGAAATCGATCCTCTCTCATCCACCCCTGGCATGTGGGGATGGTTTTGCACAGGGAGAGGGGAAGGTCCTGCGTGGCTCCAGGGGGTGGGTTCTGAATCTACAGCTGATCTTCTGCATTTCCATTTCTCTACCTCATTCTTGTTGAGATGAAAAGTAATTGCCTGCAGCACCTTTCCAAACATACTTTTAATATCTGTGGGTAGCTGGTTCTCCTCTGCTAGCTCCTGCATATCATTTCACTTAAAAAAGAGATCCTAAATAACCTTTTCTGATCGTTTTAGCATCTTCAGTTAACCTCACAATTAAAAAATAACGTAATCACAGCAATTTAGAAAACAGAAGGGAACAAAATACAGCTCTCTTTCCTCCTGTTCCCACCAGGAATTCTGTTTTCTCCCACAGCCAAATGGCAGCCAAGAGTTTTGCTGCTCTGTGCCACTGCCAATTTATCCTATTTATTCCCTCATAGCTCTTGGCATTGTTACATCCCAGGATCCTCTCTCTGATTTGCAAAGATGTCTGTTTGCTTTCACTTTTCAGGAAAGAAGTAGGATTCAGCCATGCTGAAATAATGCTTTGGGTAGTTTTGTTTCCAAATTGAGCCTCTGTATTCCATAATGAAGACTAAAGAATTTGCCAAACCTGAGTTGGACAGAGTTACAAATTTATATTACTTTTCTGTCCTTGAGTTTTTTGATTTTTTCCTAAGTCGGATCTTTCTCTAAAATGTAACATACGGGGCTACTCTTCCTTATGTAATAGTTTGCTTTTCTCCAATGAAGTGGTATAGTTTTTAATTTTTTCCAGTTTTTACAATTTTTAAACATATTTTCTCAAAAAATGTATTTACTTCTACTTTTCATTTTTCTCTCAGTAATAATAATACTTTGATATCTTTACAGTACATTGTAGTTGGTTGCTTCAGTTATTTTCTAATAAAATAGGGATGGTAAAGATCTCCACTGTAACCTGGAAATACCTATCAGCTTAAAAATACAAGGTGATAAATAATATTATACATATGAAGCTAAAGGCAACATGGTCATGGGGCTTAACAAGAAACATAGAATCACAGAATCAGTCAGGTTGGAAAAGACCTCTGAGATCATCAAGTCCAGCCCTTGATCCAACACTGCCGTGGTTACCATACCACATGATCAATGTCTAGCAAAAATAGTATTTTTTTTCATGTATGAAGTTTTTTCCTGTACAGCCAACTCAGTTTCCGCTCCAGTTAGTCAAATGCCACTGACAAGAATTACAGAATTTCAGTGTTCTATTTCCATTCTAAAAATTGTATTACCCCCCATCACCAGTTTGATGACTTCCACCTTGCAGGAAATAATACGAATACCTGAGGCTGAGGCTGTTGATCACACTGTTTTCTGAATGAGCAATCATTTGCAATCAACAGAGCCAGCCTTCCCCTAAAAATCAAACTATCTTCATGCATGCAAAGTACAGCAGCTTTTCAAAGGCTGAGTTATTTATTAACCAGCAGAATAATTCTAATAAAATTTTCCTTTCTGTTTGTTTTTGTTTGGGTTTTTTTGTTTGTTTGGTGGGTGGGGTTTTTTTGGTGTTTTGTTTTGTTTTGTTTTTGGTGACTGGATTTCATGAAATTATGTCCATGTTCCACAAAATTACTTGTACATTTCCCCAGTGGTGTTTGGCTTCTGTTACTTCTCACTTAAGTACCTTTTGGAAACCACTTACACGTGAATGTATTGCACTGCCCTGCCAGGGACACCTTCAACCTGTGAACATCAGGGACTATTCACTAACCAGAAAAAGGCAGAACTTAAGCCCCCTAGTACTAAGTGGCAGAGATGCTAAATTAACTTTTTAGTAATAACACGAACAGCTCACAGTGATTTCAATGAGTAATTTTCTAAAATACCTTTATGCTTTATAGTAAAATAGATTCTGAGAGGTCTCAGCATGAATCAAATGACACCACACAGTGAATGTGAAGGAACCCTAGGCAAAACCATGTTTTACCTGTTTGAAGCCAAAACAGCTTATGGGACTGAAGGAAAAATAAATTACCACATTAAAAAAAAAAAAAAAAAAAAAAAAAAAGAGAGAGAAAAATACTACTTAAAAAGAAATGCAAGTGAGTTACATTGGAACAACTGAAAGGTTTGTGCAAACTGTCTTTAAAGTTGGAGAAGACTGAGAAAACTCCTCTCCTATGGTGTGGGCTAAACAAATATTGACAATGTAAGAAATTCTTGTCTGATATAGACTATTCATTAAGCAAATACATAGAACAGACTACACTCTCCTCTAATCTACATGATTTACAGGCGAAGTTAGTGAGGGGTTGGCAAAAAAATCAAACCTTTTTGAGGAAATTATTTGGTTAATTACTTTTACCTTGTACTGAGACTTGCAGTCTTTGTTCCGGTCGGTGACTCCAATCCCTCCCCTGGCTTTGAGGATTTCTCTCTGTTCATTTGCTGGAGTATTGAGTTCAATTCACTAATAACATTAGCCTTGGGGCCTGAGAGAATCGGGCTTTTCACCTCTGGCACATCCCCCCATAGCTTGGATGTCCTTTGGGGGACAACTTTAGCCATGTTGGGCTGGGCAGTGATGGGAGGTGGGGGTGGAGCGGGAGGAGGGATCACAAAGCTGTCCACAGTCTCCTCGATCAGCGCGTCCTTGTAAAGTGCATTGCTTTTGTTGATTATGGGCTTCATTTTTGGCTTAGGAGGTACTGGGGGTTTGTCCACCAGAAATGTTTGCCCATCTGCATAGACTGTACAAGTATCCACGTTCTCCCCCCCTTCCGAAGATAAGGTAGAGATGCTGGACACCGTTGAGATAGTGCTGGTTGTCTCTAAGTGATGGTCACTACTACTTCGGCTGTCTACCTCCTCAATCCCAGAGTCAGTGACGTTATCAAAGCTGTCAGGGGGTGGCAGAAAGGAGGCAGGCAAACAGTTTGAAAGACCCACTTGCTTTTTGCTTTCTAGGGAATTTGTTGGCTGGCTGGGGACAAATGGTGCGGGTGAGGGTGTGCCATTCTTCCTCTGTGCGACCAGGTCTGTCAGAGCCGACCCAGAAACCGCGCGGTCATCGGGGATATCGAAGCTGTTGGCAAACTCCAAGGGAGGGGGCAGTGGCTCAGTGAACATAAACTCTTCATCAATATCCACAGATGCCAAGGGTGGGGGGGGGATACGGAAGGGCAGGATGACAGGGTCGTCGACAGAGCTTGCTGCCACGATGGTTTTGCAGGGAGATACTGATGGCTCGGGTGCAGCAGGTGCATTCAGCTCACTTTCTTCCACTTCCTCGCTCCCTTCTACCCTCTCCGGTGGGGAGTTTTCAGGACATGGCTCCCTCTCAGCTTCCTTTTCCTCCTCATCTTCAGGCATATCGTCCGACTTTGCTGTGTCCACGGTATGAACCATCAACAAACCAGCTGACTTCTGCTGCGAGGTATCCACAATGTTTATCAACATGTTCTTCTTCTCCTCAGCTTTCTTTTCTTTTCCTGCATCCGTTTCATACTTGTTCTCAGTCTCCTGTCGTCTCAACAAGCCACGGGTGTTTTGCCTCGTGACAGTGGCAGTAACAGGAAAAGTCGTTTCCATGTTGGGTCTCAGCTTTGTATCGATGTAAAGCGGTTTATTAAGGTCTGTTTTGACAGTGTCTCCTTTGCCTGGAATCTGCTGTGTTTGTTCTTTCATGGCTCTGTCCCTGGCAGAGAGCGCAAGGGCTAGTGGTGAGTTTGGATCCAACAGCTTCCCTGTGACTGGGTGGACGTAACTCTCCGGGCTGGATGCGTTTGTGGACTTGGCTGCCACTGCACTGTTGTCAGTACCTTTCATTTTGGACGAGGCATTTAATGTCCTTGAGTCACTCTGATTGCTGGGCTCACTGCTATTGAAGAGACTTTCAGGCTCTCTGGGTGCAGGAATTGGTGATGGCGACATGAGCTGTCTGAAACCATCCTCACTACTGAACATTACTTCATCGGTGAACTTAGATTGCCTCATACGTGGTGTTGGTGGGGTTAGCCCAACATCCTCATCTCCCAGGTCTGTGGAAAGGAAGGCTGGAGAATTCCTTCTCGCTTCCAGCCTCTTTTCCCTGTCCCTCACTGCCCCTGCAATGGCTGCTGCAAACGGACTGCTGACACCCAAGCTGTCGTCAGGCCGGAGCTGCCCCGGTTGCTCTGAAGACTGAGGATCGATTTCCATGCTGCTCCCTTGGCTGCTTTTCCCACTGCTGCTGGTGGATGGCTCTTTCACAATGATTGTTGGGATTGGAATAGAGCAGGTCTTTTCCGGACTGTCCTCAACGTTGGATTGTTTCACCAGCATCCCCTTCCGCCTCGCTGGTTTGGCTGGCACATAAACTGCTTTGCTTGCAATCTTCCCAACCTCAGAATACGGATTTTCTGGCATCTGACCCCTCTTGTTCCTGAAATTTGCCTGAGATGCGGCACTTCGACTATACAGGTCTTCTGAGTCCAGAGAGTATCGGTCCAGCTCTCGTCTGTAATAGATCCCTTTGTCCCTTATCATTGTTCCCACACTCTCAGGCCTAACCAAGGAAATTTTTGCACCTGAATTCTGGTTAAATGGAGGTTTAATAGTTCCATAGCTCCTTGTTGTGAGGGATTTGGGGGAATTGTACAGAGAGGGAGAAGGTGGTGGTGGTGAAGGAGGTAAGGACTGTGGTGGTGGTGGGATATCTTCAGAGGTGTCAGGCATTGATAGACTTCTGGTAAACTTCAGCATAGGAGGAGCCAGAAACTGCCGTTCTTCCTCTGTTATTCCTAAAAAAGTGAGAAAGTATATTTAAAACACTGTCTTCGACCGGGATCCCTCTGCATTATTACTGTATCATTTCTGTATCCAACCCAAAATGCCAGGGTGCATTTCCCATGACACAAGGCATATGCAAAATTCTAAAGGATGTCTTTTGGTTGGTTTTCTACATAGGAATTCTTTCCTGTTGGACTTCCAGGTGCTAGAATTGAAAAGGATGCTACAGAGTTTTAATTAAACCGATCACTGATGTGTAGGCAAATGTTTGGAGTTTATGTATCATCAAGGCAGCAGTAGAGAAGCACATTTTCTAAGAAAATTATTGAAGAGGGAAGATGTTCTGTGCAGAAGAGTAGCTTCTGCCTTGCTCTAGCACTCTATAAAATGAATATAACAATGCAACTTGGAAACCTAATGAATTTTTGAGATGCATTTGGAATTTGGCAAGGGGACTGTGAAGATCCTATTGGGGACAAAAATCATGTTTCCTTACAAAGGATGACATTATATTATTACAAATACAGCTTTTAACGCAAATAAACCCGTAATACTGGGGGTAATTTGGATGCTAATTTTACATCAGCATAATGTGTTTCTAAATTGATAAAAATCGCTACTAAGATTGTTACCAAGAAAAAAGCAAACCCAAATTTGGTCTGTTTTGGTCTGTTCTTCCTTTCTTTGTTGTACAATCTTCTATTGCCATAATTTGATATGAAAAAAAGGGTGAATTTTAGTCCATTTGATCAACAGGATTGTTTTGTAAACTACACAGCATTACAGCGCTTTTACCTCAATAACAAAGAAAAAAGGGGTAACATTTTGCCCTAATGCTTTGCAAAGGGCTTGTACTGATCTTTTTTTTCCTTGTTAGAGGTAACATTCTAAAGAAAACAATTAAATTATAATTCCATACTTGGCTACCACCATCAAAGCAGAATGTGGAAATTACATCACCTTACACACAAACTTCTTTTCTCGTGAACTTTGTATAAAAATTAAAGTCACTCACTGAGGCAAAGGTGTTGGAGGACTATGCTTTAAGAAAGAAACAAAGTTACTACAAGTATATGATTAATGCACAAGCAAACTATACATGAGAAGCATTTTACCTATAGATTTTTGTCTCCTCATTGTACCCCGAGGTATACCCAGAAAAGGACCTTGAGGACTCCCTGGTACAGTGGGCGTCATCACAGCAATACCCTGTCTCTCATACATGGACTACAAAAAAGCAAACAGAAACCCCACAAGCATTAAAGCATGAATGTCTCTCTCACATGTAAATAACTCTTCTGTCATAGCTGCTAATCCATTATCCCTTTTACTTTGAATTCCTATGGAAAACAACAAAATCAGTGTTGTTTTGGTAAGGAGGGGAAGAGAAAAGACAAAATGACCACAGTTGTAAGTGGATTTCCTTGAAATTATTTACGAGGCAATATATTAAAGTTTCCAGCATATTTTGAGTGCTGTAAGAAAATGGAAGTATGAGCAACTGATTTTAATTCATTCAATTCCAAAAACCCAACCACACACCCTGTAGCTATTAATGCTCCCTCTGTGTGAGCTCCCTTCACTTCTGAAGACCAGACTATTCTTGGAGTCTTGCATAGACTCAAGGTGTCTTGTACAATGTTACACTGGCAGTCAGCATCTCAGCTGGGAGATGAGGAATGCCACCTGAAACCCAATGTTCTCAGTTGTTCCTCCTTTTCATCACAAAACTATTTGTATTCTGCCTCTTAGAATAGTCTTAATTTCCTTCCACTCTGAGCTGCTGCAAACAGAAAGTGCTTGTTACATCAGGACTGATGCTCTTTCAGAGAGCTGGGTAAGGGAAAAATATATCTAAAATGCAATCAAACCAATTATTTTTTCAGGTGAAAAGTTTTGTGAGACCAAATCCTGCAACTAAACAATCCAATTTCAGAGTTCTGGAGTTTAATTTTAAATATGTGCTACACAATTAATGCCAATTCTTCCCTTACAAATCATCATGCATTATTTAATTGAGGTATTATATATGCCATTAGGAACAACAAAAACCTGCAGTAGGAGAAACTTTCACATTAGTAAGGATGGTGCGGGTACATTAACACTGGTGTTGAAACTGAAATAGCATAACCTTGACTTTCAGCATGTTTTTTGAACTTAGGCTTCGTGTTGTAATGATACCTTCAAGTTCAGAACTTGCTGGGGTCTCACCAGCTCAAATTCACATCTGCTTGAATAACACTGAGGGAGAAATACCACTGGTGTGACAGCCTCAGAATAAATAAGAGGACATAATGAGAAAGGTTTTATAGGGGTTTGTAGACTGTTCTGTCCCAAAACTATTAACAGAAATGCAGAGTAGACCATGCCTTAAAAGTTACAAGATAATAAAAGTAAAATGAGTTTATAAAGCCAAAAGACACCCTCCAACCAGTTCCAGAAATGAAAGCAGCTCTTCATCGCTCCTACTCACATTCATATCTGTAGCTGAGGGAAAACATCTACTAGAAGGCCTCTGTTTTATAGTTGCCACTCTCGAGTCCACAGTTGCATTGTCTGCAATTCTTGATGGCTTGGAAACTGGTACTATTTCATCCACCTTATCTGTAATATAAAAGTGTTCAGTAAAATAAATATCATTTGTCCAAAGAAACAGAAAAGTATTGCAGGGTCAAAGGAAGAGATTTACGTTTCAAAAAAATGCAAAGAAAAAGTTTTTTTGGCATTTTAACAAGGCAACGCTTGAGCATCATAAGTCGTGCAAGCCGAGCACTTTTTATTGCTGCTACATAACATGCATGCTTTAGTTTTAAGCCTGCATGCATTCAATGTTTACTTAGTGTGACTCGAAAAACAATCCTCTTCTTCAAACCTTCAAAATGTGAAGGGAGAATATCTATATAGAAATGGAAAGAAGACCTTTAGAAATAATGAATCCGTACAGCACTGTTTCAAATAGAGATAAGCAGACTGTACTTAGTCATCAGAATTTCAGTGATATTTTGGACAATAGCAAGTACTCCAGAAGTGCTCTTTTATGCCTATTCTCCTCAAGTAATAACATCCTAATCTATTCACTCTTTTGGACTTGTAGACTGCCATTACTAACTCCATTATTTGTTTAAATGAAACCTTTATATGTGGGTTTTTTTATTTTAATAACTGGACGGCTTGGGAATGTATTTAGTTGTGGTCAGAAACAGATCAAATAGGCAAAGTCCAAGTCTGAATGAGAGCTTCAACATTTG
The DNA here is from genome assembly GCF_022539395.1 of Myiozetetes cayanensis. Taxonomy (NCBI): domain Eukaryota; kingdom Metazoa; phylum Chordata; class Aves; order Passeriformes; family Tyrannidae; genus Myiozetetes; species Myiozetetes cayanensis. The sequence goes on along the minus strand of NW_026087853.1, from coordinate 61,826,290 downwards.
GATTTGGGATTCTGATCCACCATATGACATGACGGTAAACTATAGGGAGAACTTTATTCAGGATATTCCAAAGCCGAGTGCTGGTGTTAGTCCTGTTTCCAACTTTGGTCACAAACAAGCTCCATCAGCATTTATTACATTACTCCCTCAGACTGAAGACCTCAAAGTACCATATAATCAACTAACTATTGCCTGACAGTTCCTTTTTTTGCCCCTTCTGCTGCTATGAACCCAAGGCATGGAGAAATTAAACAAGTAGCTAAGCTACCAGAATAGTTTGAGTTTTGAATCTGTGCTAGAATCCAAATCATACCAACAGGTTTTCTTGCTACACCTTCCATGGTATTTGCTTCCCTGTAGCATGTTAATTTAGTGTCTTTTCCTTTGAAGTTTCACCAAAGTAAGGATTAGTTACATAGCCTGTGGTGTTTATGTGAGTGGAATACCTTAGCCTGGGCTTCCACAATGTGAGTCAGAGCAATGTTACTTTCAAGCAATTAAATCCATCTCCCAAATAATTGATTCTTTGCTCCAGCAAACAAGGGTAGTTACATTATTAGGGTACTAGAGACTTAAAAAAAACCAACAAACAAACAAAAAAACCCCAAAGAGTTTTTTGGCAGTGTTACTATGCCAAGCATTGGATTTAGGGATTTAAGTTTTACCTCTCACAGGAGAGCAGTGCACTCAGGGCCCTGGATATTGCTATGGATGGGAATAAGGCAGGAGGAAAAGAGCTTTTGATCCCTCTAAACAGTAGATCTGGATGATGCAAGGATGATATTTTAAATGGGAGAAGAAGAGAGGGAAAAACTTTTAGCCTTCAGGTTAGGAAGAAGGTTGTCCTAGAAGTGGATATTTCAATGTCACAGAGGGTCAGGGAGCAGGCAGGAAAGGAAAGGCTGAGCAGGACCAGTAAGCTGAACACTGCTGAAAACTGTCTCACAAGAGTAGTGTTGCTGTTTCTTTTCAATTGAAGTTAGTATTCAATTCTTTTCATTGGTCTGCTTTTTTTTTTTTTTTTTTTTTTGGTGGGATTTAAATCATCCAGTGGAAGGAGAAAAGGAAAAAAAAATTTCTTAAAATTATCATACGTATTCAAAAATAAAACAAACTTCGTATCACATTTCATAAAGACTTTGTTACACAAACTGTGAACTTCTGAAAGAAAAACATCTGTGCTTCTGCTCAGCAAAAGGCATCAGAAAGGAGCAGTGTAACCATGAATATTTGACCTCTACATCAAAAATATGGCCAAACTGCAGAATCACACTCAGGGGATCTATCACCAAGAGCTTCAGCTGGGCAGAGATTTCCTGTTAAGGCTCTCCCACCTTTGTTATCATCCCAGAAGCCAAACAACTGGTCTTTTGGATACAGAAAGAAGGAACTTTTGGAAACTGAAGCACTACATACTCAAAATCTGTACATAAGAAATATAAATATACCATGGAAGAACTGATCCCCTTTATTTTTAACAGACACATGTAACCATATACCCATTCAGACAACAAAAAGCTACAGGGAAAGAGTGATGAGGCCATGACAGACAATTGAAAAGCATGAAAATATTTGTTGGGGATGGAACACACATACCCTCCAACTGCACTGATTTTGCTAGACAATACGACTAGTCAGATCCTAATGTTGGATCTGAGCAAAATATCAGTTGGCACCAATTCTTAATACCATCTACTACTTTCACGTGGAAAAAAAACCCCTTGGTTTTGTGTAAATTTACTGCAGGTTTCTTGTCTGTAGACAGGTTCCCAGCCCTTCTCATTCTACGGTTGCTCCCATTGGAGTGCTGCTTTGTGCCTTGCCATGTCTAGCTAAAGCACTTGGAAATGGGAGAGGAAAGCAGGTAAAGCTTGAGCTGCTTTGCAAGGAACTCTTTAGTGCTTCCCTGCATAGCATCTGCAACTGCAGCACTACTACATTTCCTTTTTGCTCTGCTGCCTTTGGTCAAGAAGCAAAGGTTGAGTGGAGGTTGTTGTTTTGAGACTACAACAAAAAAGTGTGAAGCCATGGAAGCAGCCAGCACGAGGGAACAAGACTGGTTCTAAATGGCAGCAGCTACATGGCGGGTCCTGCAGAACAAATCAAAATCTTAACATCTAGCCACAACTGCACCACCCTTCTGAAGTGAAAGCACTGTGGAAAATAAAAAACATTCTCACTGCATTATCAAACATGCTAATTAGGCCAAACTGACTGGCTGGATTGTACTTAGTTTCACTCAAACTCATCCCAAAGAAAGAAGATGTAAACTTATTGGGACAAACCCTGTGCTTTGAACTGGGCTGTTCACATCCACAGCACCAGTGTGCAAACCACTTATGCACCAGAACCAGCTTGTTCAGAAGGCCACACGTACTGGAATAATTTGTCAGGCTCACTAATCAGCTTCTCTCCCAACTTCCTTGTGACCTCAAATACTCTGCAGCGCACACTTCTTGCACCAGTGAGATGGAAAAGCTTACAAGCTTATGTTGGAAGTTCTCTGAGGATAACTTTACAAGTAGTTCTGACAAAAGAGATATATATTAAAAAAAAAAAAAAGCCACAAAATAGATGCAGATGCAAAAATTGGCACATGGTGTGAAGAGTGTCACCAGTGTGGCCAAAGAAGCCTACCTCCAATGGCATTTTTACAAGTAACTCAGCTGGATGGAGGTGAAAGGGAAGAAATATTTGGTAGTGGAGAAAGCCTACACTCAAGGTCGGCCATGCCAGATGCAATTTCATCCTTATACCGGTCATTTAGCAAAGTACAGCCACAAGCACACACGCACACACACTTACATGGGAGCAATTTGTGGCTGACTGGTAGAATAACAAAATATGATCTGCTTTATCTTGCATAACCTCACAGAAAGACAGGGAAGAAGAGCCTATGTCTCATAGAGGCAGAGTGCACAGCTCGGTTGTAATCATAGAAGAGGATTTTTAAGCCTATGGTTGTTCTCTAGCATTTTCCATTCATCACTGCTTTGCCATATAAACTCTTCTGAACCTTCCCAAGAAGTTACAACGGCGTGTTGAGAGTCAAACATAGGAGCCATGCTACACCTGTGAGAGCAGGTCACCACCGCTCAGGGGCTCCTGGCAACAGCATCCTTTCAGAGAACTGTCAGGGATACCACATGGAAAAGCCAAGTCTGATGCCTCTGCATGCATATAGCAGTTTGAGTGCCACTAAATTAAATTCCCCCGAGAGAGGCAGCACCAACAGATATAAAATAATTTATTGCAAAGTGCATTTCCATCTGCCCTGTGGGTTACAAATGGGCCCCATGCTCTGCTCAGGGTGCCAGCCCTCAGGAAATTAGATGGCCTAAAGGCACAGAAAGTAGTTGTGTTTTATCAAGATGTAAGTCGTCTCTGATGAGAAGCTCTTAATCACAGACAGAGGAGCATAGTACCCAACAGCGTGTCATGACTTTTACATTCTCAAGAGGTCTGGCTGCCAGGCAAGTTGCCTTTTTTTTTTTTTTTCTCTTTTTCTTAAATAATTAATATCTCTGATAATTACAGGGGACAGTCTCCTCCTAATAGATTTGTTGCAGGAGATGGCTCTTATCCCCATAGAACACATTGCTTAGTGACTCCTGTTTCAAATCCCCAGACTCTCTCAGAGGAAAAATTATAATGCTGCCCATCAAGCCACCAGATCCATCATGAAAGGAACTTTGAAAACGAGAGCCAGGTGCCTAGATAGATCTGGTGGCACATCACTATACAGCCCCCAAAGGAGAAATATGAGGTATGATCCTGGCAACATTACTTATTGTACGACATAGCCAAGACATGTGGATTAGCTCCACCGAGGGTCTTAGAAACTGAGCTGGTCAGACCCACAGAGGATAAGAATGATCATGATCTGGTACAGGCTGATCCCAACACCTCAGGCTGGCATGCCAGAAACACCAGGCAAAGACTGATCGAACACAGTTTTGGAGGCGAGTATTGCCAAGACCTCTATACTTACCACCAAGTCCCGAGTGCTTGCTCAGAGGGGATGGGATAATGGAGAAAGAAAACTCAAAAAACAGCTGCCTCAAGAAATGACTTGTATTTGTAAGAAAAGCAATGAATGCCTGGCACAGAGTAAAAAAATGCTTGTATGAAGTTAAAGTGAAAGAACAGAGGCAAATGTTCTTCAAATACCAGCAGCACACATAGTTAACAGTGCAAATATAAACTACAAAATGTTAGACTAATCTAGTCAGCCAGAATACAATGTTAGCCAATGTAGAAAATGGTTGAAACTCTGCCACCGATGGCCTTATGGCTAAGAATTAAAAGGACAGGCACATTAAAAAAAACCTCTAAAAACCCTATGAAGTGGTTATTTTTTCTTCCCTCCCCCTTTTGCCTGGCGTGGAGGCATGGGCAGCGAGGCCCTCTCGGTTATGGCTCTCTGCAGCCGGCCACTGCGACAAGGCAGGGTGGCCTGTGGTGGGTCTCGAGAGTCGCCTGTCCCCTCGGCCCCAGGTAAGCACACAGTGGAGGATGCCACTGCGTCCTCCCCAGTCCATGTCGAGGCACAGGTCAACTCGACATGGGGGGTGGCTCTTTGGGAGATGCGTGTTTCAAGGACCTGAGTCCTCGGCTGCTTGAGAAAAGCTAAAATCTCTGACAGGTAGTTATGGATGGCTCTTGTGGAGGTAGCCACAATGCCCAGCTGCAGCTCCATACGGCCCATGGACTGGGACATGAGGCCCATGGACTGTGCATGCTCCCTCTTGATATTTTCCAGCAGCTGCACAATCCTACTGTTGGTTTCCATCAACAGCTTCTCTCCCTCTGTTAGCTGGGGCTGCCCTCTCCAACCCCGATCCCTAGGGACAGGCTCAACACCGCAGCGCTCTTCATTCATTTCATCATTTCCCTCCTCCTCAGGAGAGTCACTTTCAAACTGAGGAGTCCTACTGAGTGACTGATCCCCGGGAGACTGTACGTCCATGGTACACTCCGGAGTCCGCGCTGGCGTTTGAAATCCCTCAAAATCCTCCCCAACGTTGCTGTGCGTTTCAGACGAGGACAGTGGCCACTGCCAGCTCTCTGTGGTCCTGGCTGGCGAGTCTTCGTCAGAGGCAGGCACCGAGGATTCCTGTTCTTCAGCCGGCGTGGACAGCGAGCTCCCTCGGTGATGACCGGCTTGCCCCGAGGATCCAGGAACCTCCCCATCTTGCTCCCCAGTGACATCTGGCAATCAAATAGAGGAGCAACAACCACTGTATCTGAGGCCAGGCAGATGGAGGTATCTACATGCATTGGACAACACATAGAAAGAAGCCAGTTGGGAAGCCAAGAGTGTATGTGTTTGGGCAAGCGGAAGGGTGGACTTAAGTTTAGTGACTGCACTGGGCATGTGGCAGTTGAAGTTATTTACCACTTTCGGTACCAATGCACACTGTCCTGTACCCAGAACACACACAGCCGTGCTGCATCCCAAGGCAGGAGCTACCAATTCCCCTCAGCGTGACTGTGACAGGAAATGTCAGTGAACCTAGCGAAAAGCTCACCTATGCACTGCAGTGGTGTCAGTCAGAAATCCCTGGGACGAGCTCAGGGCCAGGGGTCCAATTGAGCTTCCTGGGGCGCCAGATGTGCTCCACCACTGGCTGAGGGCAGCCCTTTGTTGCTCTGAGGCACTGCTGGCTATCTTCACTTTTGTCCGCCGTCTCACATCACCCCCACCCCCAGTGGGCTCTCTCCCAAGTCACTGCTGCAGCGCGACGGTGTCCGGCCACGGGGTTTATCCCGCGAGCAATGCCCTCCCCAACATTCGCTGGATTCTCCTCGCTCTTTTCCTCCAAACAGTCGGAAACACCATTTGAGGGCATTGCTCACCGGGATCTCATCATCTCCTGGAAATGAACTGAGTTTTGCCCTCCCCTGGCTACCTCTTCCCTTGCCTGAGGGCACGTGGTGGAAACCCAGGTACAAGTACTTCCTTGTGGTAGCTCAGTGTGCAAAGAGCCATCACTACAGATGTTAAGGTGGAGGATGTTATCTATGTTCTTACTCTAAATCCTCCCCTGTATAAAATTACCTCCTGGCCAAAGGTGAGGAATGGCTCAGCTGTTTACTTCTGCATTCCTAAGGCTCAGGCAAGGGATGGGTGAGAGAAGTGCTGTTGTCAGTAGGATTGTGTCCTGAGCAGCAGTGGCTCACTGTTGCTGGCTGTGCTGCTTACACTACAGTGGTCTGGATGCCAGGTCAGTGTCATGCCTACTCTCTGGCATCCCAGTCTCAAAAAAAGTTATTTTTCAAGGATTAATTTCTGCTTTTTTAAATACTCTGCATGCTGCTCTTCAGACCTCGACAGAAGCTGTAAGCTTACATCTGCAAGGTGTTGCTGAGGTCATGTTAAATGATAATTTTGGTTCTGTTTATGGGGGGGGGGGGGGTTGATTGATTTTTTAAGAAATTATTTTATATAGTTTAAAATGAAAGCTCCTTCTGACAGACCCAAGGATCCCTCCTCCTGTATTACCAATCCCTGTCTACTGTAATGTGGCACTCATTATTTCTGCACCCAAGTGCCTCCAGTATTATTGTTCTAATTATTATACTGTTCTAAAAGGGATTCTGTGTGACTTAATAGAAAGATAAGTTTTAAGTGCTAAAATAATGGATATTATTCGTGCATTTAGCATATTCACTACTTCAAAGTATTCACATTCAAAGTATTCATATTCCCTCTGGCTGGACTGTCCAGTTGCATGTTTTATGGAAAGTGAGGATGAGATTGTATTTGTAAAAAGGCATGAGCTCTTCATGAAAATGAATTTTAGGGACAAACTGTCATGCAATCATTGGCTCTTCCTTTCCATGGAGATTTGAAAGGGACTATATATCAACCTGACTAATAACTGCCTCTTCCTTTGCAATTCTTCTCCCACTTTGTCTAATACAGCCATAGGCATTCCTTCATTAACAAATGTCTCCTTGCAACTATAGTGTAGGACCATGAAATTACTTCTCTGCATTTTCCTATTGGACTACACATGAAAAAAAGCACAAAAAAACCAGGGGACCTATTTTTACCACACATAGCAAACACACACTTCAGTTAAAGTCTATGGAATCAGTGTGAGATAAGGGATCATATATACTCATTCTGGTAGAGCCACCACTGGTCATACAAAATGTCTTGGTATTCATTTTGACATGTCATCAGAAAATTCCCCATGTTTGAAAACTCCATTTACCTGACAAGTGTTCTAAGCAGAGCCCACCTAACAACTGGCAAGCAACAGAACCAAACTAAACTAAAAGTCAAAAACTGAAGCAAAGCAAAATCAAAAAACTCCAAAGCCCACACTGACTTACGAATATTTCTGTAAATGGTATCACTGATTTTAGTTTGTTCAGATTCAGGGGGATCACAAAACTTTTGTTTTTGTGCATGTTCACACACTTGCCAGAGGCTTGTGAAGAAAAAATTCCATGAAAAAGCACACTAAAGTAAATTTTTGCAAAATTCTGTATTCCGTATGAAAATTTACCAGTTGCTACCCTCCTATTCAGCATTTTCAGCCTTTCAGACCTGAAAGAACAGCAACTGGCACCGGTGACCAATAACACAAATGACAAAGGGCACAAGCAAACAGTCTGTGAAAACCCCTGGGCAGAGAGTTAATTGTGGAAACTCTTGGCGAATACTTCTGAATAATGAATACATTCACAGGTTTTAGGTTAGGTTGGTAAACTTGGCTAGCAATGAAAAGGAGGAATAATCATAACTGTTATTGCTTGTAACAAAGTGCTCAACATCTCTTAGTAACTGGGTTCTGGAAGCCTTGTGAAGCATTGACATGGGGCATGAGGAACCGAGGGTGCACTACACGTATAGCCTGTAGTTAAACTTGGGGAAACTGCCTGAAGGTCAATGGCTGACACCACTTTGATGAATGTGCCTGTCTCTGCCCAAGAAATCCATTCCTTGATGACCAAAAATCGCCTGAAATTCAGGGTGCATCTTGGTCAGATGGTCGCACCAGTGCTTAGGCTGGTGCTGTGGAAAAGGTGTGCCAGGGCCATTGGAAAACTTGGTTCAGCTGGAAACTGTCCTTATGTTTGAACAGCTGCTGACAGAAGGATTGACGCTGATTGATAAAGTGACCTCAACTAACTGCCTTTACCTCCTTTCCTTGGAAAAGGGATGACTTCCAAAAAAAAAGAGAGAGGGCACTATGATTGTCAAGTCAAAATTGTCCATGAGAACATGGATCAAACTGTATACCAACACTGTTGATCTTACTTGCTTGTTAATTTGCTTTAAAAAAATATTTCTTTTTTCAAAGCTTAAAACAGAGTTGGTACAAAAAAGTTCAGCTTCCTTGGGTGCGAAGCAAGGGAAGAGATCAGATTCTGTGATCTCTCTAGTCATTTCCACCTTCCACACCATTCCTACGTGCAGCATTTTGCTCACAGGGATATATCCAGGTAAAACAGGTCCCTTATGTTTATATCTAGTGATAGCAGCCACCAAACTGGTAGTCTCCAAGGTTCATGCTCCTAACCTTACATCCCTTGCTCTGCCAGGGCATGACTCCCATTTCGATCCTTAAATGACCAAGTAATGGACTCAGAAAGGGTCATGCATATGGGCTACGGGGAACGGAAACTTCTGGAAGTCAGTGACTCACTGAACTTTAACGTCAGTGTTGATCACTCTGAGTACTATGCAGCTATTTCCTAAAGTCCCATGGGACTCGCAGGTTTCTGAAGACTTTTTTGTTTTGTTTTGTTTTACCTCACTGATTCTGTTGTGTTTAAAGAAAAAATGAGATCTGGTATTAAAGTGGTCCATGTAATAGCAACTAGAGAACCTCCATCACAGTCCTGGCTATCTTCCCTTCTGCCCTGGCAGACAGGTTCTCTGTTTCTGCAGCAGAACTTGTAGCTGCTGCCTGTCCAGGTGTTTGCCCTGGGCTGATACATGGTTTGGTCTGATGTAGTGGATCAGCAACTGCTCCTGGAGGCCACAGGAGGAGCTCCATGTGTGTCTGCAGGGGTGAGCTGTGTCTGACCGGTCCTGCCCTGAACATGGTGACCAGAAGCCAAGTTTATTCCAGCCTTTAGGTTCATGAATATGTCCATTATTTTGGAGCACTGCTATACCATGCTGTCTCCTTTGCACCACAACATTCACTACCCACGAGAGTCCTTTATGTTGGTTATTAGATACATTTGGAATTGCAGCAATTGTTGGGTAGAGGTACACAGAGAACTGAACACTTGATTCATCTGCAGGGGTAGAGGACTGAGACAGAGGCCAAGAACAGAGCAGGGCTTTGGATGTACACAAACTTTAGAGACATCAGAAGAATGTCTTTAACTTTTGTTTACTGAAGAACATTTGAGATTTATGCCTGTGTTGTGCCTTACCTGCCATTTGGACTGGCAGCTGATCCCTCCCCTGAGATGTGCTGCTCTTTAAGAAGCCCTCCTTTTGAAATCCCACCATTCCTGTTTCACCTCTGCTACTGGATCGTTGCCTTTTCCATTATCTCTCCTTTCCAGATTGCCCACCAGCGGAGCTGCACGTGAGGGGTGGGGCACCGTCTTCCTGCTGACAGGTGGGTGGAGATGTGCCTTGGCCACACCAAGTGGGCCAGGAGCTCAACAACAGCAGGAACATAGTTGGGGAGCTTCCTGGGACCTGCCTCTGCTGCTCTGGACCTGGGCCTCTGTCTGTATTTGCATCATGCCTCCTGGGGTGGGTGCATTTTTCAAAGTGCTTAGGTACCAAGGTGATAGGTGCCTTGTAAATACCTAAGATAGATACAGACAGAAACTGTACCAGGTGCTTTATGCAAAACTTCATACAATGCCAATTGCACCTCTGTGCTGTAGTATCACCCACCTGGTCTAGCAACTGCAGTCAATCACAGGAAAATATTTGGCACATGCATTTTTTTCCTTTTGAAAAGTGATGGGAACACAGGACATTCATTCTTCCTTGATGTCAACAGCTTTGGGCACATGGCCCTTAATGTCAGGTACTGCACATGCACGTGTTTTGTTCCATCGCCTTCCCTAAATACGAGTTTGCAGGTTTAGTTTAATATCTTTCATCATCTGATAAAATTTGGCAATAATCTGCAAAAATGGGTTACATAGACAGAACTAAAACTAAAAGGGTAGTCTTCACATGTGCCTATTAAAAATGGATAGAGATTCATCTAAACTGCATAAAAATATGGCTGTGGTATTGCTTTTATCTTATGGATTAAATTTTTTTTCTAATTTCTTCTATTTTTAACTACAATCAGCTTGATTTTGGCATGAAGACCAGGAGTGATTATGCATATAATTAAGTTTCCAAGTCTGGGGGAAAAAAAAAAAAAGCAGCATCTAGAACAAGCAGGTGCAATTATTTACACTGCATTCCTTTTAGGGTTTTGTCACTTCCCATATATATGCAAAAGAGCTTGCCTTGCTTAGTTTGTAAAAGAATATCTGGGAAATAACTTTCTAAATACTTGGGGGTGAATGTCTGTGGGTGGGAAAACTACGTAAAGGACAATTTGGGCAAAAACTCTGGGAATGTGGACAAGGCTTTCCCAGAAGCAGATGGACCAGCTTTCCAATACTACTGTCATGGCAGCAGAAAGATGAGAACCTACTGATTTCAAAAGAAAGCTTGGTCAGACTATAGAAGTTCTTTTGATAATGTTGCTTGTCATAGAAGCAACTGCATCTGATGAGTAAAACTCCAATGTCCCTAAGGAAAAACAGGTGACTCCTATTTGGAGAGGGTTAAAAATGGATCTCTGATACATCAACTGTGCCCACTGAAAACAAATGGCTTTCTTTGAGCTATTAAAATAGGATTACATATATAAAAATTCATCAAAGATCAGAAGTAGATTAAGTATAATGAGTCCTTCAACACATCACTAAGCATTTAAAGACTAACCTTAGCTAAAGCAGTGATTCAGAGAAAGAATATTAAAGGTTAAAGTTGAAATCCAAACTTGTTGTTTATGATCGTATTTAGAGGAAAGAAACAACAAGTTCAGCCTACAGTTATGTCATATAAATGTATAGTTAAAAGTACACAGAAATGGAATGGTCTGAATTTTCATGTAGACAATTAGTCTACTCCTCATAAATCTGCCATCACATTTTAACCTGGAATTAACTTCTTCCAGCCCCACCCCAGATGAAAAATTTGCAGGACTGTGCTTAAGTCACAATGCCAAAAATCTCACGTTTACCACACTGTGAACAACAGGCAGAGAATATTACTTTAGCAGTCAGCATGATGAGGAAATAACAGAAGTGCTTTGCAATACAGTCAAACACATAAGGCACTTAAAACTCTTTCCTTCTATGAAAGTTAAGTAAAAATACTTTTCTGTTCTCTGGGATACTGTAAGCTCTACAAAGTATGCTAAAATAAAATAAAATAAAAAAAAAGAAAAATATAGAAAATAAATCAGTAAAACATAAAAATTGTTTAGTAACTAAAATTAATCATTTAACATTATCTATAAATACCATTACATGATTTATGGAAATGATTTGTATGTATTCAAAGTAAAGAACTTTAAAACTTTCTTGAAAGAAAGTCTTATTTGTGTTTCTATGGCTGAAAATTGCTTCACATTAGTACACACAAGTCACATTTACTCATTATAATCACACCATCAAAAGTAATTTTAAGGAAGGCAGAAAACTGATATTTTCAAATTCTTTCCAGAGATACAATTTTCAAGCACCAGCTCTTTAACAGTATAATCAATTAATGAAATAATTATACAGGCATTTAAAATACACCTGCAATCCTGAAGCCTTACAATTCAGCCTACCTTGAAAGAGGAATGGTCATTGTCTAACAGTGGTTTCTGTTCAAGAACAAAAACAAAGCAGAGAATATAGTCAATACCCACTCCTATCCTGCAAGCCAGGTGGAATTTAAGTGGCAATTTGGTGTTCTGTTTAAGAGACAGCATTTGAAAATTTGGCCTAGTCACAAAAGAAAGACAATCAACTGAAAGAAACCAAAAAGAAAGTGGAGGACTTAAGACACTTGCAGCCTTCTCTGGTCTTAACACTTACTCTCACACTTCCACACCGAGGGGAAAAACCAAACAAACTATGAGGAATTATCTAAAACCATTTATTTTTAATTATATTAGAAATTAATTAACATGGGTATATGAACATTTGAAGGCAAAAAAATAAAAAAAAGTAATAGCAGCAAAGGGATTTTTGAGATGAGGGAGATAAGTCCTTCATCTCCCTGGCTCCTGAAAAAAAGAGAGAACACATTAAAAGCGCTGACGGAGTTTTCCACTGCCCTAACTGTGCAATGTTGGGAAACACATGCAATTTTAACTGCTCCTCGAGCCCTCATGATTTTGAATACGTGCTTAGATATTAAAATGATAATATCTGAGCACAGCAACACTCACGTAAGTCAACAGATTTAATTTGTCTCTTTCCAAATGCTAGAAACCCCACATTTTCTATAACACTTACAATTCCTTTTCCAACTTCTTTTATACCATTGTCTTGTTTGGCTGATGCAGAAAGGTTTTGAAAACCTTTTCAATTACTGTCCTGTAGTAAAGAAAAACAAGTATCATGAAAGGGCACTACACACTCTAACTAAGCTGATAAATTCAAAATAATACTAGTGTACATGAGAACACCCACACAGAGATTCAACCAACCCTCTCAGGATTCCCAGAGCTTCAAAAATGTTGGTTAAAGCTGCCCACCTCATGCAACATAACCCTGGTTTGAAGAAGTTTTTAGTTCCAAGAGTTCCCTGTTAATTTTAGATTCTGTGGCACAAGTTGCTAATCAGCACATTGCCAGCCAAGTGCCAAACTTTTTTTGGTTGAAAACACAGAGTTAGCACTGTTCCCTTTTTGAAACATGCCAATTTTCAATATTTTTCTCTTGCAAAGGGTTTTACAAGTACTCATGTCGTAGCCACAGTCATAATCCTACATCTCCTTGCTGTGGACTCCCCACAAGTTTCACTCCAAGTTGTAAAATCTCTCTATATCAGCAAAAAATAGGGCTGGTATACATGTACTTCACAAATTCCACCCAGAGTCACTGCTTTCTACTTGTGATAAATGACAACCCAATGACAACCTTTTCACTCCATCGCTGTCTCATTACAATTTCAAATACGTAATGCAAATCAATTACTTACACGGGCAACCTTCAAGAATTCTTCATTAAGCCTGATGCCTTTTGCTCTCATCTTCTAAAACACAGTGTCTGGTGGAGGTCAGAAAACCTTCTTCCTACAGAGAAGCACTGCAGATGCTGGAAACTACTGCAGTAGTTGAGGCTGTGAGTGCTGTAAAAATTCCTTTGGTGGTGTTCCCATTGTTTTCCTGCAGACAAATCTCCATCATCAACTCCACCACAGTGAAATAAAGAAATGATTTTTGAACCCAGACGACTCTGGGAGTGGTTTCTTCAAACATAACAGAACACTGTAAGTTAATCCACTGTTTGGCATTCATTTATATATATTTGCTCTGCAATTTCATTGTTTCAGATGCCATTGGAACGAGCCACCTTTGAAACAATGGACAATAGGAATGGGATGAAGTGTGGATGCTTATTGCAGACAGAGCTAATAATATTTCTTTTGAATGCCATCAACTGATATTTTTCTATTCAAACACCAGTAAAGACTTGATGCCAGCTAAAAATATTTTGTGTTGATGATATCAGTTATTCTGTATCTGTGAGGTGGTGATATAGATTCTAAACTCTTCCAAGGAAGAAAATCCTATATTTATATTTGATACTGTAGCCCACATCAAACCCCAAAGACACATACTTTATCAGTGTATGGTATATATCAAAATTTGATATTAATTACCATATCAAATCTAAGAACAAAAAACCCAACACCCCTAGCCACAACTGAGACTCATGTGACTGCCAATGGAATATCCCTTAATGGAGAAGAATTATTTATCCTGTCATTCCGATTTTGCTCCAAAAATTTAGCCTGCTCTAGTCTTAATTTTATATTTTTTCTCAGAGAATTTTTATATTAGGCATTTTAAAATTAAACACTTCAGCTTTCACTGAAAATCCCAGATTACTCACTAAATCAAGCCCACTTCCTGGCAGGGGAAAAAAAAAAAAAAGCTTAGGAGCAGGAAACATTTAAATAATGTATCTAGACATTTGTAGATCTTAGTTTATGGATGTGTTCCTTAAGGATCATATAATTTTAAAATTCTCCATCCAAAAGAAGTTATTGATTAAACAAGTCAAAGCAAGAACTGAAGAAAAAAGCCCTTTAAAAGCAAGCTTTTCACCAGCTGCATAAACTTTTTATGAGCAGTTAAATTTATTATTTTAAAACATTAATTTTGAAACTCTAATGATACTGATTTTGAAACTACAATGACACCTATTTTCTCCAGTGATGACGAAAATTATGACCCCAAATTTTCCTTTTAATGTTTCATTTTTAGAGTATTTTCAAACCTTCATTTAAATTTGCTGCATGAATATTCTGGTTATTCTTAGTATTAATGGAATTATAAGTGCTGCCTCCAACAAATTGCCGCTACAATTCTTAATTTATATGTTGCCACAACTTACTCATTCTTGGAATTTACAATCTCTAGAATTCTTGGAAATCTACAAGTCACAAAAGAAAGAAGAATGCCCTCTCCCCATCCCAGATATCCCACAAAATCCAGAAGGTAGTTTGACTATTGAGAACAAGTCCCCTCCACACACACACGTCAAAGTTGGAAGCTATCCCTGAGTCAGGCAACTACTACAAGCAGAAAGTCAGTGGCACAGACGAAGCACATCTAAATTTTAGTAATCCGTACTATGTAACTGCAGTAAAATGACAGTACTGCCCATGTCACGCTGCTCCAAGCCTAAAGATTCTATTACCTATCTCTTTAGACACAACTATCATATCCTGAATATAAAAAGTACAGCCTATGTCCTTCCCCTCTCCTGTCCTCCCAACGAACCAGAACCCATCTCCAGAGACAACCAACAAAACCAGTCAAACAGAACCACAGAAGCCATTATTTTTATCTTAATGCCTCCCTTGCCTCTGACCCAGAAAACTGAATTTTGGGTTGACGGAAGACTCTACAATAACAATGCAAAGGGGCTTTTATATGCTGCCAAAATGTATTTTTCAGTATGGTTTATTCTCTGAATGGAGAATGGCAAATATCACTAGCTGGAATCTCTGTTAATGACCTGAAAGGAGGTCAGAAAAGAGCAGAAAAATACAGAGTGGAAAATAACCCCATTTTGTCCTATTTAATGTTAAAAAGGAAAAGCTTCCCTGTTGAGAAAAGACACTGCCTACAGACTAAATTTCCTTTCCATGACACTGAGCTTTGTCCAAGAGCAGGACACAGCCTGTTTTTCCAGCTACCACCCAGGGGCTCACACAGGTTTGAGGCTCTTCCTCAGGCCAGACTCCATGAGCAGGTGGAGATGACATGGTCCCTGCTCAGGAGAGCTCACAATCTAGGAAAGGAAAATGACGTACAGGAGCATGGAAAAATAGAGCTCAACACAAACAAACTCTGCATACATGTATGTACATTGATAAAAGCTCTTCAAACAGCACCACTACTTTCACCTGCCCCTCTGCCATCAGTGCTTGGATGGTTGCTTAACAGGGATCTAGGGAAAATGGGTCTTTAGGAGAGATTTCAAGGAGAAGATTTTATGGATCAGTCCAGGGAGGGCACTCCATGCGTACAGGACAGCATGGGAGATGTTATGTTGGGAATTAAAAATTGTGCAGAGCAGCATTTTCTCCAGGTCAAAAGCTCAGGTGTTATGTGCAAGATCCCTATTTCCTGAGACAGACAGTGTGGTTTTACGGGAGTAACGTGTGGTCACTAAAAAAGACAAGCAGAACCACTAATGTAGGACTACACTGGGGATGTTACTGGCCACTACTTCTCTGTGGCTGCCAGTGAGCAACGTAAGTGTGAGGAGATGAGATGGAAGGGTTTGGAAAAGAGTTGGATACAGAGAAGGAAAAAAAGGCAAGATGAAGGAAAGGAGACAAAAGGAAGAAATGTGGGGAGTATTTTCAAATGTGGTCTTCTGTTTGAGTTCTTAGTGTGTTTGCAATTTATTAACTAAATAACTAAAAAACATATATAATAATTAATGTACATTTGACACCATAAAATAAACTGGACCATATGCCAACATTTACATTATGTTATTATCCTTCACTATGGAAAGGTGAGAAACAGGTTAAACAAGAGACAAAATGCTTCCCCTTACCCTTCTTCTTCCGTACTGAAGCTTGGAAATAGAAAGGGAATGAACTGTGAATCAATTCTGACGGTAATTTTTTATATGCTAAATCCTTGTCTGTCATTTTGAGCATAAACATTATTATTCTTCCATCTAAGATGTCAGTCTCTCCCTGCTCCCCTCCACTAAACATGTATCTATCAAACCACAGTAGATAAAATCTGCTTTTGCCAAGATGTTTATCAGGGTTTGTATTAATAATAAGAAATTTCTCTGCAGATATTAGGGATACATGTACAATTCAATTTTTTTTCTAAATTCTTTTTAAAAAACAGTAATTGGGGCAACTTATTGTCACCAGGACTTTTAGACTATGACAATTGGGCATTTTCAAATCTTTGCAGGTTGAAGTGGAATGGAATCATTAGCACAAGTTATCTGCCATCCTTGGGATTAATTAGTTTGAAAGAGAACAACTGAGATGATCTGCTCAGTGTTATGAAGAACAGAATAGTTAAAAACATGTCAATAAAACTGTAAGTGGAGTTCAGAGCCAGGCAAAGGAAGTAACTGTAATGACTGCAAGATGTATAATTAAAAAAAAAAAAAAGAAAATATGTTGTTTAGCTCAGCTGGAGACATTACAAAACTATGTACTCTAAGGGAAAACAAGTGGGGAATTTCTATTTATCTTTTCTTTCTATTACATAACAAGGGACATTCAATAAAATTAAAGGCATCACATTTAAAACCAATAAAAAGGAAATACATTTGTACACAGCACATAAGTAGCCCGTGGGATTCTTTGTCACGAGACGTTATTGAGACCATGAGCTTCTCCAAGTCAGAAAAAGGGATTACACATATATATTGATGAGAACATCCACAGAGTTAATTTATAGAGCTTTCCTGTTTAATTTGCATATAAAAGTTATGAAATAAATGCGTATTCCTTAGTTTAATGGATATAAAAATATGGGTGTTCTCACAGTTCTCACAGATGACCAGTATATACACATATACATATAGAGATATATAAATTAGAGATAAATACACACATATAATCTGTGGTTCATGTCAGAAGACAACTTTTAACTGATGACAGGGAGAACATTTTCACTTGGGAAGCTTGTTCAGTTGTGCAATTTAAGAATTCTTGTTTCTTCTGATAAGAGCCCTTTTACAGGGCACATATGAAAACAGGTAGACCACAGGTGTTTTTATAACAGCAGTCATATTGTTTGCTATGTTGGCAGGTGTTCAGAGTGGCATTTACAGCATTCTTAAGGAAGAAAACAAATTTCTGCCATTCCTACAGCTTTACTAGGGGCCATAAACTCCTGGAACACGGTGCAGGCTTATTCTTCAGAACAGCAAACTCTTGCTACTGTAATATTTGCCCTGTCTGGATAAAGACATGAATGGGAAATGTGCTTAAATATTGAAGTGTGTTCCATGGCTGCTTGTTAAATGAGTCGTGATGTTTTCTGCCAGCTGGGGAGAACAAGCAGCAGATCAAGTGCTACAATATGTTCAGGGGGTGAGGAAGCTAAATTATGATGGTCCTCACTGCAGAGGGGATGTTACTATTAACAGGCTGTTCTCCCCCAGGAAAGAGTGCTGCCTCTCTCTGCTTTGAGAACAGTATCCCCTATGGAAGACTGAAAAGAGAAATAGAAGAGTATCCTCAGTTTGAAAGCAATTTGCAGAAGAGGATAATGAAGGGGCAAAAAAGCAAAGTTTTACAACCTCTTAGCACACAAAAGCACCCAGACCCAAAAGGTGGCTCCAGAAAGAATATTTTACATTTTAAACATGGAAGAAAAATGACAGAGCATTCACAAAGTGTTGATATACTTAGCTAATCTCCTAAACTTCCTGGCCCAGAAAAATCAAATTTTCTGAGATCTGTTAGAACTAAATAATCAGACTGTTCAGTTTTGGTCTTCACCTGGTTGTTATACCATAGAGAAGACAGGGCCCACTTCAGCCTCCCTCTGTTGGCAAGACGTCCCACTGGACCAGTGTGACCTGACTGCCTAAAGGATGGATGGGGTCCATCTGCCCCAGAAAACACTGACTTTCAGGGGAAAAAAAGTGGCCACAAGGCTTTGATTCCTTCCAATTTGCCTTCATATGAGTCCATGCCATAAAAAAAGCTATATTGTAAAATGTAAATATTTAAATCAATACAGAATTACATGGGAAAATGGTTTTATTGTTTGATTTATTATCATCTATTACTCTGCAATGAGGGATGTGGTTTGATTTTATACCCAATTATCACTTGCTAAACACACTGTTTTACAGTAATAGCCATATAGAAATATGCACTGGGTTTTTTTCTGTGCATATATGATTTATTCATAACATATTTCTTAACCTAGCTGCAGAAATTCTAGTTTTTTAATGATCTAACAGGTTAAAACTAGGAAGAAAAGACCTATTACCTTCCTCGTTTCTAGAAAATTAATAAAAATTCCCAAAGAATTATGCATATCTAGGATGTGGATGACCAAGCAAAAGAATCTACAGTCACATTTCTTAAAATCAGCAAATGAAAGACTGAATGGTCAATATTTTTTATTACCAATAGAGAGGAATTAAGTTTATATCATGCACAGAAGTCAAAGTGATATTGTAATATTCACTTCTTTCAGATCAGATTAATTAAAACAAGTTGAAGTTGAAGCTGCTTTAACACTGTCAGCTTTTAACAACAGCTTCTGGCAGCTTACCTTTATCCACTAATGAGAGGCCACAGAAATTTAAAATAAAACAATATTAGATGAACTGCAAACTCAGAAAGCAAAGCTAACAAAATACGACACGGCATTATTTTTTGTGTGTAGGTGTGCCAGACTTTGATGATGCACAAAATGTATCAACATTCTCCTGCGTAGCAGTAAAGGCACAAGTTTAAACAAAAATCATTCATGCGAGTCATGCACAATTTGAACTCTCCAGAGATGCAGCATTCTTAAAACCTTTTCTGTTCTACACACTGTACAGAGTGCAGCTCCCTTTAATCAATTTAACACATACACATCTATCTATCTACCTGTCTATCTATCTATCTATTTATCTTTACATTTCTACTAAGCCATGCTTTCCAAAAAACACTTTCTTACCAAGCTCTTCAAGCTCTGAGGTCATTGACTTAGACCGCAGGGTCAGTGCAGTGGTTGGAGCTCGCTTAGGAGGTGGTGGGGCTTTGCATTAAACAGAAAAACACACAGTGTAAGGAAACACCTTCAAACCCTACATTTAAATCCACAATTTCATCTCAATTTAAAAAGAATAAGTTACACGAAATAAGGTAAGAATAAATACATACATGCGGAGGAAAAAGCCCTGAGATGCTTTTCCTGTACGAATTTCTCTACTGTTTCTGGTTTTAGCGTAGGTTGTTTGACACATCCGCAAGCTTTTATGTAACAGGATACATAGAAACACTTAAAGCTAAATAACTGTGCACTTCTATTTTCCAGCAGGAAAAAAGCTTCCTAGAGGAAGGGCCTCACAGCAGTTGTGCCCCTTCTTAGGCTAAAATCCTGGAGACCAGCCAATCTCTGACAGAGTATTTTAATTTGTGAAGAAACCATTCAATCTGAGAAATACAGGAAGATTCACACTGATCTGAATAGTTATGGTGAGTCTAAGGGAAACAGGTGATCCTCAGAATAAGGAAGATCTTAAAATATCGAGACAGTCATCTAGCACAGAAACTAAAACCCAGCATGTGCTTTAGTATCCTGAGAACAAATATTTCTGCTGGTCAGAAAGGAGCCTAACATCCAAAAAGAAAATGGAGATTTCCAGTCAACATCACTGCCCTGGGATACCAGGAAAAATTAAGGATTCTCAAGTATTTTGGTCAATACAAAATGCCTATAGCATTTTGAAAAAGGGAGGCAAAGCAGTTTGAGGGCAAGAAAGAGTGAGGAAAGAAGTAGACAAGGTTCTCAATAATCTCTTAAATGAGGTTGGGTGTCTGACATCTGACTGACGGCAACAAAATCCTTCTACACAATTCCCAAGGTACAAAGGCAATTGCCAGGGAACAAGCAAGGCTACAAACTGCCATCAAAAAGGGACAAGATTCAAAGGGGAAAGTGGTTGGCAAATGACACATTTTCACTAGAAATTACAAGATGACAAAGAACTGAGTTTATTTTTACAGAAGCAACTTTCCTTTGGGTCATAGACAACAGCACTTTTATTTCACTGAATGGTTTGGGTTGGAAGGGACCTAAAACTTCTTCCATCCCCTGCCACGGGCAGGGGCACCTTCCACTAGACCAGGTTGCTCCAAGCCCTGTCCAACCTGGCGTTCACACTTCCAGGAACAGGGCAACCACAGCTCGTCTGGGAAACTTTTGCCAGAGCCTTACCATCCTCACAATAAAGAATTTCTCACTGATATTTAGTCTAAAGCTACTATCTTCCAGTTTAAAGCATTGTCACTACATTTATGACCAACATGACACATCCCAAAAGGCAGAGATTAAAGGTTTGTTTAAAATGTGTGAATAGTAATAGCAGCAGCAATCTTTTCTGCTTAATAATAATTATGAGGGCCTAATGAATTCCCAGTATAGCTGTCACCTGAGCAAACTCAGGGGCATCTGAGGTGAAGGAAATACTGTAAAATCCATTTTTGTTTCCTCTTTTTTGTTTTGTTTTTTTTTTCGTGAAGTTTTAGTGGTGGTTTTTTCATGTGAGAAACACATTGAAATTCTTAAGGGAGTAGCCCAATCTTAGGATATAGGTTAACCTATATTAATCTCCATTAAATTTAATTTTAAAAAATCCCAAACAAACCCTAGGCTTGGAAAAAACCCTATCCTGTTTGTACCAGCCAATTCTTTCTCAAAGTCTTTGTGGCACACAATGCCATACGAACCTCTCTTGGAGAAGCTGCCTTCTCATTATCAGCCAAATAGCAGAAAAAGCATCTTTGTGTGTTGTGTGTTGATGAGAGGTGAAGGGATACTCCCTGGCTAGAACAACTCCTCTATTTTAATTTCATGTAGAGGAATCTTCCCATTAAAATGTACTTTATTTTTCTACCAGACCTTCAGTCTAAACATACTGCTTACTTTTGTTATTCTTTCTGCAAAAGTTGCAAAAGTTCTCAATGATTTCAAGAGGTAGTCTCATCTCAAGTACATTTGATATTAATTAATAAAAGATCATCTGTTCTTTGTGCTTTTGTTCTCTCACTACCGCAAGAAATCTTACTACAAGATCCTCAAACATATACATGTATAAAAGCCCATAAAGATTAACTTTCATGGCAAGTGGGACAAAAAAATATTACCCTTTTTGTCACTTATTAATGCATAAGCAAACAGAACTAAATTACTCTAAGCTATACAAGAATAAGGCATTTAAAAGCAAAGTCTATAAATCAGAATTTGTAAGGCAGTATTTTCATGTCTATATTTTATTTTCTGACAAGAAAAAGTAAGAGTCCATCAAGAAAAGAGAAGAATGTACCTTTCTTTCTAGCTGTGTCATCTGGATCAAGATTCCTGGTTACTGTGACAACCTTAAGAACGAGGTGATTGCCCCCTTGTCGAATCATGTTCACCACCTGCCTGTGGCCAACTTTCACTACGTTCTCATTATTAACCTGCAGAGAAAGAAAAGAGTCTTTCAGATCAAAATGCAGACAACTTTTTGTTCCAGCAGTTTCCAAAACAGAAGGTGGAGAGAGCAGGAAGGTACAGAATTTCTAGTTACTGTCTTTTAATAAAAATACATATTTAACAAACAGTGGACAGCTGATGAGATGGCAGGAAAATAGAGCTATCTTTTCAGGAAATATGCAACTAAATAAGTTCAACCAAATCCTCCCCTTTACATATTTTATATACAACAAATAGCATTTTCCTTCTGCAAGTTCCTCA
Source organism: Myiozetetes cayanensis (assembly GCF_022539395.1). Classification (NCBI taxonomy): domain Eukaryota; kingdom Metazoa; phylum Chordata; class Aves; order Passeriformes; family Tyrannidae; genus Myiozetetes; species Myiozetetes cayanensis. Next base: position 61,804,106 of record NW_026087853.1, on the reverse strand, counting down.
TGTTCTGGAAGCAAAGGCAACAGGGCCATACCAGGGCAAAAGAGTCTTCATGGAAAAAGAAGAATTAACTACATAAAGCCCTGTGGTCATGCCAGTTCAACTTCAAACTGCACTGCAACATTCAACTTCAAAATATGTATTTTATAATGTAGATATATCTACACTTTCTCAGTAATTCTTAGTGCTTCATCATCCTTTTTACTGAACAAGTCTTTCTATAATATTAATTAACAGACACAGAAGAAAGCATAGGCACAGTAAGAAATAAACCTGGGTAAAAGTTATTTATTTATTCATTCAATCTATAAGGAGTCACTGGAAGTTCTCTGATATTTGAAAGATGGCAGCATATAAGATTGAAGTGAGCTATTTGAACATAAAAGATATTGAGGAATGGAAGCAGAGATGCTGCCAAAATACATGCTGGGAAGTTGATCTCTCTCCAAAATTCAACTGACTCAGTAATATTTCCTGAGATCACTCAATGCCTTCAAAATGAACAGTCATTTTCAAAGTGTTTTTAGCTTCCTCCGTTTATTCTGACAGGCTGGGCATCTCACTCTCAAAAGAATTTACAGTTCAGAGCAAAATCTCTCATTAAATATTATTGCCATTTAGCAGATCAAGCAGCACAAGCAGTTCCACTCCAACTTGAAATCAGTTTTCCATCCATTGTATTAAAGGAAAATCTTCCCCTTTTCAGGCTTTAGCTGAGACAAAATGCATTTTAATGAAATAATGTATTGGTAAACCATATTTTTAATACAATGCTGCAGCCAGAAGTCTCAAGTATGAGCTGTCTATAAGCTTGAGCTGCTTTATGAGAGGCTTTTTTGGTTTCATACACAGTGACGTAGGTGTAACACATGCTGAACATCCAGACCTGTTGAGCAGGCAAATATGAAGTTCTATCATTCTGTGGAGGTGGAGGGTATAAAAGAATATCGATTTAAATAGGACTCTTGCTGTTTGGTTTTATTTTACACCTTCTTAGCATCTGGTATTTAATTCCAAGATATGATATTTATTTAGCTGGACAAATGGCATCTAAATTTAATCTGTCTAAAATACTGAGACAAAGAGAGTTATCCATTTACTTCTGATTTCCTTCCAGTGTTAAACTCTCAAACAGGTAATTCTTTTCCACAGGAAAAAAAAATAAAAATAAAACATTATGTAATTAAGAATTATGGAATGGATCTCTATTTTTGCTGGAATTAAATTTTAAGCTTGGAAACCAGTAAAGATTACAATAAAATCCCTAATGCTGTCAAAAAATAGGGCCCTCCAAGTAAATCAAAAGTTAATATTAATCAAACACATGCATGCTTCACTAGTGTAAAGTGATAAATGTGTAAAATGATAAACAGCTTATGCAGCATCCCATCTGTTCTTACTGCTATGTGCAATGATATTTAACATTTAGAGCAGGAGCAAATATATACAACACATTTTGGAAAGCTGCCTCAGAAACAGAACCTGCAAATCACTGTTTATAGCAGCTTTGTTTAAAAGGCTTGGTTACAAAAGCTGGTACCAAAAAGATTTACGTGGCAAAAATAAAAATATTGATAGGAGAGGTGAAGGTTATTTAACTCGAGGAGTCTGCAGAAATACTTGAGAACAAAAGAATCATGAAACCAGCAGAGCAGAAACTCATCTTCACAGCCTTTAGCACCTCAGGGGGTAAAACTGGAGCACGATTACAAAGTAATAACTTTGGAATTGTCAATAGCTTATAAAGAATTAGATTTCAGAGACATTATTTATTTCTTTTACCCTTCTTCAGTATTTTATACAAAAGCCAAATGACTGCAGAAATGGTAAGTGGTGAGTAACCAGAGTTCAAGCAGGGTTTTTCTGACAGTTTTAGTTTGACATTACTCAGCAAAGATTTTTCAGGTGTAAATAACTTGGTAAGTCTGTCTCTCTACTTCTACCTTAATCTTTGGTAGGGGGCAGATGACCACTGCATCTCATCTAGGCTTTGCAAACTAACTGAAGGAGGTAATTTTTTTACAATCTATTTAAAACAAGTAAAAAGTAAGTAAAACAAAACTAAACCCCAAAGAAAAACTGTAAGAAAAAAAAAAATCTATTTCACCTGTGCCAAATTAATTTCATAATCACGTGTGTTCTTTGAATTAATAAAATGTAACCACATTCTTCAGAACACTAAAAAACTATATTTTCTTTTAGCGGCAAAGTGTTTAGAAGGAAGTTCTATAAACAGTCAAATAGTAAAGTTGGTTTGTAGGCACAAATTTGTGTCTTTCCCTGTTTTCCTGTATCTTTCAGGATATTTTCCATAATCTGTCACTGCAAAATCTTAAGTTCTTCTTTTCCTTCGATTATTCCCCCAAACTTTCCTGCACTGAATTTTTTTATCCCATGTCCTTCATAAACAGGTGGAAATAGATACAAGAAATAGATCCGTGCTGGGGCTGATTCTGTGCTACATCAGTGGCAACTGCTCACCCAACAAGCCAAATGCAAGGAAAACTGTCCCTTGGGACAAGCCAAGAATTTCAGTAACTCTCCTCTATCCATTCCTGGTGCTCAGGAAAAGCCTCAAAACTCTGTATTTTTGAAAATCATACTTTATAGCCATTTGGTTAAAAACTGGGCAGTGGGATGGGAGTTACTCTGAGATAACTTCAGAAATAATTTATGAAATAATATGATCTCATAGACAGAATATCTTAAAAAAAAAAAGCCTAATCTGAAAGCCTGAGCTGTCTCAATTTTAGTCTTAGTTTTAGTCTCAGTCTTTGTCTTGGTTTTGAAGCTTAAAGCTCCAAACCAGAGACCATGATCAACAACAACGTTCCTCTTACACAAAGAGGTTTGAACACCAACAATGAAGAGTCCTCCCTCCAACATCTTCTCAAGAGATGATTCAAAAATAGGGAGTAAACCAGTGACAAAGACAACTGCCAGTCACATACCTCGCTGTCTGTAACATCCAGATCCACCACTCTGGTGTTATTTTACTGAGAGTTTATTCACAGCAACATCTAAAGCCCCAAAACCCCAAATCACAAACTTTTATTGAAGAATAAACAATGTGTGGATTCCAAGAGCAAAATATCAATCAGGTAATCAAATTTTTTTATATGTGAAATATTCCCTGAATGGAGAGCCCTCCCTACAAAAGATGATACATGAACACATATGGGTTATCTGAAAATTTTCTTCCTGAAGATTAAATTCACACTTCCATCCCCAAAATAAATGTGTAGTTCCACATCTTAAGAAAATGAAAGTGTATTATTCTTTATAGTACTTATTCTCCACCAAAGCTACAATGAGGTGGGTCCCCATTTTTTCACCACACCACATCATCACCAGGAAATACTTGATTACAGACAGATTCTGCTGTCTAAATACATTCATTTGCTTACATAGGCAGATTTAGGACAGGAAAGAACAAATGTTATTATTTAAAAATGTGATTTTTTTTTTAAAAGAATGAGTTAATGAGTGCCCTAGAGATGCTGGGGTAGATTTTGTGGGTATTGGGGCAGGCTGGATAAAAGGATTTTTTTCAGAAATGCATAGCTAGGCAATGGCTTGAAAAATAATAAAATACAATACAATACAATAAAGTAAAATAAAGCAAAATAGTAAAATAATCTGCACATTGTAGGAGCGCAGATGCCTGAGCTGGAACATATTCAGCAGAGCAGCCTTCTTGTAGGAAGGTGCAAAATTAAAAAACACTATCAGAGAAAGAGACCTTTGTGAAGTTTGTTCTATTAATAATTAAAAAAAAAAAATCTTAATTTCTTCAATGCATCATCGTAATCCTTACATTACCTAAACATTCTCTGGGTGGAAAAGCTAGTCAGTAATTTTTAACACTAAGTAAGTACACAAAACTCCATCATTCCACTTGGAATGGCCATTGGTTGCAGTTGGAAATGCATATTCTGCCACAAAAAACTTCTCAAAAGCTCTTCCTTATCCATTAAACTACTTGAAAAAAACCACAACAAAACCCCAAACCCATTACACACACACTTACAAGGTCCTGCCCACACAGTTTCTAAAATTCACCATTTTTGGTAAATATTTAACACACACAAACCCAATTACAATTTGTACCAGCAAAATAAATTGCCCACTTGTAGCTTTGTGGGCTCAAATTATACTTTGCATCTCAAGTAACTACACAGGACACTACCTAAGACTTCATGAACTGGGAAGAGTTTCCAGGATTTGTCCTTGACAAGTACATTATGTGTGAAAAATCCTATTATTTGCTTTATGTTCAAACGTCTGAATTCATTCTAAATGCTGAATGAAACAGGTCCATGGACAGCACAGAGATAAACAGTCCACCTAGAAAGGCTTCTGTGAAAACCAATTTTAACAAATTCTGTTAGCAGCATCCTTTTCCCTGAGTATTACTGGAAAGGACTGAATCAAAACATTTGCTGATAAAGTTTAGAGGCAAGTTAAAAAGGTCCAAAGCCAAAAGATGCTTTGGTTTAATGATGTTTTACGTGCTTACAAAATGCATTTAACCACAACCGATATCAAGGTTCATTGTCTCAACAAGCACACGAGTTTAACCTGTGTCTTAGATTCAAATAGAGAGTAATAATATAATATTTAAATGAGTCCCATTATGGGAATTAATTTATTAATTTATCTCTGCAAAGCCAATTACTCCCATCATACCCTAGAAGCTTAAGCAGACAAAAGCAGATGGCTTCCGTCCACCAGGCTCCAACTATTCATTTATTTGAACAAATTCTGAAACAGGCCTTGAACAGCCTCTGCAAAATTTCTGAAGACTTTCTAATACAAATGGAAAGTTTATTTACATTCTGATCTCTGATTGCTATAGATGACTATATCCCACCTTATCAATTGTACTGTAAAAGATGCTTCAGAGACTTTGTGGACTATTAAAAAATAAAAAGTTTCAGAGAACCAAGGATACAAGGATGTGGAAATTCCATCTGACATCTTGCAGTAGCAATTTTTTTATAGTAATCCACTTGCTCATAGATTTGCCTGGACTGGTGGCCTTTCCACGGGAGAATGGAAAGAAGATGAAGCCAGTGAGCATGGAATTGGAAAAGGTGATCAGCAGAGGCAACTTCCCACCCGAACTCTCATTCGACAGGGTTTCTTCCAAAGAGGAATTATTACAGGGAAGCGCAAAGCACCTTTCAGGGAAAAAAGCACGTATTACTTACAGGACAAGCATCAAAACCATCAGTAGCGTTGCCATGGTGCAAATTTCTTTGCATAAATTCAGATATTGGTGGATACAAACAGAATATAAGATGTCTAAAGGAAAACACCCTGTGGATTCAGTATGTCTCAAGGTTTTGTGTTCCATCCTGTCACCACACGCCCTGTCTGCACACAGGGGAACGTTGTGCCTTTCCTGCTGCAGCTCCGACGGCAAGGGGAGGTGTTGCTGCCTGGTTCTCGCTCCCGGCAAGGGCAGTGGGACAGGCTGGAGCACACCCTCCCTGCTGAAACCTGGGATCTGCAGGGCTCCTCCAGCCAGGCACAGGCTCTTCCTTCAACAGATCCAGCAGTGGCAGAGCTGTTGCCTCCTGAAGTGCAGTGTGGATCTGGTCCCTGCCTGGAGACATCGGTGCTGTCGAGGAAGCGCTCCAGTGTCAGCCGCTTCATCCCTGAGAGCAGCACCAGCACCACAAACCTTCAGCTGCACTTGGGAACATTTCTGATAGAAGCATTGGAATAAAGAGGCATCTCAGATCGTAAACTCCAGACTCCTTGGTTGTCATGGCAACTGCATCACATAATTTGTTTCTCAACATTTAGCCAAGCTCCATCTTGGAACTTCTTTGATTTCTTGTCCCTGTTATTCCTGGTAGGCCCAGAACATTTGAAAAGAACTGGTATTTTTTAGTAATTTCCCTCTTAGATGTGACCTAGTTTATATTTATCCTTTTTTTACTGTGCCAAACTGCCAAAAGCCTAAATAGCCATAATTTCCCCTACTCTCCCTGCATTCTACAAACATATCAGGTGGGAGTAGTGTCCCGCTTTGTTTAAAAGTATTTTAACAACTTCCTATGACAGTCAAAAACCCAAATGGAGCACAACAGCTGTCCAGCCCTTCAAAGCCTTTTTAAATTGCTTTTAATGTGTCTAATCACAGTCAAATCAATTTATCAAGATGGTCACATGTTCTCCTGTATTTCATTCAACTTACACTGCACCCGTGTCAGTGTTTGACCTCTCTCAAGGGAAATGCACAACTTATTTTCTTCTAATAACTTACCAGATTCACTGGCACTATGCCTTCCTCAGTCACTGACATTTTTCAGTATCTGAGAGAGTTACTCACACAGAGCCAGTGGGTACAGCAGCAGAATATTTGGTCCTAATATTGGTGATAAATTGTAAAAGCCCCCAAGAGTCACCTTGTGAATTTTGCCCATGTACATATATATGCACACCAACACAGCACAAGAAAACACAACCATACATTTTAATCGAATAGCCTTATCCCAAGCTTACTTTAAGTAAGGGCATTCAATAATCTTCCAGCCTTACTAGAAAAATTAGCAATGAAATAATGTATCAGCATGGCTTCTCAATAACATCTTCTTTTGTTCCACTAAAAACACTGCCACGTAACAGCATTGTTTCAGTACAAAACTCAGTGGTTACGTTTGGGGTCCAAGCTGACCTCCAAAGAACCCAGCAGGGTTAAAAGTTGCTGTTCATCTCTTACCTATGCCATGATTTAAAAAGTGGAACTATGTTCAACTAGAATTTTAATCTAAAATTTTGCATTTTGCCTACTTATATCTGACCTGAAAGCTATTGAAAGTGAATAACTTCTGTCCTCATGAGACTGCCGTACACAGAACATTTAAATATCACTCAATTACTTGCACCCTGTCCCATTAAAAACAATTGTCTCCATTAATCAGTACCTGCTACTATTTTGAATCATTTTGTGTGAGCTACATTTCATTTGAGAGGTTCAATTAACTTTACTGCAGTTGATTGAACTTCAGTGAACCACAATCAATTAACTCTCACTCAGGATGAATTTGTCCAAGGGCTGTCAGGTGGGAGAGGTGGCATTTCTTCATGTTGGAACTTCTCTTAGGGAAAAAAAATCCCATTAATTGTGCAAATCTGTTTTGCTTTCTCATACACACACCTGAAAAGGGGTCAGTTTCTGAGGAATCTTCGGGATAATGCTACACTCAACCACCATATGTTGATACAAGGAGGGAGAAGTTGTGACTTTCATTTATCCTTTTAATAGAATTATAGAATGGGTTGAAAGGTACCCTGAAGATCACATAATTCCAACCCCCTGCCATTAGCAGAGATACCTTCCACTAAATCAGGTTGCTCCAAGCTCCTTTTGTCTTTTCATTTTGTATTTATTTTGTGTATCTGAGTTCCATTAGTGCCTGACAGTTCCTCTACTTTCTATTATTTTTGTTTCTTCTTTCCTTAAAATAAACTCACTGAAGATAAGCTGATAACTAATTTCTTTTTACAAATTTCAATGCTTAAAAAAATATGTTCTAATTTAAAATTCAGTAAAATTAAAGTGAAGTTTGAAGTGGAAGAGGGAGTTTCTTAGCATTCATCTTGTGAACACGCCTCTTACATTGAATTTGTTCTGAGATGCTATTATAGCCTATAAATTATGGTACACAGACAGCACCGAAGATAGGGTATCAAAAATAGCAAACTAGAGGTCACACATGTAGTAATGAAACCTCTCTGGCATATCTGCCCTTCACAGATGAAACCATGCACAAAAACCTAGAACTGCTTAACCACTGCAACCAGAGCTGCTCCAACCTCATGCATTTAACATATCCATAGCCATCCACCCCTGCTGGGGGGTTTTCTGAGGTTCCAGCAAAATGGTTTTTCACATAAAGAAAACAAAGGTTACCCAAGCTACACATTCTGCAGTGGGAAAACAGAGTCTTGTCCCTTTGCTGACCAGTCACCCCATTCCAGTTTGCCATTCTCTCAGCAGAGTCACTAATGCTTGGTGGTGCCCTTCTGATGAACTGACTCCAGAGTGAAAAAAAAATAGAAATAAGAAGAGGATAACTTTAATCTGGATCACAGACGATCACTCTGATCTGACTGCTGGGCCAGCGTGGGCAGCACAGTGGGGTTTGTTCACTGACAAGTTGTGGATGAGCATCCTTTTGGCAGCCCTGTACCACCATCAACCCCTTTTGCATCCGTCAGCTCATCTGAGACAACAGTTTTCAGGGAAGCATGAATAACAGGATCTAGAGTACATTTCTAAGCCAGGTTTATCCCTGCAGCCAGCTCACTGCACAACCTCAACCCCACCTTCACCTGTGCAGCTGCTCTGGTGTGTGAGGAGCCAAGGAAGCTGAAGCAGCACTACTGCTGTGCCCTGGAAGCAGCACTCAGCTGCACACTCTGACCTCCAAAGTGATTAAATGCTTCAGACCCCAATTACACAATTCCCAGCTTAACACTTTATAAAAACACGAGGCTGTGTTCAAGCCTAAAAATATATTTTTTAAAATCAGGAATACAGCACTATTATGCAAGCGCTGAGAAGACAATAGATCTTTATTTGAATTCTGAATGAACCACTTGATAAGTATTTACAGTATGTAGAAGCATAGCAGGCTGAGCCCTTCTATTTTTAAAATTATGCCTACCTACACTAAAGGCCATTAGGCAGAGAATTCTAAAATATGCATCAAAATATAGATCTCTTTATAAGCATTAATAATGCAGCCCAATATTAATTTACATTAGGTAAGCACACGTTAGTCAGGAAACATAATTTAAAATTAAACCTTATACCTGTGATATGAACTCACTTGTTCTGTACCTTTCAATGATTCCCAGTTAAAATCTTCAGAGAGATTACACGGAGATATTGACAGAAAGTGTTGTCATCATGTGTTGATAATCTATATTTGCTCCTCCCACATACAGTCACTTTCCAGAAAATGCATTTGCACTAAGAACAATAAAAAAATGTACTGCTCATGCATTTCTTTTTATGCAGGAAAGCCTAATCTTAGAGCAGATAGAGATAATCCTTTCTTAAGGCCATGCTAGTTTTAACTGTGCTGCCTTAAACTTGGAATCTCTTAAGGACTGAAGTCTTTCCTTAAGAAATGCTTAAGCACATACAGAATAATGAAACTCACATAACAAATATTTTCTGTATTAGATTAGAATGACAAAATAACCATCAGTCAGGTGAGTCATGAACTTGGTGGTGTTAGGAATGTCCCTCTCTAATTAAAAGTTTACTCATACTAACCATACTGCAGCTTTCTGTTAATTGCCAAAAGAATGTGCATGTTTTATGCAAGACTTCCATAACTGAATGTAAAAACCCCCAAGAGATATCAATCATAGACAAACAGCACACAGCATATCGCAGAATAGTTACAAACATGGAAATGTTTAGTTTAAAATAACCAGCCAAACAAAAGTACAAATAAATTTTAAACTATCTATAAACAAAGAATAAATTTGCATTGCTAAGGCAAAACAAACAAAAAACCTTCTCAAGTTGTAGCAGCTTGTTTGCAGAAAGAGGTAATTCTCCTTGGATTAATCATAGAATCACAGAATATCCTGAGTTGTAAGGGACCCTCTAGGATCATCAAAGTTCAACTTTTGGCCCTGCACAGGACACCCCCAAGGCTCCTGGACCTCAAGCCCTGCAGTGTAAAACTCAACTACTCAATTTTGCTTTCTTAGAATATGTAATACATTACCTGCATGGCAGATGCAGTTTATCCTCACTACTTCCCATCTATTTATATTCAATTTATTCTTGATAATTTTGGTTGTTTCTTTAACAGTTCTAGACAGAGCTTCATTACTTTGTTTCAAAGTTATTAATTCTTTAATACTAGATCAGAATTGCACTCCAAATCCAGTTCAGCCTGAGACTCACCTTATGACCTTTAAGCCTGTGCTTTGGTCCAAGAGCCTTGAAAAAGGGAAAATAACCCCCAGAATCATAGAACTACTCCACTATGTCTCACGTAACCAACCATCAACCACTTAGGGCCCAACCAACTGATACAGAAAGCACTAACAGATCTGATTAGGAAACACATCACATTATAAAAAACCAATAATGGGCAATCCTTTAGTATCTACTTTTGCTGCATCCTGCTTATCCTATGTTGTAAAAGAATATCCAGATGTATACCTGTAATTGTAACGTAAAATAGACATGAGCCACAAATGCAGAATGTTACGTAACTTTTACTCAACAAAAGCTCAAAAGCAACCGGAGACAACTTTTGCAGCTCTCTTTAGAGAAAACAAACTTGTTTATAAGAGCAACTTCATTAATTCATAATGAGGCTTTTTGTTACCACTTCAAAGAAGCAACGCTCTAATTTGCTTACTCTCCACACAGAATAAGAACTTTTTATCATCTCAAGCAAGAGTATAAAAGCAAAAAGCTTCTCTGTTAAGAAGGAATGATTCATTTTGATGTTAGTGAACAAGCATCAGAGAAGGGTAACAGCAGATTCCTCAGAGCACTTTGTCATGGCGAATAAGAATCACCAACAAACCTTTCATTAGGTTTGATTTTATTTGTAAATAGTTAGAAATACAAATCTATTTTTGTGTGATCTGATGACTCAGAGAGCATGAGGCAATTCTCTGGCCTTTCCAGTGGCTCCACCCAGCCTACACAGAACGCCAGTCCGAAGGGAATGTGCTCCCAGTGAAAGGAGAGCCAACGGAGCAAAGCTTTGCCTCCCGCATCGCTGCCAGTTCGCAGGTGCCTGCAGCAGCCACGGGATGCTGCAGCCCACTGGAAACACTCACTCCACAGTCAGATCCCGCATCCACACGGGGCAAAACCACCTCTTTGGGAACACTTCTTGCCTTCTAGTGGCCAAAAAGAAGCCAAGTCTGCCTTGTTCTTTCTCTCAGCACCTAAAGTTAGCAGCACAGTCGCCTGCCTGGCACACAGGAGTCAGCTGGGCGATGCAGGGGATGAATCAGTGCTGTTACGCACTGACATTTTAGGAACACTCTGAAGAGCTGTACAACCGTGTACCAACGTAGCAGCTCAGCACAAGCCTATCACAGAGACAAACGCAGCCCAAAACTCAGCACAGGCACTGAGGAGAGGGAGACAAATGAAGCACAATCAATTATAACAGGGTTTTAATTTAGAAAACAGCAGCCTCATTTGTACCAACAGTAATTTTAGAAACATTAAGGTTGGAAAAGACCTCCAAGATCACAGTTTTGCAGCCTTGTTCTCCTGCCACTTCAATTTTCTGTGCATTAAATTTTGAAAAATCCAAAGCCCCAAATTAACAAATATCAAAGGCCCAGTAAGTTTGACTCTATATTAAATATTTTGGAATGTGAATTAAGGCTTAAGCACACAAGAGAAGATCAGAAAAGGAACTTACTTAGTATGTTAAGAAGAACAGAAGGAGATGGTGCTCCCATACACCTAACAGCAGAAATGCTATGTGTTTTCAAAAGTAAGGAAGGGAAACTTCAATTTAAACACCAAATATAATGCAGATCCCTTATAATTCAAATTAAATTTGCAACTAGGTGTTGCAGAATGGAATTTAAATGTCAACCAAGTTCTTAATCAAAGGTTTAAAAGTTAGAAGCACTATTTCTAACAAAGTAGTAATTGTCAAAAGCTTTGTTTGGGTGACTGATACTGCTCTTGGAAGAGAGATGGACAGCTTCACGGAGCTCAAATTCCTGAGGTACTCACCAAGCTGCACCCCTCTGCAAAAGGAGACAAAACTACCCAAGACCTTGGAATGCCTCCTGTGAACATCTGATGTGCCAAAGCTTAATCCTGAATCATCACACCCAGTGAAGGAGCAGCGAAATGCTCTCTCCTGACAGGAATACAGATGGCACATCATGCACCACGACCCAGGTGCCTTCCTGAGCACTGACCTCCCTGCTGGGATCCTAAATCCTGCTTGGCCAGCACTCCCTCCAGACCCACTGAAGGATTTGGAAATCCATGGGCTGAGGACATTTCCAGAGACAATGGATACAGCTGCCTTGCTTTGGAGCCTGATTCTGGCTGTGTGATAACTCCATGCCAGTGGCCTCCCAAGAAAACTCTGAATACTTTAATTTACTAGCACACGTGAATTTTAGACATTGAAGATAAATCCGGGGAAAAAGAACTTTGCATTTTGCCAAACAGGCATCAAGTAACCCCAGTTGGAGGTTACTGGTTTCATTTCACAGCACTCAGTAACAATTTCTTTAATGCCATGTTGCTCACATGGCTTTGCCGTGTGATTCACTCACATGGAGACGGAGCTGTGAGAAGGAGGAACACTCACAGCTCTAATTTATAAATTTTAGATGACTTGAAGGTAGTAATTGATTCTCTTTGAATGCCACCTTCTTTTTATTCTGGCCTCTTAGCTCTTTGCCTGATTGTCCAAATTGCATGAGCATCACATGTGATTTCTCTCCAAATACCTTGACCTAAATCAGCTTTGTCCCAGTTACTGGCACTGACAAATCTGGCAGTGGCAGAGGGACAATTTCAGTGCATCTTAATATGTTTTTTATTGATTTCCTGGAGGGTTTTTTTAGACTGGAAGGAAGACAGCCATGAAAGACATGATTTAAATTCTGAAGTCTAAGGTAACATAAAAGCTTCAGTTCTAGGAATCATTGTAAAAAGCAACCCTAATATGTGCTACTCACTCACACTACTGTGCACCCCAAATCCTGCACAGGCAGCACTGATGGAATTGCCGCAATCTGAGGCAGAAAATGTTCTACCACTGAGTTTCATTCTTGCATGACTGTCCGTCTCCATAGCTTCTTCCTGCAGAATGCAAGGAATGCCTGATCCAAAACCAGTGCTCCTGAGAGCTTATGAAATTCAAACTATTTTTAGACATCCTAAATATATGCTGTTTGAAATAGTTAAGTGAACAATTGTTACTAATATATACTTTCTTTCACACACATACATAATACATGCTTATCAGCAGGAGCACATTTCTTACCAAGGGAGCACAATTTTGTCCAGAGGAATGGAGAAAAATGTAGGTGTGCATTTGACAACCTTTGGATGTATTGGAAATAGTTCCCACAAAAGACATAGGAATGGTAAAAACTGGGGTGCCCAGAGGCAGCACTTTAGAAATAAATAAATAAAGCAAGGAGACAAAGAAAAATAAATAAATAAAGGAAGAAACCAAAATGGGCTGTTAATTAGTCCACAGTGTTTTTTAAGAGGGGAAGAGAAGCTCTGATTTGATAGAGCCTTTACTCACTCCATCAAATGGCCAATGCTGGTATAACAGGCCAGGGCTACCTAAAACTAACACAAAAGGAGAATGGACTGGGAAAATAGGTCAGTCTTCTAATCACATATTGACTCCAACTTTAATGTCATCTCAACAGAAAGCTTTAAAGCCACTTTGCAGTTCCTTCTCAGTGTTACTGCTCAGAAGGAAAAAGGGGGAAATTTTATACTCCTGGAGAGACTGAATCTCATTCTTTAATTCAGAAATCGACTGCATCCAAATCTGGAAAACTAAGTTGTAAAAATCACTGGGTTTGTATTTCAAGGTTAGGACAAATCATTAAGGTTTCCTGAATTCCTATTCTATCCTTATGGGCTTGGTAGCTCTCCCTCTTTAATGTGCTCTCCCTCTTTAATGTGGTAACACTCCTGTGCATCCTTTCATGAACACTAAATGTCCCTATTCCTCTCCTTTTCATCTTAAGACCCTGAAGGTCACTCTATCCTTCACATCACTACAATTTATTCAGAGCACACGTCTAGGAAACGGAGAAAGGACGATTCCCAAAGCGTGGGAGCCGATGCTGCATTAGGATCACCTGAGCCAGCACGGAGCAATCTGGCACATCTCAGTGATGCAGAGTGACACCCTGCAGAGACACGAGCTCCAGCCCTGGCTGAGAGGGAGCCAGAGCAGCGTGGTACTGCCCTCAGGCTAATTAACACCACATCAACATGGCTTTGTCACTTTGGGTTTTGGAGCTTGTGCCTTCAACGCCAGTTCAGGGTTCTTCCCACCACTTGGCAGTGCAGGGTTTTAATCTGTGCACCCACTCTGCTCACGGCAAACACACGGGGACACTGGACATATGGAGAGGGCTGCTGAAGGTGCAAAGTGTGGTTTTCAAAATGTAGTCAAAATCAATGTGACTGCAGTGTTGTCAGGGATTAATTAGCTAAGCCATTCTGTAGTTATTCCTCAGTAGTTGAAAGGTAGTTAAACGTGACGTATGACTGTAAAGACTTTCCCTCTTATTTGCTCAGAATGTTAATTTTGCAGCAAGACGAATGAGGGTTAATTAACTCTGACATTTTTCTGATCAGATTTTTCCTTGACTTTTGAGAAAAATATTTATACTCCTGGTACTCTGAAGAATCTAGGCACTAACTCCTCCCTACTCCTTCCATCTCAAATGATTCAGAAAGAGAGAAAGTTACCAAAATCAGCTCCCACCCTTTCCCAGCACACTCATAGTCTCAGAAATGAAGTCAAAGATATCATTAGACATGTAGTTCCTAGTTATTAATGGGGTAAAATTACCTTTCCTACCCCCCCATGCAATCTGCATTTTAGAGTTAAGAGAGACTCTAAGTGAGATGGGAAATCTGCATTGAGACATCCCAGACTAGGTTTTAATTTAGCCAGAAACTGCACACGTAGCCATTTTCTGGCATATCAGCAGTGAATATTTTTTTCCTTATAATAAACTCTAATACCAGTGGACCATTATAAAGTCCTTTTACCTACATGGTATCTGTTTCATCTTAACTTGGTACTTTTCTGATTTCTCAGCGTTTTTTAGACTGTTACAATGTTTTAGACAACTGTCCTTGCTAAGTGAGAAATTGCTGGGTGAAAGAATTTAAATTTATTTGTTTCTTATATTGTTTATTATTTCTTTTTAGTTGAAGTCTACGGGACGCACAAGGAATTACCCATACTGCTAATTGTATTAGCAAGTAATTTAGAAGTCACACCTGAAATATGTAGTAAAATTTTTTGAAAGAACAACAAAGAACCCCACTTTAAAGGCCAAGGGCTTCCAATCATTCTTAAAGATGACCTTTAGGGTGAGAGATAGGTAAGGAGAAAAGAGATTGTTGAGATATCCTAACAAGCTGAGGTACTATGCTCAGATGAGAAAGATCTTGAATAAATACTTCCCTATCCAGCTTTATTTTCAAAGAGAAAAAAAGAGACTGTCTCACAGAGCAGTACACAGAAATTGAGCATATGCAAGAAAATAGCAACAACTCTCTGGAAAGTTTTCCTGTGTCTATGGCATAAGCAGAATTTCCATGTCTAGGAAGTTGTGTGGATGCAACAACTCTAAAAACATTCTGTCACTTTGTTTAGAGATCAAAGACCCAGAAAACATGATGCAGCCTCCTCAAAGCATCAGGTTGTCAATTTTCCATTTAATAGATTTCCATCATTGCTCCAAAATAAATAATTCTCATAATGGAATCACAGCATCACAGAATGGTTTGGGTTGGAAAGGACCTTTAGAGATCACCTACTCCAAACCATCCCCTTCCATGAGCATGGACATCCTTCACTAGGTTGGGTTCCTTCCCATAAGCCCAGATCTCTTACTTCATAACAGAGGCAAATGTATGTCCCTGTTACCAGACAGGAATACTGCAAATACATAAGCTTTTCCACTAACTTTATCCCACTCAATTCTTTAAGATCAACTAAATAATCAGGGAAACAGGGATTAAATAAGAATTAGGATCAAATTTTTCCTTTAACCACTGACAAAGGTTATCGTAACTCTGAGGATTTAAGCCACTACCTAACAAAACATAAGTAGGACAGAGCCTGTTGTCTTCAGCCAAAAAAATATATTCCCAAACAAGAGAGTGAAATGGGTAAGTTTAACAGTCAAGAACAGAAAGGAAGTGTGAATTGCTGGCTGTGATAAAAAATTAGGGCTAGTTTCCCTCACCTGGAAAAGATGCTGCAATCTTTCGCTCTTCAACCCAACATGGTTCAAGTCAGATATTTTATGGCTTTACTTCTTTTTTTGCTCCCCCTTTTTTTTTTTTTTTTTAAAGTCTTGAATACTGAATTCATCACAGCTCCCACCAAAACATTGACAAAGTCATCTTAATTATTTCCACTGGGAAATAGCCAATTGGGACTTTAGGGCTTATCAATTACCTTCTTGCTCCTGTTTTTGCTTTTTGTTTGCAGTGAGAAAGTGACATTAATTCTGGCTTGAAGCATGTGCTACTTTTATGCTTTCTTCTTCATGCTTTTCAAAGTGAGAACCACCTCTTTCCAAAGCTACATGGGCTGCTTGTTCCTGCAGCATTCCCGAGACACCTCCCAGTCCAGCATCCTCACCACTGGCCCTGGGCTAGAAAAAGGCGGCCCTCCCTTAACTTTGCATAACTGGATTTATTTCTCCCCCTTTTTTTTTGTTTTGGTCTCGCCCCAGGGTTATCACATAATTTATCAAGAAGAGATGAAGAATTTTGTTTGAGATAACTGTGGCCCATCTGGAACGTTGCAGGAGATGGAATGTGGCCGAAAGCAATGATTTCATCCCGCACCGTTACAGCTAGGAAAAAGAAGCAAACAACAAAGAAACCCTCACTGTTAATTCCAGGGTTTCAGAACTGTTTTCACTGTAGATGCCGTATTAGTTAAAAGCTTCCTAGATAATACTTAGTCACAGCAACAATAATCTGTGGTTATTTCTTTTCTTTCCTTCTTCATGCAGCAAGACACATATTAAAAAGACACAGAAAAAGCAGGCACTTTGAGGGTTTGCCAGTATTTTGATTAGTGACCAAAGTCAGTGAACTGCACTTTGTCTTTTATATAAGAATAAGAATGAGTCATGCAGGACTAAAATAAACACCTTCTAAGAGGCAGCCTTGCTAATAATAGCTGCTCATCTTTACAGTCTTCCCCACCTGAAACTACTCATCACTGAACCAGTACTATGGACCACAGCACAAGCAGGGCTAAATTTTACCTCAGCTGATTTTACCTTCCTGGTTTGTTTTCTTGAGGATATCAAAACATAACTCAAACTAGGCAGTTGTACTGGGTTTCTGTGGCACGATTTCCTAGCAGGGAGGGCTCCAGAAGCAGCTTCTGTGAGAAGCTGCTGGAAGGCTCCAAGGCAGACCCACTGCTGGTCAGGGCTGAGCCCATCAGCAATGGTGGCATCACAGTCAAGGGAGAATACGTGAGAGAAACAGCTCAACAAGGCACCTGATACGGGAATAAGGAGGGGAAGGAGGTGCTCCAGGAGCCAGAGGTACAGGCCATGGTGAGGCAGCTGTGCCCCTGCAGCCCATGGAAGTCTGAGGAGAAGAAATCCACCTGCAGCCCCTGAAGGAGCCCCCAGTAGAGCAAGTGGATGCCTAAAGGGGGCTGTGACCCTGTGGGAAGCCCATGCTGGAGCAGGTTCATGGCAGAACCTGTGATCCTGCAGGAGACCCACGCTGAAGCAATTGCTCCCGAGGGAATGTACCCTATGGAAGGGACCCACACTGGGGTAGTTTGTGAAGAGCTGCAGCCCATGGGAAGGATTCGTGCTGAAGAGATGTCTCCCTCCTCCTCTCTGGAGCAGGGGAAGAGTGTGAGGAGTCCTCCCCCTGAGGAGAAAGGAGCATCAACGACAACATGTGAAGGACTGACCACAGCCCCCACTCACCACCCCGACATGCCACTGTGGAGGAGGAGGTGGAGAAAATCAGGAGTGAAGTTGAGCCTAGGAAGAAGGGAGGGGTCAAGGGAAGGTGTTTTAAGATTTGGTTTTATTTCAAATTACCTTGATATTTTTTTTAAATTAAATTAATTTTTCTCCAAGTCAAGTCTGTTTTGCCTGAGTGATCTCTCCCTGCCTTTATCTCAACCCAGGAACCTTTTGTTGTATTTTCTCCCCCTAGTCCAGCTGAGGAGGGGAGTGATGGAGTGGCTTTGGTGGGCACCCAGTGTCCAGCCAGGCCTTACCCACCACAAAAGAGGGGCAACAGCAGTTTTAGAAATGTGCTCCCACAAACATTTATTCATCCAGGAATCCTGCATGTCAGTGATACCAAAGGGAAGCTACGTTTCTGGCTGCAATATTAACCCAGAAAACAGCAATAGTACCTATTCCTAAAATATAAACCACATCTGTAAACTGTTCTATATTCACATCCCATAATAAACACGTGAATTATATTTTGGCACTTTGAGAAAGCTCTTATACCTGTAAATGCTTTTCATGGGTCATTGGATAAGAATGTGTACAACCATCTCCAATGTTTCTATAGAGAAAATTCAAATATTGGATATATGTTGAGTACAAAACACTACTGATGTAATGCCAACCAAGGAAAAAACCTTTCAGAGCAGAGCAAAGCTCAATAAACCAAATGATAGGAACACACTTCCCTGAGTTACAACTGGACCATGAAAAGCTCTTCATGCTTATCCCAACAGGCCCTTCCTGCTTGAATGTGCTTCAGAAAACTGTATTGGATTTGTTTCTGTGGAATTAAAGAGTTTTCAGATGCTGTCAAGCTCTCCATTCTCTCCATAACAACTCCTGTTTCCTTCATCTGAGCAGTTCACTCAACAGTTAAACACTGAACTTGATGTATTATCCTTAAGACATTATCTGACAAGAATCAATCACTTCCCAGGTTTGATCAGCTTCTGTATTTATCCTAGTTATGCTATCTGACTTTCCTAGTTAGAACCTACCTCTGCATCAGAGTTGTTTTATTTAAAGTTAGTCATAATAATAATTTTTTAAAAACACATTTCATAATGGTTCAAGGGGGAAACCCAATTTTTAGAAAAACAAGAAAATTCCCTGCAGGTTCAACACAACTGATCTTTTATTACAAGCCTCAAACAGGATTGCTGTCAGGTCACTGAATGTTGTCCTTCAAAACTGACAACCAAAACTGGCTTTTATTAGAAAAACATCATCAATGGCTTCTCTAAGACTTAAAGACTCCATTTAGCTTTTAATTTCCCCTGTGAAATTCTTTTAATTATGTAGCCAAAACTTGGAAAAGCCAAATGACAACAGATTCTTTCATGACTCTCACAGTTCACTCATATTAGGAACATATGCCATTTATGTTTTATCAGCCTTAAAGGAATTTAATCTTGTGTCTTGGGCACTTCTGAATTATTTCTGGCAAAGAGATATATTGAGACTAGAAAAACAATTGTCCTGGTAGCAAGAGCATTTTCTTCCCAGCCTTTAAACAATGCCCCACACCCCATATATATAGAAAGTAATCCAAGTTTTCATATATATATATTCTGGAGAAGAGAAGGCTTCAAGGAGACCTTGGAGCACCTTCCAGTGCCTAGTGGCGCTCCAAGAGAACTGGAGAGGGACTTTGGACAAGGGTCTGGAGTGACAGGACAAGGGGGAATTTACAGCAGATTAAAAGGAGATTGATTGAAGTCTCTGTGGGATTTACTTAGGAAGTAACTGAAAAAATTTCCAGTTTTGTTTCATCTTCTTTCAGAATATTACTTAATCCACTCTGCAGATAATTCTCCATTTACCAAGCATGACAATTTTGAGACCAGGATTATAAAATATGTGCCTTGGCTTTGATTTTCCAAAAGGCATGAGGAAGTCCAGACTTTCATGGAAATCCATCAAGTGTGCAGGTGAGAACCTTTTTGATGGGAGGGAAATTAATTTATCTAAATGGCTAATTATAGGCACATGCATTTGCAAATGTGAGCTCAAAAATCTACTACCTAATTCAGTTTAGGAGAAAGTTCAATATTCAAACCAGTAAGTTGATTACTGGTTTTATTATTTAAATACAGGAAGCATCTGTTTCAAAGATAGGTGATGATACTAGTAAATACTGGAAATGGCAATAGACACATACACACATATGTATATCATGGAAGGAGCAAGGTCAGAAGAAAGTTCAGGAGGATGTTTTTAGAAATAAATTCATTCATACAATTCAGAGGACTAATCTATTACATAGTTTCTTGCTGTATACTAAATTTAAATAATTTATAACTTGTTTGAAATCCTTACTATCTTAAAAACAAAAATTATAGTGAAATGATAATCAAAAGGTTGGTTTTTCTTTTTTTCCCAGATAATGAATTCTTAAAAATAAAAGCAAAATAATATAATCTAGCTAGATCTGCAGTGACATAATGCTGTATCCCTTTAACTCCACTAGGGAAGGAATAAAAAGTTGGAACTTTCTTGTGATAATAAATAAAGTTAGTGATATTCTGTGGAATAAATTGACAGAAGTGCAAGTAAGAGCAGGATTTGCACTAAGGGAGCTCTCCTCTGCAAATACCAAAATACAAATGTTCAGATTACTGAATACACAATAATTTCAGCAAACAGACCTGAATTATGATTCTTTTTTAAATATGAAAACTCACACAGATATTGATATTTGAGCTTGTCATTAGAAGCTCTCAATCTCCTGTGAGCCGAATTAATTCTCTTTCTTTAACTAACCTAAAAGTCATGAATGACAGTAAGAAATAGTCAGTAAGACTGAAAATAATCTAACAGTAAAAATGGAGCCAATGATTTATTTATCTTCACACTGATGTATGCGAGGAATAAAGCAGGATTTTTGTGGTTCAGTGTGGTTAAAGCAGTATGGTCAATATGTGGCCACCACAAATATCCCTGTGTTCACTCTCAGCATGGTATTTTGTAGACTGATTGTATTTCAGAGAAGAAATAATCCAGCTGGAGTCTTTTGATTATGCATTTTAATCCTACACCCTCTCTTCCTTAGGCAGAAAACAAATGCTTGTTCCAAATTTCTTTGATATCTATATACCTCTATCTCCATTAAAAAATCCCAAACCTTGCTAATTTTTCTATGATGTAAATATATGGAATTGATGTGAATGGTTGGGTTGTAAGGGACCTCAAAAATCAATTAGTTCCAAACTCCATATATAATACACATTAGCAAGACGATGGGGGCAAAATTAATTAATTATTCTTTTGTCAATTCTGTCAGTAGGCAGGAAAAAGTTAAAACTAATACTAAAAACAATTGCTAATTGCATGAATGAAGCCTTAAAAAACTAGTTATTAGCTACTGCTATCAGGAAAATAATCCTCTGCAGAATCCTATTAGTTGAAGTAAAAATATCAAGTAGCAAAAGTAGGAAAATAGGCTGATCTTTGTTCCAACCTGCTAGAGTTTCCTTCAGTAATGGTCAGAATCTGGGGCAGACTGAAACTCCTCACTATTCATTATTTTTCAGGAAGACATTAAATGGCACATCCAGCAGCTGACTCCCTAAACCAACAAGGACTCCCACCATTTTTAGTGAAACTACAACCCATGCCCACAAAGTCAAAGACATTTAAACTCCTTCTCAAATGCAAAAGTAGTTAATGACATAAAACTGTCCACCCGGCAGGAGGTTTGAAATTACCCCTCATATAAGCCAGAATGTTTGTTTGACAACACATACTTTAAACCAGCCATTATCCAAGAAGTATTATAAAAAGAATCACAGAATCATTTAGATTGGAAAAAACCTCCAAGGTCATTGAGTCCAAACATTAACCAAGCACAGATATTCCATTTGTGAATTCACCCCAAAATGTGAAGTTCAGTCATTTGGGTGCATTGATAGAAAACCTCTAAAAAAAATGTACAGCAAGAAATAGATATTTTTTCTAGATATAGAAAAAATGAAAGTAAAATTCAAGATAGGGAAAAATATTTCAGGAAAGTTGAAAGTTAAAAAGTTTGGTGGGATGTGAAAGACACATGAAAGAACCAAGTTACCAGGCAAAAATATCAATGACACACTGGCAAAAGACATGTCAATTTGCAGTAGGAAGTTGATTGCATCTTCCCAAGTGAGGGTTCAATCCAAATGACACAGACAAAAGTGTATTCTGTAACTGCAGAATGTGAATGATTTAGAGATGCTAATAAAGGAAAGATTAAACACCAGCTGAAAACACCACTGTAAAACATACACTGAAATGGAGGGGATGTAAGCAGTAAGAACCTCTTACATTATTTATATCGATTTTTTTTTCTGGATTATTAAATTAACAGTTTTCACAAGATGTTGATCTTTAGAATCAAAGCAAAGAAAGATGATGTTGCTACAAGAAGCAAACATCAGAATCGACCTGCTCTCAGTTGTAGGTGCAGAACAATTAACTCTGTGTCTATATTTTAAAGAAAAAACATCTTGTATATAAAATAGGATGCCATGAATTTCTACTGATATCAGCACAGGTACATTTGGGAAACAGGTTATGTGCTGTTAATCCCTGCATCACTCATGTACATCTTTTCCCCTGGGTGATTTAAACAAGAACCTCTCCAAAAAGGTCGGTCCAGCCAGCATGACCAAAGACATTTGATTTTGAGACATTTAAGATGGCTGTGACTTGCCTTCCTATATTTACTGATTCTTCAATCCATGATCTTACCAGGACAGTTTTAGGAGAATTTATATTTAAAATTTGCTCATATGTAAATGTACAGGATCTGAAGGGAAGTTTCTCCTTTGAGATCAGCCTTTCCAATTTTCCAAATTTAATATTCCATGCAAAGTGCTACAGATCACTGTACCTTTCCTTTCCCCCAGCTGCTGCATATCACATTGCTTTATATGGTTCCTAGAGCCTGGGAGCTGAGATTCACTTACACAGACATCAGTTTAATGACAAAAGGCCTGACATACAAAACCAGTTTCCATCAGCACCTGAAAAATGGAGTTTTCATTATTCGTATTACTACCTATAGCTATAAAGGCTTCAATAAATTTAAATTTGGCTTAATTTGTGTTGGAAGAAAGCATTAAAGAACATAAGTCCATTTTTTATGCAGTCCTCCCACCCACTGGAGCTGGAAAGCACCATGGCAAGGGTAATAAGGTGCCCTATTTTCCTTTCCAAATTACCTCTATGGAAAAACCAATTGATATTCCTGTTGCTGGCACCATGAGATCTATAAAACACAAATCAAAGTATTTCATTTCATGTTGACACAGCTGATAAGTGAAGATTCTCTAATCTGCCAGAATATGTCAAATGCTTGAAAAACCATCTGATGCTTGAAGCAAATGAAAAATATCCTGGTCTCATTTCCTGCAAAGCAATGAACTTTAGAGGTGGCAACAGCTCCTCACACCACGCTGTGCTGCTCTCCAGCAACAGCACTGACAGGTTAAACATTTTTTTCTCTCTGCTTCTCAAAGCTGCTTATCTCCATAGCCTGCTCTCCCTTAGAACTGTTTGGGTTGTTAGGAGAGAATCATGGTGAATTCTTTAAAATTAGAGATAAAAATGCCACAGGCAGCACATCAGAACATTAGTGAGCACTTCAAACTCATCTGCTGTAATCACGAAATAAATTTCATTATCTTTATTACTCCTGAAATCACTAAACTGTCTGAAGAGCAGTTAAAATATCATTTAAGAAAGTGATAGCTTGCTTTGCCACTTTCTCGTGGCAAAAGATGGCAACTACAAGTAGTCTTTTTTTAGAGTTATTTTTCACCATAGAAAAGGCAAATTCTCAAGTACAACATACATTTCAGTTGGACTCGATGGTCCTGATGGGTTCTTCCAACTCAGGATATCCTATGATTCTATGATTCGTAGTAAAATACTTTCAATTTTGCTTCAATAAAATCACAGAGATACAAGACTTCAAAAACCCCTGTGAAAATGAAGCTGTGAATTAGTCAGTGTTGGAAATGGAAAAGCCCCACTATTCATCCCAGCCAAAGAGTTTCCCTTAACAACAGCAAACACTTGGCCTTGCAACTCCTATCATTGACAGGAAATAAACTTCATTTTCTAGAAGTATTCAGTAAAAATACTCCTTCACCTCCCCTATTTATGGATTAAAATTGATGTTGTGCCCATTTGTATATGAAGATTTTTACCAGTATAATCCAGGGATTGTTCATCTGCTGCAGGACTTTTGTATGAACAAAGTCAGAGGAACCAATCAAGCATCAGTGGCTCAATTAGAAATAAGTTTGGAGACGGAGTTAATGACTGTGATTAGAATCATAGAATCATGGAATTATAGAATCATAGAATGATAGAATCAGCTGGGTTGGAAAGGACCTCTGAGATCATCAAGTCCAATCCTTGATCCAACACCACCGTGGTTACCAGACTGTGGCACTCAGTGCCACATCCAGGCTCATTTTAAAAACCTCCAGTGATGGAGAATCCACCACTTCCCTGGGCAGCCCATTCCAATGCCTGATTACCCCCCCTGGAAAGAATTTCTTCCTAATATCCAACCTAAACTTCCCCTGGCACAGCTTAAGATGGTGCCCTCTTGTCTTACTGAGAGCTGCCTGGGAGAAGAGACCAACCCCCCCCACCTGGCTACAACCTCCTCTCAGGTAGTTAAACACTGACATATGTCTAAATTTGGTAATAAGTATATAAAGTCAGCATTGCAAGTCAAGGTTGGAATATCAAGTTAAAGTCAGTAATTTACTTCCCACTGTATAAACAGCATGGGGTGTGCTAACAGAGTTTTCTGAAATCACCCAAACCAAGGTGGGCAAATTATTAGTCCTGTGCAAAAAGCCACAATAATGCAGCTATTCAAAGGAAGAGGGAAAAGCTCAGTACAGAATAGTGGTTTGAACACCAGTTTCTGTTTCATCCCATCATACATCTCAGCTTGAATGTGAACTATGAGTCCTCAAACCCAAATTCTCACCACTTGGAAAAAAAAATTACCTGTGTGACAATTCCATGTGTAGCACTGTAATTTCACTCAAGACCTTCCCACAATTTTGTTCTCCAAAAATCTGACGCAAACCCAGATTACAATAATAAACTTGTTTATTTATAGCAATTATAACAATTGAATGTTGCTCAATAGCAAGAAAATATTTTTATGTTCGGTTTCATCTCTCTTGCTGCTTTCTATTTCTCCACCTCAGCCTCACATCTCTATGACAATCACTACACAAACCACATCATTCTGCAGCCCACACAGGCAGTTAACAATTTCTCCCTGTTGTCTCAATCACATCCACTTAGGAAAAGGGCAATCAGTCTTGCTTTGAGACTCTGGTAAGTGAATATGAATAATTAATTTCATCCCTTGAGTCTCAACACCAGTTTCCACTGTCCCTTTAATCACTTGGACAAACAGGTTGGGATCTCCTTTTCTGTGCCTATTAAGCCACAAATCTTTTAATGTGATCAAAGAAACAGTCTGAACACCCCCCATAAAAATGTAAGTTAGCAGTGAATCACATCCCAGTCCTCCACACCATGCACTGAATTGTGGAATTTCAGATATGTGTCAGCTGTCTCACTTATATCTGTTGGGTCTAAAACCAAGATGATTATACACCTGATGATTACCTGGACACTCAACCCTATTAAAAACCTCCTCCTGTTCTTGTTTGGTCTGTACTGCTCTTCCAGCAGTGAAATCTCTCTCCCCATCAGAAAAATCTCCTGAAGTAGATGGAAAACTTTAACCACTAGAAAAATCAATCTAGCTTTTGCTCAAATTCAGCTTTTTTCGCCATTTTCCCTTTCAATGAAAAGATTTAAGTTGTTACTCAGATTCCTCTCTGATATCAACATGTCATCTGTCACTAAACCCTCTGTCTGGCTTTCATGCTGACACGGGGATTTCTTTTAAGCTCAGGGCCACGTGATCTATCAAATGGCTCACCTTCACAAAAAGAGGAAATATCCTGTGCTTGGCTTAGTCAAAATCTCCAGACAGGAGCACAAATCTGGGATTATCACTGCTCAGCTAAGAAATAATTTGAGCCTAAAGCTGAATTTCAGAATAAGCGAAGCACCTTTATTATCTCATTATCTGACCTTGCCTACATGGGAAACATATTGTGCCAGGCTGAGGAACTCAAACTCTTCCCATAAAATTAGTATTTCATCTGAAAATTCCTTGGAATCCACTGAAATTCACAACAAAGTCAAAAGGGTTACTTGGTTTCAGAAAGAAAGAATCCAGGTATGAGCTGTCTTTTTGTTATTTACAGAAAAAGCCAAAACATTCTATTAGATCACTATTAGCTGATGATGAATCCTTAACGAGCTCTAAAAAGTTCAGAACAGGAGAACTGTGCTTTTCTATTCATTATGTCTTTCAAGCTCCCAGAAACTGCAAATATTATGCTTTCTCACGTCTTCCTGCCAAAGCTGAACCCCAGGTCAAGTGGGTACAGCTTTCTTTAAGATCTATGCAAGAGCAACACTGAAAATTTGATCCCAAAGCGTGTGTTTTATATAATTTATAAGCTTTGTTTGGATTATATAACAAATTATTGTCCTCCAGAAGGCCAATTTTAAAAAGCCTTATTTTGCATGTGTTTTTGCACTAAAACCAGGACATATGACTGATGTTGTTGCTATATGATGCACATCAGCAGCTAATTAAATCAGTCACATATATTTCACAGTTTAACACAGCTGGTGGTCTAAACAAATCTTTTCCAGCTTATATTCCAGAGGCTTGTAATGCAACTGGGACCTTAATTTCTTCATACGTAATTCCCTCTTCCCCTTCAAAGTTGTAGTTGTACAAGACAATCCATTGTAAGAAAGTCAATCCAAGGATAACAATTTGAGGGCACTAAGAATTTTCTTTCTTCCATGTGTAGGGTGGTCAGACAGAAACCAGAAAAGAATTATCAATAAAAGAAAAAAAAAACACACCTCTGTTATTTTAAGTGTACTCTTGATTGGAGAGTAACAGCAAATAATTACTCCATAAACTTCATGGAAACTATATTCATGAGGAACCAATGGAATATTCCTCTTTTGCTAAGCAAACTGTGGCCAACTAGTTATGGAGGTCCCAGGTAGCTGCATGGGTTGCCCCCCAAAAGTGTGCTTCTAGAAGCTGAACTGGTAGAAGAGAGAAATCAAAAGTTCATTTCCTTCCTTCAATGGAGATAAAAAGAGCATAATTCCGATTTTCACGTGTGAACATTTCTTCCAAGGTTGTTGTAGGAATTTAGAGGAGCACACCAGCATTAGCTATGTAAACTGAGTAACAGTTCAGGCTCCCCAAGGTCTCTGAAAGACATGACCAGTCTCAGGTCCTCCAGTGTAATCTAATGCTCTCATTTTCTGCTTCTGACTCCATGGATTTGGGACAAACTAAGAGCATAAGGAGGTCAGTGTATTATAAACAAGCTGTGAATCCACTTTGCTTGATTATCCAAATATAAACATACAAGTACCTGAGAACAAGCAAAATATCTAATGCATTAAATGGACAAATTAAAGAATGTGTGCATTCAATTCATCTGTCACGTACTGAGCTCTAAGAAGGCAGGGTCCCACCTCTCCATTTCCAGTGACAGTTATTAACCAAGGATACATGGATTTAGGTAGGTAATGAACCACTAAAAGGGATGAGCTGAGCCAGTTTGTCTTGTCACTTATTTCCATAAACTCACTGACAGGAATGCAAAATGTTAAATATTAAATTGATATGTAGCAAAAATTTCCTCTATACTTGTAATCAACACCACACACACCTAGGATACATTCACTAGAAGATGGAAGGAAGAGACATAAAGGAGTTTGAATAACAACTTCTTTAAAGGCATCACTGATTGTATTGTTCTATCCTGGGACAAAACCAGTGGCTTTAAAGAAAGGTGCACAACAAAAAAGGGTCGGTATTTACATATTTAAGCACAAGGTGCTTGTGAAGCAGTGACAATCATCCCTCAGACTTGTTCACTACACAAAACAATTGAAAGAGAGACAAAGTCAGGTTAAAAATCACTGGGACAGAAAGCACACTAGAAAGAAGCCACATCTGATTATTCTCTGAGTAGTCACCAGGCATTTCCTGATGCAAAACCTCAGATATCCTAAAACGAGCTCTACAGACTTCAGGATTTGTCCTGAAAAATTGGGTTTTTTCCCCTGAACTTTCTTCTGAATTTTTCTAAATAATCTATAAAAATATCTCCAGTGGAGCCAAATAGGGAATTTAACATTTTATGATCCAAGATACTTTTTGTATGTATGTGAACACAAATAAAAAAGCCCAAACCATGGGAAACACCTTTTCTCTCTTTTGCTGATTTGGTACTTCAGCTAGTTAGATTTACACACTCATTGTGGTTTATCACAGGCTATTACAGCACAGAAATGCAAGCATAAACTGCATTATTCCCTTACTTATTAGTAGTACCTACAGTCAGATCCAGCAGAAGCTGCTGGATGTAAAAGGTGAAAAGATAAGTAGGGCAGTGATGAACCTCACTGTTAGATCTGCCTGGACACACCTGCTTATACTATATCGGCAGAACCAAAGTTTGCTTTCTTTTCATAACTAAAATCACTTAATCATCATTTTTTGCCAGGGGAAGAAAGAAATACCAGCCAGACAACAAAAATCAGACTCACAGGAAAAGAAAATTTTAGTCAAAGACCAGTTGCTGCTATTGGAGCTTTGTAAGGACTTCTTGGTTAGTCTGGATTAATTTATTCTCTGAGGAGCCTATTAGGAACAGTGATTATGAACACTAAAGATGAATATCAGAAGGGAATTGGAAAACTTGCTATTCTTATCAATAAGAAGACTAAGAAAAATAAGGACCTTGGCTGTCACAGGAAACCATGTTCAGTGAAATATTCTTTTTTTTTTTTTTTTACTGAATCTCAATGCTTTCATGTGTCTGTTCACTACAGCTCTTCTACCACTGTAATATTTTCTTTATAATGCTCTATGGAAATACTTTCTATATAATTTTAAATATATTTTGTCAACATAATGGCTGTGCTGCCAAGCTGAGGCTCTGTCTATCTTTCCCCCCACAGCAAAGGATTACTTTGGGTCTCTATCATCAAATCAACCACCAGTTTTTATATAAATTTATAGGAATTATGATCTTACTAGATCTTATGACTAATGATAGATCTAATGACTTCTGGCTCTATCAGATTTGCACAAAATTCCCCAATGTGCTGAAAACCAATGAGAAGGTTGGGTAGTGATAAAGGGCTGAACAAGTAGACATGGATGCTGCAAAAGTTGTCCCTTAGGAAACCAGGCCAAAAATAAAAATCAAACCCATCTAGGTGAACAATCAATTTATTTTAAATTTCTTTGCGAACTGTTTCCCTTGGGAACAAGCCTCAGCTCCCCAGTCGAAGTGTAGTTCAATTTACAGCAGTTTCATATCAGCAGGAATTAAGGCAACCTGCTATTTATGAGTCCTTCCACCCTCCTTTCTTCCTAAGGAGTGTATTATACTGTGCTTTCTAAATCTTTTCTCCAGCAAAGTAGGACACAGATGGAAATAGGAAATCTGTATCGTGCTGAAGAAAATGTTGCCATTAAATTGTACTTTGGAGAGCAGGTGAAGATTAGTGGAGGTTTGAAGGAGAGGGGTTTTTCAGTGGAAAAACACACTTGGGATGCAGGGTGTGGGATTTGTAAGGTAGAAAAGGTGGTGTAAGTGCACAGGTTAGTGCAGAATGAATGTTCCCATCTTCCTGACACTACCAGAGCAAGTCCTGGCTATTGAGATGCTGCAGGAGGGCATCAACCACCCTTTTGGAAAACTTTTCCTACCAACAGCAGCCACCACAATTTAGTGCTACATGAGGGAAACAAGATCTTCTATAAGAAGAAGAGTGGTCGTCAAACAACCCAGCCAACATTCCCTCCCCACTGACACAACCCATGCAATGCAGAGCACTAGTAAAATCACTTCAGTGTTTATAAACTGATAAAACAACTTTTAAATTTATGTGAAATCAGAAAAACAGAGCTTCAACTTCATGACAGGATTGGGATAAAATGTTTTCCACTTACCAGCATACTCTGGCCATGCATTTACCTCTCTTACTGCATTTTATGTATTCATACAATCACAGAAGCATTAAGCTTGGAAAAGACCTCTAAGATCAAATCCAAACTGCTAATTCATCTTCCCTGAGTCTCTACAATGTAAAATTCAATTACAATTTGATTTAAACTAAGTAAAATCCAACACCTGATGCTTAAATAATAGCAGAACACGGTAGACACTAGACAGATTACAAAAATACGCTGCAGGCATTGTTAATTAGACTCAATAAAATGCAGATTCTCTTTTTGCATGAAGAATCTCAGGCACCAGAGACCAGCAAGACACTTCCTGAAAAGAGACCTGAAAGTTGGAATTATTTCTCCAAGCTGTCCCCTGATTTTTTAACCAAACCACTTCTGCAATCTAAGGTTGTTTTCCCAGAACCCTGAAAACAGACGCGGGACAAACCCAAGCAAACCTTCACACAGGAAACCCTTTTCAAAGCCCACATTTTACCCTTTCCTCTGAATCCACTGAACACGCTCCATAGTCCTGCCTGGCATTCATTAACACAACAGGAGAGACTTTGGGGACAGACAAACAGGGGAAGTAAGTGAATGGTAGAAAACCGGGAAAAAGAATGGAGATGTGGGGGAGGACTGGAATGAAACGTGGAGGAGCTAATGACATAGTTAACACCAAATTAAATGGAGCTTTAATGAGCATTTTCCCCATGGGAGACAAGGCAGTAAAAATGTTACTTGCTGCAAGTAGAACCTAGATGAACACTTGGTGAAGCTTTTCTGAAACAATTTGTGTAAATGGAATTTTCTAACAAAATGCCATTACATAAATACACATATTCTGTAATCTGCCAGATTTTGCCATCATCCAGAAGCACAACTTTTTATCTGAATCTCTCCCACAGGCTTAGATGTGAAATGGCTGGTAAAACAACTGGGGCCTATCATTACATATTTGAAATCAGGTTGAAAATTTGGTTTGAATTATGTAGCTGAGGTGTTAAATTATTATTATTTTTAAAAGCCACCCTTACCTTCTCAAAGTGTAAACATTTCTGAGCTGGAAATTCCAAACATCCAAAAATGCTTACTCAGCTCTTTGGTCCTGATTTAAAAGGGGAGTAACCAAAATAAATAACCTTCTCCCTAAAACTTGGTGATGAAATCCAGATTCATTCAGATTGGTTGGGTGAAGGAAGGGGGTCACTGCTACTGAATTTCTCTGTTCCTGCTTACCTGTGACTGAGAAGGGAAACTGGGAGATGGTCTGTTCTTGGCAAGGAAAGGGGATTTAAGTAATGCCTTGAGGTTAGAAATTCAAAAGGTACATCCAGAAGAGTGGCCAAAAATAGCACATTAGTAGATGGTATTAAGGACTTGGCCCTGTATATGTAGACCTTCCATTAACTGGTTTCTTCAAAATTGAATTTATACTTCAAAGGATTAAATTTTCAGGTTGCCATTTTAGCACAGTTAAATTTTCTAATATTAATGGCCATAAATTAAATCTAGTTCAGTTCAAAATCAAGTTGTGTATTTAATTCTATTAACTTCCTGCCACAGAAAATGTACTCAGGCAATTATGTGCTCTGTACACTTGTAACTAACAGGAATATTTATTTTTAAATGTTTTCTAAAAAAGTCATAGCTTTCTTTCCCCAAAATCAAGAAAGCCTCATATTTTTTCCTGGTGGCTTTTCCCATTTATCTCTTTGCTATTTATTGGCAACCACAAAGTATAAGAGCAAAGATTGATGGAGCCAATCTGTGTGTAGTTCTTAATTTGTCTTGCAGCCTCTTGCCTTTCTATTTTGCCAGTGTGGATGAATTAAGTTAAATTTTCATGCAGCTGAGTAGAAGCCAAATAATTTTATCTGTATTCTATTGTAAATTATTAATTCTCGTGACTTATTAATGCATATTCAATGCAGAAGTCTTTAGATGCTTAATAAGCATTCTACAGCTGGACAAGATTTTAAATACTACTTTTCTCTAAATGCAAAGCAAAAATAAATAGTTTAAATTTACATGTAGTATAGTAACTGTGGCATAGTAATAATGGCCTCATTTTATATTTATCTAATTCTTGTATAACTAGTCAACTTAGGGAAAGAAAAATCACATGACTACATTTCTTTTGTGCATTAAAAATACATAATTAATCTACAAATCTATTGAAAGTACTGTGATTTAAAATCAACAAACTCAAGGCACTCCATAAGTTAAAATAAATATTGTCAGCAAATTTTGCCCCCTGGAATACCAGGTAACAGATACTGCTTGGAAAGCAACCACACAGGATCTGAGCCTGGAACTTCCATTCCAGCTTGGCAGGATCTTGGCAGGAAGACTTTCAAAGGAAAACTTTTGTGCTCTCAAGGCTCTTTTGTTCAGAATAATTAGGCTGCATTGAAAAAGACACTGAAGCTTCAAAATTCACAAATAGAGAAAAATATCAGAGTGATCTCTCCAAGCTCACTATCATCTGCCTTCTGGAGCCAGACAGGTTTTATCCCATATTTAATAAAAATACTTACAACCATGTCTGGGTTTAACACTCCTGTTACAAAACTTGGGCAGTTTTTCAACCTCTGAAAAACCAATTTAAAGCATCTCTAAATCAGATCAGCAGAGAGTTAACATAGAATGTGACAGGAGAAATTAGTGGCATCAGTGTGGTAGAGAAATGTCACGTTTCTTCAGATAGGAATGAAGAATATGCATATACAGCTCCAAATGTACATTATTTTTTGCTATTATAAGCAAGTAAATGAATCAGCATATAGAGCAGTATCAGGGCAGGACAGATGCAGTGAAACATGACACAAAGAGATTGCAGCTGCTGCTGATTCAAGAAACAGCATGCAGGTGCATTTTAGCTAAAATTCAAAATTTTTCTTTTCATTTATTAGAAAATGATCCAGGCTCAAAGCACTCAGGGACAGCATCTGTACACAGACAACGCTCGTGCCAGCTTTCTCCCGTGAATGTAACCACTTGGCTGTGCTGGTGCTACAACTGTGTGTAAAATGGATCTTTAAAACCAAAATGATCTGGTTTTAAAACCCCCTGCTTTGAGGCAGAGTATGAAGACGTGCAATGATGAGTTGTACTACGATTGCTCAGCCCTCCCGCTGCAACTTTATCCCAGAGGCAGCATTTAGACACCTTCAAGTCTTATTTTTTATGAGATTTGATGACCAGAAGCACAAGAATGTCTACTACCTTAGAGAGGATATTTTAAGATATTTAATATTCCCCTTGCCGAGACTTCAGAAAAAATAAGAAATTAGTGCAAAGTCCCATAAACCTGAAACGCTGTTAAAATGGGGGCTCTGGATTCAATATAAACATCATATACTTTTGCTTCTACTCACATAAGATGTGAATTATATACACACTTCTAATGGGAGGAGAAAGTTAAGACTGGTTATGAGGGAAATATTGGGACGTAGGAGATTATTTGTAATTTAACAGCATGCAATGAACACTGCAATTTCTGTTTCAGCATCCTTTTAACTTTCAAACAAGCAGAATTATTAGTATATTACTCTTCCACCCTCCCTCTTCCCTTAGAAACTCTACTTTGAGGTTCTGCTCGATTATTTCCAGTATGTGAACACATCAACATACCTTAGAGCCTAATCTTCAAACCTTTCTTTAAGGCTCTCAGTCCAATTTCCTGCCTAGTGTTTCATGTATCATTAGGTACAGTTTCATCCTTCCTTGGGGGGAGAGAGCAGGACTGGGAACCTCCCTGACACCTCCACTCCCACAAAATTGGGGATTATTCTGTAATTCTTTCTTGCCCTTTGGGTTAGAAATTTTCACCGTGGAATTACTAACATTTACTCTTCAACTAAAGGTGATTTTAAATCAATCAGCAGCAGAAGTTTCATAGAAGTTTCACCAGAATCGTAGAATCATTTAGATTAGAAAAGCCCTTTAAATCATCAACCCAGCCATTAACCTACCACTAAACCATAATTCCGTGTCTATTAACTACAAAAAGGTGGAGATGACTTACAGGGTGTCCCATCAGGGGCCTTGCAGCCTTTAAGGCCTTTTTCCTGCATTCAGAAGGCAATTTTTTAACATGCATTGCAATTCTGTGCAAGGAGGATTATTAACTCAAAATGTAACTCATAAGCAAAAGATATACCTGATGAATTATTAAAAGCTGTTCTGAAAACAAACCGACCCATAAGTATTTGAGCAGATAAACGTGACATATGGCATCTTTGTATCTTTACCAACTTCAGTGACCAAGCATTAAAAACAACTTTTAATAGCACTTGTTTATATGTTTATTCAAGCTGACTTAATATTGGGTTGAGACCAATTAAAAACAAAAAAGAATTCAAATGCAATTTATACAATTTTTTTAATTTCATGATATGCAAACTGCATTTCTACAACTTGCAGCTTGGAGAAGGCAATGGCCCTGATTGAATAATATCATTGCAACTTCATCACACAAGCCAGAACACGTGCTTTGACTTTGAAATCTGCATCCCCTCTCAAAGCCAGGAAGCAATTACTTCTATTCCTTCCTTTTCAATAACACACTTGCATCTGCATAATACAGTTATTTGATAGATTATTGAAAATTTTTGAAGCAATTTTTCAAGAAATATAGGCTAGTCTGGGCTCAGTATATCCTCTTGATCCCACTTGCCTATAATTACAGGGGAACAAAAGTTTCTGTAATTAACCTGCTGGGAAATAGCAGAAATCTTTAAAATTCCCACTCTACATGCAAATATATGCTGCCTTTCTGTTTTACTACAGGAAATTCTGACTGCTGTCAATCTTAACTGCACAGGTCCTAGAAGAGTCAACTGCTACAAAATTCAGCTGATCACTTGAAGTATTAAGTAGGTGAATGGGGGGAAAACAAAGGCAAAAAGGAGTCTTCTACTTTTTATAGAATATCCTAGAGCTGGTAAATGTTATCAACAATAAGATCTGGGTTTACAAGCCGATTTTCAACACTCTCTAATCTCAGGAATAAGAAATCTTATGACATTTAAATGTTTTTCAATAGGAAATGCAAGGAGAAAATTCTTTGAGTTCACAGCAGCCACATACATCAACCAACATAAGCATCTGAAAGGAGCTGCAATATTGAATTTACAGTCAAACCACACAAATGGCAAAATGGTAATATTCCAACCAGGAAGCTTATGAGTAACTAGTATCTAATGCAAGATACTTAACTAGCTTTTTATGAGGCTGTATTTCATTTTGTCACAGGATTTTCCAAGTTGAAAATGGTGATATCATGGAAGATACCATTTAACATACTACAACTGAAATAATTCTTAATATTGTTGTTGATTCAACAGTGTATTGGACTCCTGCCAAGACCAGAAGCCATATTCAATTAGTTTATGAACATATGTCTTAATGTGTTTAGAAGAACTGTGGTGCAATTAAATTCACAAAAGTTATTTTGCAGATGGAATCAAATTAATGTGTTCCTATGTCTCCTGTTCAGAGAATTTATAATTTTTGCTTACAAAAAAACCCAAACACAAAACAAACAAACTGTAATATAAAAAAAGAGATATATTTTATTTTTCTCTGTTGAGATGCAATGATGAGGGTCAAAAGTTGTTTTTTGAACCCAAGGAATAAATTTGCATGGTATGTATTTCTTTAATTGTAGTGTAAAAAGGACAGAAGGTTTCTAGATAGGGAAGGAACAAGTGAACTGCAGTGACAGCATTTCTGTGTCTTTTGAAATGTGCAGGAATAAAGATAATAAAGATATGCATGGATTAAAATCCATCCCCATTCCAGGAGGAGGAAGCCACTGTTGTTTCTTGCTTGTTCAGTCCACTTTGACAAGAAAACTGATTAAAATAATTAAGGATAAACACCTCCTTAAGTATGTGACCACATCCTCAGAAAGGAAAGCTCGGAAGAAAAACTCCAGCATGTGTCTACTCTAATTCTGGAGCATATAAGGAGAATGAAATGTAGATTGCTGAGACTCCCTGACAGTTTACTCAGACTTTCAAAGCCCTTTTGACAAGCTCTGTGTAAAAGGCTGTTAAAGCAGGAGGTAGAGCCATGAAGTAGAACCTGGTTAAGGAACAGACAAAAGAGGAGGGATGAGTCATGTCTTTTAGTGTCTTGAAAGAAAGTGTAATGTCCCACACTTCCAGGATGGAAACGAGAAAGGCTGAGTAGCAAAAAGGCAAACTACCAAAGCAGACAATCACTCTTAAGAGTCTAGGCTTGCCAAAATTCCCAAACGAACCTCGCAGGGGGAAGTAAATGGGAAGTCTGATAGCAGAGAAATTCTCATCTATGGGAACATTCAGCACCTGGGCTTCACTGCACAGGTACTTCTGTCCACATTTTGGACTCCATGACAACTGAGCTCTCTCCTAAATGTAAAGGAAACATACTCAAAAATCTCTCCTTTTATTGCCGATCAGTAAATAGATAGTAACAAAAGTGAAATATGTCTATTACTGAGTTCAGCGTCTGCTGGCATCAGGACAGACCTAAAAGGGCTTTCAGGAGCACAGCAGTGCTCTGAAGACTTGTGGGATTAAAGTTGCTTAAATTGAAAGTATATATTAAATTAAAAAAAAGTTATCTCATAGGCCAGACCAAGCAACTTATCCCTGGGGCACAACTTTGACCGTTGCTCTGTTACTTTTTCATATCCACCCATACATTTGATTATTTCTTTGTGTTTGCCCTTCTTGCTAAGTTTTTCTCCATCTGAGCAAACCCTCTCAATTTTACATTAGCCAAAATTTAATGAGCAAGTATCTAATAATATCTTCTAATCATGGCACAAAATCATTAATAATCTCTATCCATCCTGAAAATTGTATTTTGCTCACAGCAGTCTGCAGTTGACCCCTTGGCCATCTTCCTTTCCTGTTTTTTCCACCTCCAATAATAATTCCCCATGGAATGGTAAAGTAATGTTTTGTT
Source organism: Myiozetetes cayanensis (assembly GCF_022539395.1). Lineage (NCBI taxonomy): Eukaryota > Metazoa > Chordata > Aves > Passeriformes > Tyrannidae > Myiozetetes > Myiozetetes cayanensis. The sequence continues at coordinate 61,767,277 of NW_026087853.1, read as the reverse complement.
TAAAACCAGACAGATTGACTCTACTGCATTATTATTGTTTAAAAATACAGCATGTCTCTCTCTTTAGTCTCCACAAACCAGCATGGAAAAAAACCACACTGCCATTTATGCCAGTTCCTATTTGCTTCCCATTCACTTTTGGGTACCTACTAGTTATTTTAAAAATTGTGGTTTAAAACTTCACATGGAATTGACCATCAGAAAACCTGCTGGCCTCCAGCTGCCTCCCATTTTATCTTTTGGAATACAGATGCCCTGTTTGCTATTCATCTCTCATGCTGCACTATCCCAGGACTCCAGAGAAACCCAAGCCACAGAAATGCTGTTTACCAGCTCTGTTCTTGCCCGTCAGGCTCATTTTCAGTAGGCACCTGATCACCCACAGGCACAACATGAACCCTGCTGGAAGCAGGTGCTCCTGGCAAAGTAGGAAAGGAACTTGCTGGAGCAAATTTCCACACTGCAGCTCATGGAGGACCCCACACCACAGCAGGTAGATATTTCCTGAAGGAACTGCAGCTCCTGGACAGCCCACGCTGGAACAGCTTAATCCAAAAGAAATTAGCCCACAGAGGAACCACTTTGAAGGAGGTGTGAGGGGGAAGGAGCATGAACAGTCATGGGCTGACCCCAACCCCACATTCCCAATCCCCCTGTGCCCCTGGGAGGGGGAGAAGCTTCCAAAATGAGCAGAAATGAAGGAATGGAGTTGAACCTTGGAAAAAAAAGAAGGCTGAGAGGAAGGTGTTTTAATCTTTGTTTCTTACCATCTGAATCTATTTTAATAATAAATTATATTAATTTTCCCCAAGTTGAATCTGTTTTGCCTGTGCAGATAAATGGTGGAATCATAGAATAGTTTGGGTTGTAAAGGACCTTTACAGGTTCTCCTGCAATGAGTAGGGACATCTTCAACTAGAGCAGGTCACTCCAAGCCCCATCCAACCTGACCTTCAACACTTCTAGGGATGGGGCATCTACCACCTCTCTGAGCAACGTGTGTCAGTGTTTATTCCCCCTCACTGTAAAAAAACTTCTTCCTTAGATCTAATCTATATTAACCCTCCTTCATTTTAAAGGTGATCAGTTTGGTGTCCCAATTTCTCCATTACAACACAGAATGAATAAAAAGCACTGAATATTCCTCTATTTACATGTACTGACTATCTATCAAAATACAACTTTGTGCTACATCTTTTTCAAGACAATCAAATATCTTGTTTTGCTACATTGTCATTCACCTCATTTCAGTGTCTGAGAGTCTTCCGGCCTCCTTTGCTGACTTTCTAGTTCTTCTTTGCACATTTAATCTTGATGCCTAATAGTTCTGCAGCTCTCCAGGTAGTATTCAGTACCCTCCCAAAAAGCTGCCATCTATATTGCAAGAAAATAAAATATCCCAAGACTCTACTGGTACGATCATTCCCTTAAAACTACATTCAAAAACATTTCATGACTCTGAACTATTTATCTAGAGGAATCCCACTAAATTTTATCTAAGATGGAATGGCTTAGAGCATTTTTCATACTTGTTTCAGCAAGAATCTGTCTGTACCACTTGTTCCAGCAGTAATAACAATAAATTGGCTCTTTTTTATTCCTCAAACACAGGCTTGTATTGCTTTCTTTAGCTGTCAACATTGTTATGTGGATTTTCTCCTAATAGATCTCTCTACTCTTTCCATGAGACCCCTGGTAACAGTCCAAAATAATCATCACATTTCACCCCTCAAAACATTCCTAACTTACTGTGACCCCAATACTGGATATATTTAATGGGTTCTCTTTTCTCATTTCTGTGGATTGATCTTTCTTTCCTTCCACGCAGCAGGTGCTTCTGGCTTTTCCCCGTCATTTTTTGTAAAAGCAGGACTATTCCACAGGTCTTATTCTCTTAATTTCTGTTATATTCAGTGGTCAAATAGGAAAGGGGAAGAAAATAAAATAGGAAAGCTTGTGGATCAAGAGAAGGACAAGGAGATCACATATCTGGCACAGGAAAACCAGACTTGATTTGGGAAAGTAATTTAATTTATTGGCAGTCAAAAATCGAGTAGGATGGTGAGAAACAAAGATTAAACCACGAAATCCAACCCAACCATTACCTTCAGTTACGCTTCTGGTTTCTTCTCATCCAACAGCTACTTTAGTTGCCATGTCACATTAAATAACTCACACTGGAAATGACTCAAGAACACTCCACAGCTTGCACTGTTTCTCTGTTGCTTGCATATTTTGGCGCTTCCTGCATTACTTTTCACATTTTCCTTCTAAGGGAAAGCAAAGCCTACCAGTTTCTTCCCAGATTTCATGTAAACTGCCCTATTCACCCTGTTCACTATTACTTGTTCTTTAGCTTTCTAAAACCTATTGTTTCTTGATTAGACACAGGGACCAGACCCTAATCCTCAGAATTGTAAGAATTCTGTGATTCCTTACTCGTTAAACATCCCACAAGACAAAACAAAGTACAAAACCCCATCTCAGTGACATGTCTTGGGAAAAAACCACATTACACTCCACACGCTCCACAACCAAACACAGCAGCAGCAGCTCTTGAATTCCCACACAGAGGAATTTCTCTGTGCCACCCAGGCTTCACACAAGTGCTTATTCCTGACCGGGAGGAAGGAGAAAATGGAGGAACGCTTTCTTTGCACATCTCCTGATCTGTCAAAACAGTTGCTCTGACTGCCAGCACCCGCTACCTTCACGACTGGCATGTTCAGCTAGTGTCAGTGATACCCAAAAGCCACCAACTGCTTCGTAAAAAAACCCTTGAAGTATGAATGGAAATGAGGTTCACAAAGGCAAAACAAATTCTTGTAATTTGAGGTCCATGCACGTAATCCATGGCATTGGTCTCCCTTTTAGAACCCCTGTACAGGCACCTGTCAGAGGGCTGAGTGAAGAGCACTGCTGGGTCTCCAGCTCTCACTTGCTCCAGCACCCAGGCAAAACGTGGCAATAGGCTCAGAGAGTTCCCAAATACAGACTAAACACTTCTCTGGAATTTCTCTTAGCTGCCATTTCAGGCTTATACCAAACTTTATTCCAGGGCCATTTCTTGTTCTAGAATCCTGTCAATTCTACATTCCTCTAATTTTTCAGAACAGGCTTACCCTCCATCTTCTGCCAGTTTATCCCATCTTCCCAGTTTATCCCCAGTCCTGTTTGCCTTATACACTAATCCCCACTTCGTTTTCCTTTGTTATTTGGGTATTTCACTTCCTCTACCCCTTCTTCATATTTCTTCCCCTAGTTCATCCTCTCTCCTTTCTGTGACTCTTCCCCCACACACATGTGGTTCCTGAGTTATTACTGCTCCTCTGAAGTTCCCATCTCTCTTCTACTGCTGTTTACAAACACTGTTCAGCTGAGACTGCTCCCTCACTCACAGTCAGTGACTGAGTGGTACCCAGAGTTCAGCTTTATTAGCACTGGAGGGAAAGGTCTGGGATTTCCACGAGATTTTGAAACTGGGGGAAAAACTGCAATGAAAGAACTGACAAACAGAACCAAATACAGCACATAATTTGGGTATATTTTCAAAAGAAAACTTCTTACCTAAAAGCATAGGAGCACTACCATTTTTCTAATAAAAGCTCACCAGAACTAAAAAAAAAAAAAAAGGAAAATTTCTAATAGTTACAAGTATGTGACAATAGTTTATCACAAGCAGTATATGCAATTTTAGATTAGAATCCTGGAATTGTTAGAGCTGGAAGGGACCTTCAGGATCACCTGGTCCCAACACCCCCACCATGGGCAGGGATGCCACCCACTAGATTAGGTTGCTCCAAGCCCCATCCAACCTGACCTTATCTTCCAATAACACAAAAATGAATGTCAGTTGTGATTATACAACATCCATGAACTGTGTTAGTGCCTGAGAATTTCACTGCAGAATTTATTAGAAGATGAGCAGTAAGAAAAGTGCAACTTGGGTTTTTTTTGACATCCATAGCACCAAAACAGCTACATTGCCTAAGAGAGTGAGCCACCCTGCTAATTAAAGGAGATAACATAATTACCCAGCTAATATATTTTCAATGTATATTTGTGAAGCCACATGTAAGTATCTTCCTTTTAAAACATAATCTAACTTGTCATTTTAAGGTCTTTCAGAAAAAAGGTGGAGGGTTTTTTTTGTGTATCCATAGAAGGACATTTAATATTTGGTATTTTCATCTTACCCCCAATTTACTTAGCATGTGTTACTCCATCATGATTTAATTTGGACAAGAAAACTGCATGGCTGCTCAAGCAGTAAATTTAAAGTGTAAATGGATTCTTGGCTGCTGATGGCCCAGTTTCTGCTTCTGTTTCCATAGAAACCCCTATAGGAGTGGCAAGAAGACATCACTTAAAATATGAACTTAAGGCTTTACTTCTCCCTTTTTCCTCCCTCTCATTCTAACTCTGTCTCCAAGTAAAAGGGATGTAGTTTGAATTTTTAGCCCCCTCTTTCTCACCCTTTGATTTTACTCCTGTGAAGCAACAGTCAAACTGGACAGCAATTTCCTTGCTAAATTACAATTTCTGGGCTGTAAAAAGTGTGTATTTGGGCAGGAGGAGAAATGTCACACTCTCACATACCTCACACGTTTGATACCATGTCACAAACTGTTCCTGTCCAGTGAAATTCTTACTGATGAAGGAATGTAAATACAGATGGTAGAAAAATCATCTTTAAAATAAGATGTTCAACATCCAAACCTGCACAGGAGGAAATTCTGTGAATCCTCTGGTCAGATACTACATACAGCTGAAGTCACCTGCCAGGTTAATAATAATTCTCCAATTTATTAACCATCACTTTCACAGAATCTTCAGCCTTAAGATTCAGTTTATGAATGTCTGTGAAGAGACCTAAGTGTGGTGTATTTCCTACAATAATATGTCCTGTAATAGAAAATCACTTTGTGAACATAAAAATTTAATGAGTTCGTTAATAAGAAATATTTAAAGCCCAGATGTGGGGGACCAGTTCTCGAAAGAAGTGATAGTAACAAATAGGACCTCAAGGAAAATTTCATATGAGGTAAAAGACAAGGATTCAGAGAGACAGGTAAATTGTCTCAATCTCACTACTGGAGATATTTAACTGCAAGCAAGACCAAGTGCACACACTCTTAGACTACTCTGGGCACCCATTTCAGCACTGATCTTTTCAGATTCCTGCAGAAATGAGCCCCACATCAAACAAGGAAACAGTCAAACCACCCATTCCCTCAACCAAACCAGGACAGACAGGGAAAAAGAGGAGGAACCAGCTGAGAATGTGAAGGCCACCATCCAGTCATCTTCCTCAGTGGGGTCCTTTCCTACTCTTTAAACACAGTTGTTTTCCCTCCCATGAAATTCTAACACAGTAACCTCCAAAAATACAAAAGCCATGAGGGTTTGCAAACTCTTCTTCCAGTAATACACAGTATTTCACTTTTTCTCTATAGATGTCTGGAGTCTGAGCGAGTTTTTTCCACAAAGAAACATTTGTTAGTAAAAAATCTCCTCTTTTCCTGCTTCAGTTTACATATCCAGCTGTTAAAGCCATGCCCTCTGGACTGCTGGCATTCTTTGGTGGGCAACAAGGGCAGAATCTTTCTTCCCCTGCCATCAAAAGTAGAGAAAGTATCACAAAGGGGACAGAATTTCACAAACTATTTCAGCTTGCCCTCCAGAACACATATGCCTTATTATCATCAAATCTGCTGCCACATGGTAAAAACAATTGGAAGAATAAAAAAAATAAATTTCCAGCAAACTTCTGTGCAAAGGAAAGTGAATGATGATACGACTTGATAGAATTTTTATCAGCAAAAGCAGAAAAATGCCTGGAAGAAACCCAGCCAGGTTTCTCCTGTTGCAATAGGATTGATTATGCCTAAATCACACATGGCACAGGTTTATACCACCTATCTCTAGTAATGAAGATTCTGTATTATTGCTATCAGAATTCTCTAATATTTTGTGTCTTTCAATCAACAAATAATTTTCTTCATAAAATGAGTGAAAACTTTTTAAAAAGCTAGCACTCCAGTCAGTATTTGCCCCTCTCAACAAGTATTAGTGTACTAAACCCACTAAAAACCATTAAAATATACCAAAATTATATGCAGTATTAAAAAAACAGCTTCTGTGTTAAAACAGACTAATCTAAGGGCTGAGATTTAGACAAAAAGCATTTCTGAACTGTGTTTGACTTCTCATAAAACAGCCCAACTATTTAGTTGAGACCAGGATTTCTAACTATGTTTGGTCTGAGAATTCCAAGACCTTGTGCAGATGTTTAAGGGTAGGGATGTATTTATTAAGAGCACTTGGATACTTATTTTTATTTATACATTGCCTGTGGTACTTCATAATTAAAGTAAGTGGGGCATCAAAATCTATTGGGGTATGAGGGAGTAATTATACATCAGGATACAAGGAAACCAATTAAGCAGCAAGCTTCCTTCAGAATAAAACCCTGATGTTTCCAGACAATCAGGCTTTTTCCATATTTCTGCAACACAAATGAGATAAACCATTCTTTGGAAAAATCCTTGAGATACCATGGCATATAATGCAACTCAAGCCAGCAAAAAAATGACTATTCAAAATAGAAGGCCCTTTCTTACATATCTTCTAACCTCTGGGTGCTGCTTATTTGTTTTGCTGCTGTTCAGTTGTAAGATAACGTCTGTGAGAAGCATTTTTTCTTACATCACTTGTCCTCAATAAGAGAGAACTGTACAAATCCCTTCCAGTTTCGTACATGTTTGTCACAGTGAGGGTTCACTGTACCTTTCTACTAGCACAGTGAATTTTCTGGTGGCACCTTTAAGGCTCAGGAGACTTAAAAGGACGATTGTTGCATTTGGAAAAAACATTTTCCTTGATTCCTGTGCATGACTGAAGGAAAAATGTTCTCTGAAATAACAAGCCACTCTCAGTACGGGCTCTACATCCAAAGGACTTTAAACCTCACTGATCAGCAATTTGCAACTCCATCCACAGTCCAAATGATAGGTAGAATATTAAATGTATTATAAGAAAATACAGTATATCTATAATAGATATAATATATAAGTCCTACACATTTATTAAAGTGAATTCCACTAGTTTACAAACTGGCTCCTACATGAAACTGTGTTGAATACCTAGTACTGATAACATGAAAGCAAAGCTGTAAAACCTGTGTTTATATGGTTGATCTCCAAATCCCACAAAATTGATTTTATCTATATATGTATTTACCCTATACCAAGTATTTAACAAAACATACTATGAGTTTAGACTGGATTTTTGCTGTTCTGTAACTAAGTGTCCAAAGCACTTTGGCCTGCCCTCAACTCATTTTTTTGCTGGATATAATGAAATGACCATTTGTCATTTTGGTGCTCTTTTACAAAGGTTATGGCTCCTTCATTAAAATCTCTAAATTAGCAAGCTTGCTGCTAGCTAAGATGGCAGATGCTGACACAGCCAAAACCTCATCACTTTGCATTATATATGAGTAACAAATCTTTGTGTAGAACGATGTGTAAATATTTCATACAAAGGAAATAGGCTTTGTGATCTGAAACATACTCAGATCACATCTGAAGTGTATTCAAAACACCCTTGATTATGTCACACAAGGAGAAAAGAAGCAACACAAATGCTGAGTTCAATTCACTATAAAACATGATTTTTGCATCCACTGGGTCTGGCAATTGAGCTTTCATAGTGAAATCCCTGTTTTCCTTTTATCTTGAAGTGAGTAATCTTTACTGTAAATTTTCCTTCTGAAAATATACCAAGAAGTACCAGGTAACCAATAAATTACCTGAGGACTTTACATGTTCTTAGAGATCAGTAATTCAGATATAAGCCATTAACAAGTCTAAGAACATTGTCCAGAAATGATTAGAACTTGATATAATTCTTTTAATAATTTATTTATAAACTTGATGGTATGAAAATACAGACTGCTTCATAAGAGATTTTCAAATTCACCATTTGATTCTTACACTTTCAAGTTTTCCTGCCCTCATCCTTTCCACGAAAAAAGCATTTCAAATTCAGGGAAGGCTTTCCTGCCTGCACACTCCAGCTCACGCTCCATTACTCCTTGCACGGAGATAGAAACGTGAACCTCTGTTAAACTTACCAGAACAGCAGCATGAAGCAGACCTGAATCTACAACTCATTTACCGCTGGGCTGTACTTGCCCTAAAACTTCTTACATTATCGTGTAATTTTCAGTTTGATTTTGCATGTATTACATTACAGGGTTCACAGCACCAGTGCTGCGTCAGCAGAGCCCTCTTAGCAGACAGTAAATGCTGACAAGAGGAGCTTTTCTGCTGCTATCAGAGCATCATTTCTGAGCAAACAGCACAAACTCACTGAGCAAACAAAAGCTCTTTCACATCAGCAAAGCAGCAGCAACACCAACAATTTTACCAATGTCAAGCAAGGGGCAGAATTGTTCGTGTCCAGCTGGTGTGACCACTGTGGGACAGAGGAGAAAGTTACTGCATTTATTTTGTGAAACACCTTTTACACCATTAACAGGCACAACTCTCTCCCCAGCAGCAGGAGTTCTCTATCCAAATGCTCCCCCAAGCATCAGTGCTGGCTTTTCTATTCTCCCCAACAAACAAGGCTTTGACCTCAATCTAATGGAACAGCAACAATTTTACAAATGCCTTGAATGTTTGGGAGAGGAATCTGGGGTTCTAACATGGCCACGACCAATCCAAACCTCAGTCATGTTATTTTTTCCAAAAGCAAACTCCTAACTTTTTTCTTTTAAACTACTATCATAGTTTAAAACCAGAAAAGCATTTTTTTTTCCTTTTGTGCTAAAGCAGAAAGAGCAATCCAGGCTTTTCCACTGCCATCCAGAAATGGTATAATCCATTAATACAAGTGCATTTCATTCCTTTCCCCACCTCTCCATTTCCCACAAAACGGCAAATCTAGTGTAATATAATTACCAGAAATGTAAATAAGATTAAATTCCACACAAAAACATCAAGAAAAAAAGTTCAAATATAGACCAATATTAAAGAGCATCTTCAGGATGTAAGGAAATGTCTATAATGGATTTTCCTAGAAAAAGTATTCTGGAAATATCTAGTTTAATTTTTTTTTTTTTCCACTTTATTGATTTGGACTTATGGATTCAATTCTAGAGAAAAAACTTTCTGTTGCTACAAAATTATTTAAGTCAGCCTGCTTGGTAAAAAGCAGAAACAGACCTTTAACTTTAAAATCAAGGATATAAGAGTACAGAGAAGCCACATGAAATCAGGCAGCTGAGCACAACTACTGCTACATTACCAGTCAGGTTCCAAGAAATGGGTATTAGAAGTAAGCATTTTATTGTCAACTTTAGCTTTGGGAAATTTCAAGTATTTGACATATGAGGGAACATTTGATTCTTTTTCCTAGATCAGAAACCTGCTTTAGGGATGGTTTGTAGGTGCCTCTGTGGCCCTGTGCCCACCTGTTTCTCCCAATAAAACCCACCTTCAGCTCAATAGTTACCCCCCAAAGAAAGAAAAAAATTTCTTTCATATAGTAGTAAAAAACTTGTCACTGATGCCTCTATCTCCTCCATCCTTCCCTTTTTGCAGCATCAAATATCTCACTCCAGGAAGCAGAGACGTTGTTTTCTCCATACACTTGGTGAAATGTTCGAAAAGACGAGACTGAACACAGACCACACCTACCTCAGGGAACAATTAAGTCAAACCAAAGAATCCATCAGTAAAATTCAAACCTGCCTCTGGCTTCTGAAAGTAAAAGGTGCCAGTTTTAGGTTCTAATACAGTATTTGCTCTTTTACTACAAAAAACCATAAGGCTCCAAAGCTGGAATGGAATAAACCTCCACAGTTTTAATATAGCACTAAATGAACAGTGCCCCAGACACAACTACAGATCAATATCCTGACATGCCCTGCTCCTGGTATGGAAGGTGAGATGTGGAACCTGAAGATGCCAATCCTGATCAATACTGCTCCTGCCTAAATTTTTGCTTCCTTGCAAAGTGAAGGCTGGTTTTCCTACCTACTAACAGAGGTGTTTCTAATCCACGAGTAAAATAAATCTTCCCCAAACCAGAATCATTTTATAGCCTCTACAGAACATCTTAGACCTGCATAGGATATATTACAAGATACATAAATTTAGATAGTCTCCTGAGTCATAATATAAAACAATATCAAGATGATCACCAGCAGTGCAGGAGAGGTAGGAATAGATGATACCTGAGTTATTTTTTCTTGTTCAAGATGTGTTCAATATTATGTATTTGCCTTTTCACATTCTGTTTGAAAACAAGGAGTTTTTTCATAAGGAACAACAAAATAAACATTCAACAAAATAAACCTCCACATGCAAAATACTCTGCCTTGTTGAACTTCATCCCATTGGAATCAGCCCAAGTCTCCAGACTATCCAGGTCCCTCTGCAGAGCCCTCCTGCCTTCCAGCAGATTGACACTCCCTCCCAACTTGGTGTCATCTGCAAATTTGCTGATGATGGACTCAATCCCCTCATCTAAATCATCCATAAAGATGTTAAACAGGACTGGGCCCAGCACTGATCCCTGGGGGACACCACTGGTGTCCAGCCACCAGCTGGATGCAACCCCATCCACCAACACTCTCTGGGCCCAGCCCTCCAGCTCTTAACCCAGCAGAGAGTGCACCTGGCCAAGCCGTGGGCTGCCAGCTTTCCCAGGAGTATATTATGGGAGACAGCGTGAAAGGCTTTGCTGAAGTCCAGATAGACCACATCTACAGCCTTCCCCTCGTCCACCAGGCAGGTCAGCTGATCATAACCACCTACTTAATTAAGTTCTTACTTAAGATGCTTACTACTGGATGCAGTAAAAGGCAGCCTTTATACCCTTTTAACTTTATTTTTATATGCTCATGCACTGTAAATTCATAATCATAAAGATGTTACAGTCAGGGTTGATAAATCAGGAGAACAAGAAGAGTTAGCGAAGAATGAAGTGTTAGTTTTGTACATTTTTGTATGGAATAGCAATTGCAGCCACATAAAATGCTGAAATCTCCTCTCTCCCAGTGCTCTGAGGCTGGAGTCACTTAGTGGTCCAAAAGCTGCATTTAAACCAGATTTTAAGACTCATCAGTGAATGTGTCCACACCCTCTGTGTGATTTTAAGTCCAACAAGGCTCAAAGCCTTTGTAATATTAAAACCAGACAGAGAACTCAGGACTAGTTTGAGAACCTGAACTGAATCTGAAGCTTTTACTTTCCTTGGTAAGATCAACATCGGATCGATGCACGAGACCTCTCGTAAGTGCAAATGTCAGCATTAGCTGACATTTCAGCTGCTCATTCCTTAAGTGCTTTCACGCCACACACAGTCAGAGGAAAAATTCCTTTAGTCAAGCAAGAGCAAAGGGAGCAGCCAAAAGGTAACTGAGCACTTGTGTGCTATTTCTCCCTTTTTCTCTCTTTTGGAGGACAATGATACAGTGTTGGTGTCCTTCCAAAGGAACACATGATTAAAACCATTACACTTTAAGCAGTTCTGCTGCATATTGCAGTCTAAGCACAGAATTCACTTTGGAATGTCATGCCCCTGTGCAAAACTATTACCTACTGAGGAGAGGAAAAAAGAAAACTATGTCTGAAAAAGGTCTGAAAAGCATTGTGGATTGTAACAAAATATTTGACTGTTATGATGCTAAAAATACTAATTAAAAAAAAAAAAAGGGCAAAATAATGAGTTTACAATGAATCCTTCCCATTAGCCAGCAGAACTCTGCATGTATATTCTAGGGAAACAGAAGGGTTTCTGGGTTTGGATTTTTTTAAGTATGAATACAGAAAAACTTATGCCAGCTGAGGCCATCAACACTGTCCTGAAGTCTCATGACATCTTTCCATCAGTGCCATGGGCTGCCCAGGCACTGTCGTTCAGCTGAGCAGTTAAGCAGGTTCCTTAGGGCCTTTGAAGGATATTTCTGTTCAGGTATCAGCAATTCATCAGCTATTTGGAATAACTGTTTGCTCTGATCTTGCTTATTAACAAAGATAATGAGTTAAGCTGTATTTTCTGGGAACACAGGAGAAACAAACAGCAGGTAGTTTCCCTACTCAAAAATCCCCGACTGTGCCACAATTCTGAAAAATGATATTTTAATCTACACAACCAGAGAAAAACCTAAACAGGACCCAATAACAGCTGTCTCCAGATGTTCCAGCCCCACTGACCTCCTGTCCATTTGCCCCTTTTGTTTCCTGTTGCAATGTACTGTTTTTACTTCAAAGCTGAGCTATGAGCCTTTGGGGGGAAAAAAGAACAATCCAAAACTCATCTGTACTTATTATTCCATAATTAATTTTTCTTTTAACAAAAGTATTGATGCCTTGCTGAGCTTTGGGGTGGGAAAACCTCAAATTTCTGTCCAACAAGAATTATTTTCCCCCATTACACCTTTGTTGTTACGCAGTCTCTTGCCACGATCACCTGGAGACACCTGTACTGAGAAAAGAGGCTGAATTGCTTCTTCCACTGAGCCTGAAAGAAGGAAACTGGCACACCTCTAAAATCACTTCTGGAGTTCTCTTAGAGACCCTGGTCTATACTGACAGAAACTATTGTCTTTCAAAAATCATTTCAGAAAAAAACACTCTGATTTGACTTGGCAGGGGAATTACTTTCCAGGGTTAATTACTTTGGCAACAGATTTAAATAGATACCCATCAATTCATCAGATTTAATGACTGAAAAGAACCCTCTTGTTGAATGATGACAGAGAGAACTAGAGAGGTATTTTGCATTATTGCAGTTCAAGTATTATCAGTAAGTTACCCTGGAAAACAGCCAGAGCATCTGGGTTGTCACTATAGTTAAGAAAAAATTTAGGGGAAAAAAAAAGGCACAAGGATCACCAAAAACTAATTACATCTGTGGGACAGTGAACACTGGATAGCCAACTGGTAAATATCCCTTATCAAGGCAAAAAGAGCTCAGGCACAGGCAGAGGAAGGATGAGGCTGGGGAACAGCCATGAGGGACATGCTCCAACCTGAGGACACCAAACCAAAGACAAGAACAGGGTTCCCACATCTCTCCCGACACTCAGATCTCTGTTGTGAGATGGACCTGTCACTGCACTGTCTGCCCATCTCTCCCTCCCTGCTCTAACAGCTCAGAGTAGCAGCTCCATGTCTGACCAAGGGGGCCTGAAACACATCCCAACTCCCAGCCCATATCCATAAGTGGAACAGGCAGAACATTTTTAGGATTTCCCTCTTAGCACTCCCAGGAAAACCCACCATATATGTATTTTAAGCATACACACAGAGGAAAAAGCAGACACCTCAAAATGCTATCCATGCTCCAGTTCACCAAAGGAGGATATCCCTGGATAACAGGAAAGGCTCTCGAGGGGAGTATGTCTAATACCTCACACTTTGTCAAGCTGAGGTGCTTTCTTCCACTTACAGGGGCTTAGGCTTGAGCTCTGTGTGAGCATCAGCTCTTGGCACAGACAAAAGCCAGAGACTACTCTTCAAGAAAAGCATGATTTTCACTTTAATCCAATTTAGAATAAGACTCGAGACACATTCTAAGAGAGCTCCTTTTGCTCCCTGCCTCCATCTCAGTGAATCTCAACACAAAATACATTAACACAGAGCAGGCAATGGATCAGAGATGTCAGATCACAGGCATCCTTCCTTCCAGCCAAATAAAAACCTGCTGAGTAGGACAGTGCTCTGGTTTGGAAGGAGAAATATAATGGTCTGCTCCTGCACTCCAGGTCTTCACAGAACATCTAATTCCTGAGGCAATCCAAGCAGAACAGGGGTTTGGTGACCCAGACGAGGGTCAGGAATGGGTTATGTCCCTGACTTTTCAGACTACAGTGCATTCCCAGACCCTGGAAAAGTCCAAATATCCACAGATTGGGTGGCAGCTGAATGGAGTTTGAAGCACATAACAACCAACACAACTAGCTAAGGGTATGATCTTTGCTCCCAAAATATTTATAGCCGTAGCCCTTCTCGCCAAAAGCTGTGGCTGAGAGGTCCCCACCACTGGTGCGTCACCTGGATGTACCAGGTTTGCTCTGGTCCTGGAAACTCTGCCTCTTAAAAGCGCACATCTGGTCTACAAAAAAGCTTAACACAGGAGTTACAGGCTAAATCAAGCAGAGGTCACTTGTGCAAAGTATTTTTGCACTATGCAAGAAACTTGCTCAGTATAATAAGGAAGCTGAAACTTGCATTGTGCCTTTAACCCAGCACTACCAGAAACTAAAAATTACAGGTGTGCAAATCTCAGCAATATATTTAGTAGCAAAAAACACCCAACAATTCATATAGAATTTGAAATAATTGCAGTCCATGGCAGCTGTGTGTATTGATCACAGATTAGAAATAATACCTTACACTATTCCCAACAATTACCTTTTACATAAGAGGCAGAAGTTCATTGTTTGAGACTTCAAGCTGCTTCATCTAATATTCCCCAAATCTATTTCTTTTTAAAGGTTTTTTTTTTTTTCTCATTCACGTTCAAATCTAACACAAAAAATTACTTGATACCTATGAGGAAAAAATACTGTTGACTCTGTTTAACGCAACTATTTTTCTTCTCTCTAATAACTATATATAACACAATAATCACATGGACTTCTTTTTACTATAATGAAACAACTAAAATATATATTAGCATCAGGGAATGCAATTAAACCTCTGGATATTTAAAAATACAGTAATTTGATCAGATTAACAAAGCAAAAGAAAATCAAAGCTCATCCAAGTAATATTTATCTGAGTTTACTTCATCCTACTATGATATGATGGATGTTGACCCAACAAGGGAGAGGAAGCAAAAGACTACGGACAAGGCTTGGGAATAAAGCCTGTATCAATCAGCTCCTGGACTGCATTCATTCAGTTTGAGGGAAGAAAACAAAAAAACAAATGCTTATCAGCATGGAAAAAGAAAATTTGAACTATGAAACATTCCAATAATGGAATAAGCACCCTAAAAATACGGGATATTACATCTCTTAACAGTAAACATGACCAAGCATTGTGTTTATGAGGGATCTGTAGGAAACATCCATGGCAAGGTCTAAGCAGCTGACAGTGTTTTGGGGCAGTGGAGGTGGGGAGGTGGAAGGGAGAAGACAAACAACATTGTTCCTGGCACATTCCCACATTTCCCAAGCTGAAACACAAAGCAAAAAGGTGCAATGTTCACAGAGGTGTTACAAGTGTGGGAGGCAAATTTTCAAGCAACTGAGGCACCAGATACCAACTAACTTACTGCACACAGAAAACTATGAATAAATCCCAGTTGTTCATTAAGTACAGACTTATTTTAGACCTTTTAAGTGTCTTATGTATAGGTCATGTATATAAGTGTTTATAAAGGACTTCAGATTGATTTCTTTAGCTGTGTTTGGCTATCAACATTTCTCATATGCCTTTGAGAAGCTGGTCTTTCACTTCAGGCTACAGTTATATTTTGCTGTAAGATCCCACACCACCATAATCCTCTTCTCAATTCCTCATGGCTATAGGTCTCCCGTGACCTTGTTTTCAGCAGTTTCCATTTCAATTGCTGTTCACTGAGAGATTAAAAACAAAAAATGTATTTTGATAGAGTTCAACTTTCAAAACACTTAAACACTGAACTTTGTGAACTTTCTCTCCTCAAACGTGCACATATAAAAATGCAGGTTCCAGTAAGTAACTATTTTATCTCACAAAAAGTTGTACACAAGGTAAAACAGGGCAAATAAACTCAGTGCATGTCATTAGTTCTACCTGTTGTGATACATCTAAAAAAATCGTTATAGAGCTACAAAATCATGCTGCTGACCACATCTACAAATAAAATATCTAACCTATTATTGTCACAGGCCAAAACCAACCACCAAACAAACCTCAGAGCTCTGTATTAATAATATTGGCATCTTTATCAAGCCAAATATACAGTGAATGGTATCGTCATTTTGTCTTCCTCAATTTCTTTTACATGGAAAACCATAAAAGAAAAACTTATAAGTTGAAAATTTATCTAATTTTAATTTTTTTTAAGACCTTAGCAGGTAAGGCATGTACATGCACATGAACTCAGAAATTAGTTACTTACATCATTAAATTTTGTACAGTGAGGAATTTAATCGAATTCAGGGGACAACTTTGTTTTTTCAATTTCTAATGCTGAAACAGAAACTGTTATCTTAAAAGCTCAGTGTAGAAAAATGGGGAAAATCTGGTAATCAGTGTAGTCAAACCAAATGCCACAGTACAAACATTTCCAGATTATTTCTAGTCGCTAATATCCTTGAGGAAAAAAATGAGGCAAACACTACACACACAGTGTCACCAGTAAATTGTACTAAAACTAGAAAACAAATGTGCTCTGACAAAAAAAACCAACAACACAACAAAAACCAACCAATCAACAACAACAAAACAACAAACAAACAAAAAACCAAGCACTTGACAAATAGAAAGAATAAAGTCTTAAAATGGAACAAGAGGTAAGTGGATATTTTCTGGGTGTGGAAAAATTTGTAAAACTTCATGTTTTGTTCAGTAGGTTGTCCTGACTTACTGAAATCTGTAGTTTGGTAACAAACTACATCAATAAACCTCATTTCAGGTTTATTGAGGTCCAGACTGACCACTTGCACAGAGTAGAAAACTGTGGGATGAGTTTTCTGATCTATGTTTGTAATAATTACACTTCTATCCACTCAACATGGACTTCAAACTATGGATGGAATGCCACCATGGTTAATGAATTATACCAATTTAATCCCCTTCTCCCCACAAACAAACAATTAGAGATGTCTCCTGACAATTATTTTTCACACTGAGATCAAAGCCAATTCAGTCGGGGACTATGGAATAAAACAGAGTACTTTTCCTCATTTTATCTGGATAAAATGTGATTTTAGCAATTTATTTAAATTTCTGATAAAGTATGCTTTTCATCCACAGAACTCAAGAGGTATCTTGCAGTTATCATTTATGAGGTAGCATATTGATTATTATATAAACTCCTTTTTTATCCAAAGCAGTATTTCTCAAAACTATTGCTTTTAGTGCCTCCAATGAGAAATATCTTCACAGTTAATATGACCTCAGTAATAACAGTTCTCTCTGCATTTCACATTTTTAACCAACACAAAACAGGTACTCTTTCAAAAAAGATGTCTATCTCTTATGGTTCTATAAAAAGCACCAGGAAAATTTCAATTATAGCAGGAAGATGAACTTGGCATTACCCTAGATCTCTTTTGTGGAAAAACATATTAAAATAATTATAAGTATCCAATGCTACTAGATAAACATACTTTTCAAGATATTAGTTTTGGGGGGGGGGGGTTGAATGTTAAAATTTAATTTCAGAAATGATTAATTAAAGGAGGGGACACTCAAGAAATACCTGGAAAGCCAAAAATCCTACCTCTGAAGATAAGAGTAATTTATGTTAATAAATAGAAATTTAGTTAGTGGAGCAGTGAAATAATCAGAATTTGACTACATCAGGTACCACTACAATAAGATGTCTGTACGGGAAAACATAATGTTTTCTATGAAATTGGTAGTGAGAGTTGAGAACCTGCACTTTTACATTCATTGAGGGGAATATAATAAATATTTTTGATACAGGAAAACTATGCAAAACACATGCAGGAACAATGAAGGACAAACCCAGGATCACCTGAAAGCTTTAAGAGTGAAACTGCAGTTAATTTGTTGGGTGTTTTTTTGCTATTCCCTATGGATGTCCCAGAAAGGAGAACACCATCTGATTCAGACCTTCTTTTTTCATCCTTAGGCCCACACATGAATGGTGTTTTCACTTGCTCCCCTTCAGTTTTAGGGATCTTCTACAAAATCATGGAATCACAGGATGGGTTGGCTGTAAATGTCATCTAGTCCAAGCCCCCTGCCACGAGCAGGACACTTTCCACTTGACCAGGTTGCTCAGAGCTTCATCCAAACTGACCCTGAATGTTTCCAGGGATGGGGCATCCACAGCTTCTCTGGGTAACCTGTGCCAGGGTCTCTCCACCCTCACAGTAAAAGCTTTCTTCCCTATGTCTACTCTAAATCTTTTAGTTTAAAACCATCCTATCTTGTTTCTGCTGAAAAAGTCTGTCCCCACTTTTTTTATAAGCACCCTTTCAGTATTGAAAGGTCACAACAGGGGCTCCCTGGAGCCTCCTCTTCTCCAGGTTGAACAACCCCAGCTCTCTCTGCCTTTCACTTTTAGGACATTCATCTGTTTGTTGACAGATTTATTAAAAGTCCTAACGTGGGGGTGGAGTGGGAGGCAGAGAAGAAGGAAAGGAGTGGGCCAGGGAGCTCCAGATTGCCAGCATATTTTCCATCTCTCTTTGCAGGAAGCATAAGGGCAGGAGAGCTGCCTGCAGTGCCAGCCCCAAGCCTGGAGTGCTCCACAAAGCTCTCCTGATCCCTTAGCAACCTCACAGGCAGGCTTGGGGCACCTCAGGCCTCTGAATTCCTCAGGAGCCAGTAGCTTTCTCTCTCCTGCTGCTACATGAGCTAATGAGAGTGAGCTGCCTATCCCGAGAGGCAGAAAATATTCCAGATGAAGAAAAGGAGAAAATAGCATCTTAATCTATATTCACAGAATGATAATCTCTCTCTCATATTCTCAGGATGAAGATCTAATCATGGAATGGGTGGGATACAGCTTTAATCTCTTTGTCAAGAAGTAAGAACAAAAAAAAAAAAAAAAAAATATATAAATTTTAATGGAATTACAGAATCATTCAGGTTGCAAGAACATCAACAAATTCAACTGCTCTTCCAGCACTGCCAAGGCCACCACTAACCATGTCCCCAGGTGCCACATCTTGGGGCTTTAAATCCCTCCAAGGATAGTGACTCCATCATTGCCCTGGGCAGTCTTTTCCAATGCTTTACAACAATTTCCATGAAGACATTTTTCCTAATATCCAATCTAAATTTCCCCTGGCCATTTCCTCTCATCATATTGCGTACCTATATCAATCTAAGGCTATCCATCCATCCATCCTTCGGAGGTTAATATGGGATAACAAGGCCCTGAAGTCCTTTTGGTAGAAATACGTTACTCATATCACTCCGTTCATGCAAATGTTTCTGACTCAGATAAAATGTTTTCCTGGACTGTGTTGTGGTTTTGCCCACCAGCCAGCCCCTGGGGCTGAAGATAGTTTTGTCCAAGTGGATTTCCGGAAAAAAAGCCAATCCAAGTTTCAGTAACGCCTCTGCCAATGACATTTTTTAAAAAAGGGAAGAGAAGCCTGTGGCGCAGTTGAAATTAGGAGCAGTAGCCATGTAGGAGTGGTGGTAGGCCAAGGAGGGCCAGTACAGTATTTTTACCTAATTAGAATTATTATAGATATAGTTCTTTAGTTTTTATCTTGCTAGTAATAAATTCTAATATTATTTTCCCCAATCAGGTCTCTTTTGTCTGCATAAACCCTCTCTCAATTTATAGTAATTGTGGGGGGTGTGAGAGCAAACTGACCCGGAGCAAAACCACGAGAGACTGCAACCAAAGTGCAGCCTAGAAAAGATATATCTGACTCTATCCAGCTGCTCCATGACTGTAGTAAAGGGGGAAAAAAGGAATTTGATGGTATCATCTTGAAAACAGTAGTTCTTGAGAACAGTAGATAGTTCTAATGTCCTGGGTGGGCATCAAATGCTGCCCATGTGCCATTTATGTTACCAATAAAAATGAAGCATATGCAAAGAATTAGAAAAATAAAAATTAACAGTGCGAAGCAAAGCAATATGGATATTCCAAACAAGAAAGAGTCTGGGAGAAAGATGAGTCCTAGAAGGTCAGAGGACCCTCTGTGAGCCATCATTTGCTGTCTCTGCACTGAAGTTCCTGCTCCAGCTGAGGCAGAACAGCATGAACACAATGAACACCTTTACAGCTCATTTACTGGCCAACCAGCCTGTCCTGCAGCATCCACACCTAATCCCAAACTCCTTACACTCCCAAGGACTGCAGCCTCAGGCCACCAGGCTTAACTCCATCCCTGTTAAACAGTGTAAACCATTGTCTAAACTTCAAATTCAGGTACCACTTAATTTTTACTGACTAATAATATTAATTATGGTCTGAAATGGGCTAATCACAGGGGCTAATCATGAAGGACTGTCATTACACTGATGTTTCTGCAGCATAATATGCCATATTCTCCTACCCAGAAGCTTTTACTTTCTTTTAAACAATTACAGCTGGGGAAGGCAGTTAAATTTCTGATGTAAAAATGTTTCAGGGAATCTTTTGGATTGAGCTATTAAGATCAGTAAAACAGTACCTCTGCATTGAATAGCACTAATGTATGTCAAAAGAATACAGAAAGCATCTGTAAAATGGGAGGAGAGTTTTATCTGCTCTTAGTGTATGGTCATTAACAGGACTCATTCACTGCAAATGTTTTATAACTTAGGAAGAAAAGAAAAAAGGGAATAAAAGAGAAAAGAGAATAAATGGGGAAGAGCAGGGCAAACCTTACAGTGTACGTCCCAGCATCACTCACAAATCTCACATTTCAGGCCAGAGGACAAGAAACAGCCAGCAAACTAACAACGAAAAAGCAATCCTGTGTTTGTTCCCACTCTGGGAATAGTGCTTTCCTTTCCCCTTCCCTCTTTCCACCTCTTCATTCCCCCTAAGAGAAGGATCAAGCTTTCAATCTTCAGAACTGCCACCAATGCTCTGACTCAAAAACTTTTGCAAAACTATAATCCCCAAAATCAACAATCAGATGAATGGTTATACAAATTATACCATGAAAAGGAAAAATCCTCTTCAGTCAATAGTAAATATTTCATAGATTTCAGTTCCCTTCCATAGAGGATTCAAAATATTATGCTGGAACTAAACTGGTAGAAGGGCACTCCTACATTCCTGCAGCTTTTCCAGCAGCTGGAATGAGTCCTAAATGAAACATAATACATCAAATAACAAAATTATGGTTTTAGTTTTATCAGAAGGACAAGGACTGCAAATGTATATTATTAAATGTATATTATTACCTTTTAAGATAATTTCCTGCATATATTGCTAGTTCTGCATTTTGATAAAGCAGCTGGGGAGAGATTATATTAAACAAATAAATTTCCCTTTTGCGTTGTATATTGATTGTAGCGAATTAGATTAAATCTCCACAAACAGCTCTTTTGAGCTGGGCCCACATTGTTTTGGTTTTGAGAGCTTGGTTAGAGTCAGTTGCTGCAAAAATAACATTTTGACAGCGCTCCTAGTACAGACGAGGGAGCTGAACTGATTAATATGTTCAGAGCTATTTCAGCAAAATGACTGACGTGGGCAACCCAATCCCAGCTTCCACCTGCAGGAAGAGCTGGAAAGGACCACCTCAGAAGCAGCTGGAGCCTGTCTTGTTCCAGCAGGGCATGACCAAAGGCTCAGGGGTGCAGAGCTGCCTGACTGTCCCCGTCTCTGGCGGGCACTGAACATCCCAGTTGCCTGGAGACAGTTGCTGTGTTACGAGTCAACTGGAGCTGTAAAACAGCACTACAGGCACAGATTTGTTACACTCTGCCAAGAGGAGATCTTGTACTTACTGGCTGCTCAGGGCTCTCTCTCTTCACTCTTGAAGATTCAGAGGTTTAGGTTTTTAGGAGGGAACGATTCACCAAGTTTTCTGTCCTTACTGATGCCATTGTTTGAACCATATTTAATACAAAAGTAAACCTTCTGAAAGTACACTGATTATTTCTTGGTGTTGAAATCTGCTCACAGTATTTTTCCAGAAGTCCCATGAAAAAATGTGGAAGTTGTTATTATACAGAACAAGAGAAATATTTCATGTGCTTGCACAATAAACAAAAGACATATTTTACAAATTAGCAGCTGTATTTTATTCTTGCTCAATATTAGGATATATAAAATACATTTATCTCTCTTATGAATATGAATCTATGCCATGTATCAGAGCTACCTGATGTGAAACACGAAGAATTTAATTTACTGCCACTCCTTCTGTCCCCTACGAGTTCGTAGCCTTGGTCTGACATGTTTTGCATGGATGCATTTTAAGTCAACCATGAAATAAGGCCACAAATACATTTACTGAACAGAAATCAGAAATAAAATTATAAGTGACCAGCCTCCATTTTTGTACAAAAAGTTTGAAAATAGATGGATCTTGGCTGGCTAGCCATCCAAATTTCACACCCACAGCTCACAGTTCAGTTACCTTAAAATCATAGAGTGGCTGAAGCTGGAATGGATCTCTGGAGGTACCATCCCCTGGCTCAAGCAGAGCCATCCAAAGGCAGCTTTTGAATATTCCTAAGGATGGAGACTTCCCTGACCTGCTGGCAATACTTTGACTAATGCAGACCATGAAACCGTTTGCCTGAGCTCCACTACAAGGGCTCACGTTCACCTTGGGGTCCACCAGAATCCCCAAGTCCTCTGCAAAGCTGCTTTCCAGCCGGTCAGCCTCCAGCATGTCCTTGTACCTGGGATGATTCCTTTCCAAGCACACTTCTCTTTGACATAGTCAGCATTGGTATCTACTACTCTTTTAGTCACCCATGGTAAGTTCCAGATGCTTTACTATCTTTGAATTATGTCTGATGAATTTTGTGCAGATTTAATAGGACCAGTCACAGAACACAGACCTGAAAAGCTTCACTTCTTTTCCCTGTTTTGAAAACAGTCCATTTATCTCTCCCTTTATTTCTTACCCTTAAGTTGGAGATCATTTTTCCTGCTTACTCAATATTCTGATTTTCAAGCACATCTTTCTGAATGTCCAAATCTAAGCTGAATGTGTCAAGATAGCTATCTATAAAACCACCAATTTCTTCCAAACACATGATTTTCCATTACAGAATAACAGAATAATTAAAGGTAGAAAAGGCCTCCAGGGTCATGAAGTCCAACCTTTGACTGAATATCACCACCCCCACTAAACCATATCATGAAGTGCTAAACTTCATATTTTTTAATCACTTTTCTAGCAATTCTAATGGCAATTCATGGCATTAAAATTCTAGCAATTTACGGCATTAACACCAGCTCTCCAGCTATGGAAACCAGCTTCCTAATTCAGTTCTCAGGGTTATTTCTACAACTCTAAGACAGACCAGCAAATGCATTTGTTGTGTTCCATTCTTCTGTCATCAAGGCAGAGCAACAGATACTGCTTCTGTTTAGAGATTTTCTACGTGAGTTACCCTTGGAATATCACCTTATCACGATGATTTGTTGCTGTTCATTTTGTCAGTCAGTTATGAGACCTTTCTACGGTGTCTATGAAGCCAGACATTGCTCTTCAGGGTAGGTTCATGCTTAAATTGGTCTAACAGTGAACTGTTATTCCTGTGCAGTCAAAAGGCTTCCCAGGTGGCTCGGGATGGTTCTCAGTTGCTGAGCCTAAGGTTTTTATTTCTTTCACTTTTCAGCTGGACCCAAAAATTGCCACTTGTGGATGGTAGCACTAAGCTGAGGGGGAAGGTGGGACCCTGCACCTCAGGACAGTAATGGACCAACAGGCCAGAGCACACAACTGACTAAAGGAAAATGCAAAATCGCGCTATTGGTCCTTAATTTTCAGTGTGCTGAGGAAGAAGATGTTATCCCAAGCTCCTCCACGGTCACCACTATGACTAAGAACCCACTGAGGTTTTCATCTATAACATCCTCTTTCAACAGTGCTGCCTATTAAAGGTCTCCAGACCTCCAGGTCTGCTGACCTCTGGCAGACCTTCCTATTTCTGGTGCATTTGAAAGAAAGAAACATCTTGTCAGATTGTATGCCTTCGGCCAGTTCTTCCTCAAAATCTATTTTCCTGAGCCATACTACAGTTCTAACTCTGCAGGGTTCAAAGTCTTTTCTGCTTTGTTCATATTTGCAATTTTCAACCAAGACTTCTTAATTCTAAATTAAGATGTTTAGAAGTCACTTAACCACACTGTCTCTTTTTGTGGTAGTACTCCTAATAGATTAAAAAAAAACACAAACAAAAAAAACCAAACAAAAAAAGGGACAAAAAAACCCCAACCAAACAAAAAACAACAACAACCCAACCAAACAAAAAACAACAACAACCCAACCAACCAACCAAATATATAGAAAGATGCTAAATTTCCAGTTTCAAAGCAAATAAAAATACTTGAACACCTGAAAAGTAACATTTAACTTAACTCAGAAGGAAGTTTTAATTTTGCAAACCAGATATTACTCTGAAATAGTTTCATTTTTCACCCTTAAGCTTACTGTAGCAAAGGTTTGTCTGCCACATGTGGTATTAATCCTTCTCTAGAGCCATCAACCTACATAAATTGTATCCAGAAAGATCCTTGGGCATCAAACCATGACAATTTTTGAGAGCTCTCAGGAGCTGACCTATGCCTCTCACTAAACTGATGAAACAGACATTTCTCTGTGAAAACAATTCTATTATTTTCTAGTCTCTTCACCACCCTTTTGCAGACCAGAGACCACTAACTAGGTCCTCCTAGGACTGATGGCACGGAACAGCCAAGTTTCTTTTCAGACCAAGCAAACCAGTCCCCATTCAGAGAAATTTATCCAAAACACCACTGATGGAATTAGGATATTTTAGTGACAGATTGAGTCACAAATACACGATTCCCAACCGTTCAATTTATTAGGTCATATAACAGTGAAAGAATTTGATCATAACATTATAACACAGCTGCTTTATTTCAGATGTGGAAGGAGTCCAAGTATTTGATAATTATGCTGCTTCAATTAGAGAGCTGGTGAAGTGGTATTGTTTGCTCCCAGGCAGGAAGCCCAGCGAAGCTCATTAACAACCCTGAGGATGGGAAGGTCTGCTGGGCTGACATGCACCAGGCGATGGGAGGTGGCAGCAAGTCAACAACACGGACCTGCCTCTGCTACACTGAACTCACTTAACAGCAGCTAAGTATAAAATCTACATCTTCCAGAGGGGGGGAAGGAAGGCACAAGAGGAGGAAGGCTGTTGGATGTAATAATGGGGCACTTATCTAAGCAGAGAAGAGCAACAAAGTTGTCTGGACCTATGCAGAGATCTCAAATAATCCTAGAATCATAGAATGGTTTGGGTTAGTAGGGACCTTAAGGATCATCTAGTTCCAGCCCCCTGCAATAGGTGAGGACACTCTGCACTAGACCAGGTGGAATCTCTGATAAAGATTCTCATAAATGTGACAAAGCTGATTAGCAGATCAGCAGTGTTAGTAAAATAAACATTTGTGGTCTTCAGTTTATTTCCCTGGAAATTCAACCCCATGTGCTTTTTTTTTTTTCCTCCTGTGTTCATTTCCCTGTATTAGAAAAGAACAGTTTATTCATCCATTATCTGCTCTGCCTTTATCAAAATACAGTTGTCTTATCCCCAAGGCAGTGGTGTGCTGTCAATAGTTTAATAAAGTTAATGTACTCATAACTTAACCATCCCCAGCCACCAGCTCTCAGCATAGGTTTAGTGTCCTCTGATGATCTGGAAATCACTCCATGCAGAAGTTGGGAAGCATTAGCTTTTGGCTCAGCCAAGAAAAAGCCTTACAGTGTTGCATTATATTGCTACTGCAAACCTTTCACTTGCAGAAGACAGACAGGGCTGGAGAAAGGTTGTCAGCATTAACCACTGTGGTTGCCATTCATGTTTGACCTTGGGAGGGAAGCAGAAGAGGAGAAAACAAAGAATCACACATTATCTCTTCAAACTGCTGGGAAAAAATGTCAGAAGGAGAATCATATAATCTTCCTTTTTTACCCTCTCATCTCCTGAGAAAGTTTATCCACATACATGTCTGTATTTAGGCTTCCTAACATTCCTTCATTGACACATTTTGAGGGGCACAGAGGAGGAGAAAGGGTGAGCAGGGGAGGCTCTGCTCCACAAAATCCTAATCCACGGTTGGCTAAGATACAAAAGGGTTAATATTATTATTCCCCATCACTTGCATTAGTCAGAAAACTCCAGGCAGGCTGCCAGAGCTGCCATAAAACATGAACAGCCTGAAGAGATGGGTACATATGGTGGCTGAGGCAGCTCCATCCAGCTCATCTACCACTGGTATTAGTAATGCTGAAGGAAAAGGGATCTATCTGGAACGTCTCTGGGAACCCTGAATGCCTGGAAAAAGTGACAGCACTTCCAGGGAGCTGGAATACGATTTTTCAATACCTCTGAGTACTATTGGGTTCTGAAGGTAATTTTAGGGATGAGTATCAATTTGGATATCTCTGCTTGAACCACAGGGTTACCTTATAGCAACTGATAGAGGAGTCAGACAGTAAATGTGGCATTAAGATGACAGGACATGGGAGGATATAAGGACTGTGGAATCTACAGATAACAATCAATGAAATACAATCGAAAATCCTTCAGAAGTGAGGAATTTAGAAAATCAAAATTATTTTTGAAAGACTGGTCAGGATTCCCAGATGTTAGGAAGTGCTGGATTTATGCTGTTTTCCACATACAAACAATATGTTACAAGCCTTACTCACATATTTTACTGTTGATGATCTCTGAGTGATTCAGTGCCTTGATACAAAGCCATAAATCTGACAACTTTCAAATGTTTAATTTTTCAAAACATGTCCTGCCATTGACTTCCCACTGGTATTTATGTGGAAACCCATGGACTGGATTTATCCAGCTCAACCTACATGCCTGCCCCAAGTGTCTCCTGAGCACTTGTATCCCCAGGCTGGGACAACCAGACCCGACTCAGCTGTGGTTTGGAGTCATTAAGAAAGAAATCATATCTACAAAGTCATAATTTTAACTTCTGAATTAAAAATTATTATTTTATTTTGACTTCGACAGTCGTTGCTCCTTCTTTAAGTAAGTTGTTATGCATTTTCTACATTGCTAAGTAGGTTTAGTAAACAGCACACTTTAAATTAGCTTCTCTAATTCTATGTCTATGTATAACCTTCTTCCTTCAACCAGCCCTAATATCCTAAAATCCCAACAGAGCCATTCAGTAAAGCTGTTAACTTGCAAATACAAAGCTGATCCTCAGATTGATATCTTGAAGCTTTATTCTGCACCACAAAATACCTCACAGTCTGTTAAACCACTGGATCGAAATGTCTCAGTACACTGATAGAAAAAAACCAAATTGTAATCACTTTTTTCCAGTTTTTTGTTTTCTCTCCATCTCTTTCAACTTTTGGGATTACATTTATAAGGGGTTTTTTTTCCTGATTTTTTTTTTCCTCATTAGCAAAAGACTGACAAAAGAAAAGTATGCTGGAATTACATTTTATCTATTTTTAGTGTCTCTGCCTTTCTGAGAATTCATCCACTACTTTGAGAATCTTACTCGAAATAAGTGTGAAACACTCCAAGTTTAACTTAACAAAGATGAGTAGAGGGCAGTAAGACATCACTGTAAACCTTGTAAATACAGATTATATATATTGAAAGCATCCAATAAAATCACACCCTTCTTGTGTTAGAAACAGGCAGGGCTTGCAGAGAGCAGGAGGATCCTTTGGGATTTGTTTATTGAGCCTACCATAAGTTTGCATAAATACATAAAACACTCAAGGCTGTAGGTGATGTAGACTAAAAATCCCATTTTATGTTTAAGGTATGAAAGAGCAGACAGGCAGGAACTTTCCCATAACTCCAGAGAAAGCTGGGATTTGAGGGTGGCTCCTCCAAGCTCCAGCCTCCAGGAGAGCGCAGTGGGACATCACTTCATAAAATCACGTGTGAGACAAAATAAACCTCCAAAGCATCTCACTCTGTTTGCAACAAGCAGAAAACCATACACAGTCTTTCTACAATTACAGAGCAAACTTTGTTGTGAGACAGTTCTCTGTATGCACAGGAGAGACCAGGAACCAAAATGGATCAAAACTAATTAAAATAATAATTCAAAAGAGACACTTCTTCCAAAGATGCTGTTACAGAACAATAACTAAGTTGCTGGGCAGACAGGGCGTATTTTATTGAAGGCAGTATTTCTCTAGTCAGAACCCTCTGCACTGGAAACCAAAATCAGGAGGGGGAAAACAAGTTTCTGATCTATAGGAAATGATGCAATTTAAATATCAGAAGGGAAAAAAGCCCAAACAAACAAACCAAAGACCAAAAGCAAAAAAAGCAACAAATTACTGATATTTTTTCCACAAAGACCTTTTGAGGACAAAAATGCCAGACAACTGTCAAAGCAAATATGAGGAATTAGCCAATAATACAAATAGACTCAACAAGCATGCCTGAAAAAAATAAAGCTTCCTACTGAGCCATTGCTCGGTGGCAACTCAAAACATGAACAGTTTGGCACCAGGTTTAGCACTGATTATATTGTATATTGCTCCCTATTGCCAGAGCCCAACAAAACCCAGATTAACTGAAGATAATGATGAGATTTTACTGAAATGTTGAGAACCATGTATGTTTTCCCTTCCTATACAGATTTATAACAAAGATGTTTAAAGAGGAGAAGTTTAATTTTCAACTATTATTTTTCTAAGATAATGACAGAAAACATCTCTGGATTTAAAAAAAAATGAAAAAACCATGAATACTTGAAGCACAAGTATTAATTAGAAGCACAAGTAAGAATTAGAAGTTTACTACATGGATATTTCTAGTATCTTCCTTTTTGTAGTTTTCTATACTTTTCTCCAGTAAATAAACAGCATTTCCTAAAACATGGATTTGCACAATCCTGCCAATTTAAAAGTTAATGCTTAGAATGGGATCATACATCTCCCGAAAACTGCCATCGTGTCACTGATCTGATGTTTATTATGAGTAACTGTGCTGAAAACTCTCTGGGTGGATAACTGCCTGGCAGCAGCATTTTTGCATAAGATCATCAGTAAAAAAAAATTAGAAATAAATAGCTTTTACGTCTTACTACATCAAAAGGTCCTTAGAAAAAAAATATGTAAATTGGATTAATGACATTCATTTGTACATTAAAAGCAGCAAAACAGAGAATAGAAAACTACTTGAAATATCAAATGTTTTTTAATATTCAGAGAGTCAAGCTGAAGCTTCTCTACTAATTTAGCAATTAGACATGGGTTAGTATGCAAATGAACGAGGAATTTCATTTACTAAAAGTTCCTCTGTAATGTCAGGAAGGTGACAATATTCCTGTCTGAAAAATGTACTCTTGGTGAGTTTTACAACAGTGTCACATATTATGACATTCACATTTTTATGTTCCAAACACTTCCTGTTAAACACAAGAATTTATCAGCTAAACCCTGCAGAGATGGATAAACCTGTCCATAAACCATTCCAGTGACAGACAACATTAGCATTAATAGCATTAAAGCATTCATCACATTAATAGATGGTAATCTATACAAAATTAATCTAACTTTTGTTTTGCATCGTTTGCACCAGACAGGACAAAGTCAGGTTTCTTTAACTTCAGAGATGCCAAAGAGAAGCATAATTTTTCAATACTGAGGTTCTCACACCTTTACAGGTGGAACAAGACTCATCTAGAAAAAATCACCTCAATCCAAACCTTCAGGAGACCCAACAGGACAAGTTCAAGCACCCAGTGTTGGGCCCACATTGTAAGAAAAAAGCAAGAGGACTGAACTCTGAACAGCACTTCTGAAAAGGTTTGCATGGAATACAGAGAAGAAACAGAAAAACTGCAGAAAAATGAGGAAGAACTGCAGAAAATGAGAAAAAGAGGCAAAAAAAAAAAAAAAAAGAGAATTGGGAAGAAATATCCCTAGTCTTTGAGTCTTGGGTAATAGGTGCCTACATAATTTCCAACTCTGAAGAAAAACACTTTTGTACACTTGTTTCCTATTAAAGATCTCAAAACTATTCTAAAAATGCACAGGGAATAATGGGAACCAAATAGCAAAACACATCTCCAATTCAGTTCCCAACCTATATGCTTTTTTCCAAGCCAGCTCCATAAAAGCTATAGTCAATAAAGCATATTTAGGTACAAAAATAACAAGAAACTTCAAGAAAATGATTACAATAAACGTTTTGTTGGTCATTTAAAAAGCTTTCTCTTTAATTTAGCAGTGAAAGTGAGTCATAATCATCCTTAGTGTAAATAAATATATCAAATGCAGTTAACAACTTACAAGTCTGTCAACAATGACTACTGCCCCCCACAAATCTATCTAGCACTGAAAATCCAAGCTACAGGTTGAGTACATTTTTAAAAATTGTTTGAAGAACAATTCTGAAAGAAAAAATGGCAATAAAAATACCAGGGAAGTTCATATTGTGAAATAAAAAGGAATATTGGACTTTGCTGCTTCTATTTCTTTTAAATAAAATACAACATTGTTAAGGCAGTACTTTGGTATCTGACTCATAAATCCAGCTTTGGCGAGTACAAAGCCAGAGCTTTGCACATTTCCTCACCTGTTTTAGCAAGGTTACAACTGTAAATAAACTCTTCCATGACTTTTTTCTATGTACTTACACGCTTTTAAATTTTCCCTTCATCAGCAAATAAAGACACATTACCTACTTTTATCCTATCATCCTATTTACCTGATCTTGAAAAACTCCATTAAATCTTCCATTAAATGTATTACTAGGCCAATTTTCAGTGCTCTGATCGGCAAACCCTTCAAAGACCTAAAGTCCAACTGACATGCAAAACTCTCACCAAGAACAAATATTTTTGTAACAAGTGAAAACTCTGTACCATGAGGAGAACTAGAAATCCAGCTCCTCAAGTTGCTGCCTGAATGTACGAAGCAAAATAGCAACAAAGGATTACTGTTCTGCATGTTAACATGCAAGAGTCTCTGCAAAGATTCATATCAGTGTCACATTGGGATATAAAATGCTATTTCTGATCTAATTGATTTGAAGTATATTTCAGTTTGCTTATTAGATAAATTGGATGAGTCCTGCAGTAAAAAGCCACAGGAAATGCTTTGCAGAGAAACAAAACAAGGCGGGGATTTCTTGGAAAGCCTTCTTCCATGACTGTCCCTCTCACCTCCTGCATAGTTGCACGACAATTTTTGGAGAGGCACAGCAAGTCTGGGTGGGATGATCACCCATTTGTTGGGATCAACCTCCAACACCATGTAACACCATCAGCAAGCTTTTCATGACATCATTTGCCAAACTATATTGCCTTGTATGTGCATGTTTGAATCACTTCTATTTTCTATACTATTCATACATACCCTAAAGTGTAAGGTCCCAGATTAAACTGAGAGGCAGGGCAGAAGTTTGTGATTTTTTTCTTATACCTACAGTCAGAGAAGGAGGAGAAAAGAAACAGGGAAGAAAGCCTTCTCCCCCCCTTTTTAAAGTAATTAATGGATTAAAAGAAAAGAAAAAGAAAAGAAAAAGAAATAATTAAAGGACTGCAGAGCTTCTACTAGATCAGATCCAAAAGTTCAGAATTGCTTTAAGTCAAGTGTTTCTGCAGCTCCTATCACCCACACAAAAGCAGTGGGGAGCCTGTTCTGTGTACTAACACAGAGTGATTTATCTAACCCCTCTGAAACACTGAAAACAGCTTATGAATCTCATTCCACAGAATAGGTTAAAAGATTATGATTTTCAGGGAAACTCAGGAAGTAAACTAAATTACTACGCTACATGTCAAGTTATAGAGTTTTCATTTGCTTTTCCACATTGGGAGATGACAGCAAATATATATTTGAGAGAAGCTATTTCTTCAGAAAACCTGAAATTTTGGGTGGGGAGGAACAGGTAGGAAGAGAGGGGAAGTTTACTGCTATGATTATCAGATGTTAATCCTCTTAACCTCTGCACAGACTTGGGGTCCATGAAATACAACCAGCAGGCAAACTGAGCATTTCAGCATCACACAACTTGATTGCCAGTCTCAGAATAAGAGAAAGAAAACTGCCAATATAAATAAATAAATAGATAAATAAATAGATAAATAAATAAATAAACCATAATATATCTCATTGTAAAATTTCTCCTGCTTTTAAGATGCTTGCACCTCCTCAAAAAAAGGGGTAAAAAAGAAAGAAAAGAAAAATTCCCCGTTTATAGATCAGTTCTGCTGCAGCCCATAACAACAGGAATTTGTCACCTCATTCTCCACCATTTAAAACAATTCATCTCCTTTCCTTCACCTCCAATTTTGCAATTAAAAGACACTGCATTTTCTCCCCTAAAATACCAGGCACAAGCACTGTTTTTCATATAGCTCCATTCCAGCAACCAGGTTTCCATAGTATCAAGAGGCTAAAAAAAGCTAACAGGCTTCAGAGAAATTAATTTTAATATAATGTCTCCTGGTAATCGGCAAACCATACTGCAAAAAGGCAGTTATTTATTTGGGGTGTTAGTTTTAATACCTAATCTCAACACCTGAGTGCTAAAAATTGAAGAGATGGATTATTCTTGTATTACTTGAACAGAGGACAGAGATTTCTGCATGAGGGAAGACCATCCATGGCTGTGCTTTCCGTGAAACACTGGATGGCCAAGATGGCTGGATGCCACTGGATGGCTTCTAGGTGGCCAAGAACTGCCTATTTATACTTAGCAGCTTATCCAAATAGAAGCTTTTGTATATCTTCATACAAATTTGCTATTTTTGGAGGGGTTTGTAGTAGGAAGCCAGGGAAATAGTGGTTTTCATAATCACTACGAGTCAGAAAGCTCCCTATGGATATCTCCACACTCCACACACAGTCCCAGGAGCTTTGGCAGAATCCCTCAGAATAGAAATGCTGGGAAATTCTCTCAAAATGCAGTGGTATGTAGGTCCAAATGCCTAAAAACAGAGAACTGAATGGACACAGCTAATTCTGACTGTTGCTGTCATTATCAACATAATTCCTTCAAAATCCTCCTCTGGAAGCATAAAAATCAGTTCTCAGTTTCAGTTACTTGTTAAATTTCTGGGAATCAGAAAAATATCACTATTTTCTCTTGCACCTTGGGACACAAGCCCAGTGTACACCTTATATAGATTCAAGGCTAAAGGAAAATGATTGCCAGTTTTGCTCACAGCCTGGAAAGTAAAGTGTTTTAGTTTTTGTCTGCTCTTCAGTCTTATTTGAAAGCATATTATTTGCTTATGCGTGAATAACTGAGCTCTTCTAAGAAGCAAATTATCTTTTGTCGACCCATTTCCACCTATGTTGTAAAGGTAACAGTCTTATTAATGTATTCTTAGAATAAAACAGGGTTTGTTCATCCTCTTTATGATCACACTGAACACCTTTGGAATACCATCACTTCCCACAGGTTAGAGGAGGCATGTAAAGAACAGATAAAAAGAACAATCAAAAATAATTATGTACAGTGTTTTTGTGAAGATCTAAAGGCCCAACAATTTCATTCAGCTGCCACCATCCACTAAAAATATACATTAGGGAAAAAACCCCAAACAACCCCAAACCTTTACTCACTGAGTTTAAGTGGAAAGAAACAAAAAGAAAGCAAAATACTTCTCCATCAAGTGAAAGATTAATCCACTTGGTTAGACTGTGCAGCTACATCAAACTTTTCAGAACCTGTACTACAGCTGCTCTTTTTCCAAGACCCCACTGTCCCAACTCTCCAATACATCTGCAGTTACACTTAAGTAGAAGAATTCCCAAACCAAAACAGGAAGAGAGTTTTCTTTGGACTCTGACATTTGAGGAAGTGTCAGGGGTTTGCTTGTGCTTAATAAACATCATTTACAGATGATACCAAGAGGATGAGGAGTAACTGGTTAACAGAAATAAGCTTTTTCCTCTAATGGTTGGTTAAATCAAACTATGTGTCAATTAAATATACAGATTTAAAAATAATGGTGGCCAGAATAGGTGTGTATATAATTTATATAAAATCCTAGAATGGTTTGGGTTGGAAGGTACCTTAAAGACCATCCATATATATATGCACTCAAACACTGCAGTACTCCTGCAGCTTTGGCAAATGTCTCCTCATTAAAAAGATGCAAGAATCCTGTTTGTACAGCTGAACCAAAACCTGGACTAGATGCTGTCTAGGAACAGAACAGCTCCCTGCCTGGCTGTTCTCCTGCCAAAGGGGAGGCTCTCTGCATCCAAGCAGCCAAATTGGCACCAAAAATCCCTAATGCAAGGCAGGACCTTACTCTTCTTGTCCACCAAAAGGCCTGTGTGAGAGGCAAACACAGCACATGAATATGTAAGAATAATGCTGGGTTTGCTCCATTCCTCCTACACACAATACTAGGGAGGCTCTTCCTAAATACTGCATGGAGCTGGGATCCACACTTCCAGGAGGGGACGAGCAAACTTTCAGTTGCAACGTGATAATCCCTGTTATTAAAAAGACACCAATAAAACCCCCTTTTATTTCCAAGTGAGAAAAAAATTCGTGGTCCCCATGAGGCTGAGAAAAGAAATAATTTAGATTTCTATCTGGTGGTAGAAGCCAGCAAAGTTCACACTAGAAATAAGAGAAAACTCAGCCACTGGGTAATTAGTGAAGATTATTGAGGATGGGAAGGTTTCTCTAGGTTGCTAAAAGGATTTAAATCAGAAACACATTCACCCAGCCACTGAATACCAATGTAAGGCATAACAATGCTATGCTTGCTAAAAATATTCATAATTATTATAGTCTAAGTTGCAAAAATGAAGTTAAAAGTTTGGTTTCCAGATCAGATTTGAAGTTTGCATAAAGAGCTGGAATAAAACAACACATGACCTACTGCTAAATATTAATCAAAAGTTACTTGTGGGTGTAAATTGTTAAAATATTTCAGATATTTTAAATGTCTTTTTTTTACATATAGTCAGAGGATAGATACCTTTAATATAATGATAAAATAATGCTGTCTGAAATAAAATGTTTATTTTTCACCTATCACTACTTGAAGTAAAGTTTATAAGTGTATAAGCTCTTGAGGTTAGAAAAACACATGCAATTACATTACAGACCACTCTGCATGTTTTACTATAAGTACCAACTGAAGAGTTCTGCAGCAAAATGATGAAATTTCTTCTATTACCATCTCTGGTTTTGATCTTCAAATTAAACTCGAATTTTGTCGTTTGATTTCTTAAATAAAGAATTCACCGGTTTTGTCTTGTTTACATTTTAACTGGAATGTAAATAAGCAGCCATGCTATTCCAAAGACAATAACATTTCCATTTATCTGGAAAAATAAGAGATTTTATGGCACAATAATGCAAACTTCAATGCCTCATTTAGAGAACAAAAGCATTATTCTGGTAAAATATTGCAGAATTAACTGTGCTTTCTGAGTGTTGATATTATAACATTATTGTTTGCATGAGATATGCTCATGAAATAAAAACACATATCAAATCATGCAACACCTGCAAAACAAGCTGTACACTCACGAGTACAACAATAGCAAATAGTTAATAATCCATTGGGTTTTCATTTAGAAAGACAATCTCCATACTACCACACTAAAAAACACCAAAAAAGCTAATCTTGAGCTGAAACAGGTCTTCCAGTTTAATAGATTTCTTTATTCTAAGAGGGTTAGACTTGTGTATGTTAGCAAATCAAATCTCCAAAGAAAACACACCCTCAGCTTAAAGAATTCCTGAAGTCATGTTTCAAGTCACAACTCTCTGAACATTTACAAACCTGAACAGGTGCAAGTGTAGAAATCCAGTCACAGAATAAATTATCAGTGACTTACAAAGGCTTTGGAATTCATGATAGTTGTAGGTTTTTAAATCCCTTTCTAATATAAACTGTAATTATTAGGTTGAATAGCACTTGCTCTAATATGTTGCTTTACTTTTGTCTTTTTAATTTGGTAGATATCAAGATTCAAGAAAACATCAACTAAAATAGTGAAAAATAACAAATAGGGTTGTAACAATCAAATCACAACCATCCTCCTTTTCTGATTGCTTACCAAAGCTAAGAAAAAAGTCACATGGATTGGCATCCATTGAATTGCTCATGAAAATCCATGACAGTTGTCTTAGCTTACTCTTTCAGCTCTAAAACTAGTCGTGCACTTTTCCAGTACATTTGACTTGTGCTCATCCAGGAAAGCCACTACACACTTCAAAATTTTTATCACAAAATCATGACGAGGTTTCAAGGAAAGAGAAAAAACATATACAGTCAGAAATTTCCATGAAGATTCTATGAACACTGTTTCCAAAGGCAAGTGCAACATTAAAGTCTGACGTCTCATGCTAAAACTAATTGTACAGGTTGAACAGATCAGTATTAAAGTATTCAATATAGAAAAACTGAAAACTTGATAAAACCTCAGTCATAGGATATCATTCCAGTCCTGTTGCAGCTAATACTAATCCATTTACCTTTTCTTCCTTTTCTGTATAGATCTTTTATTTGTTCTGCTCGACATGCATCAACTCCAACACTGAATTATCACTATGCTTCGTAGCTGATTTTGAAGCTTTACCCCCTTCAGAAGTTACCAGTCCAGAACCACACATGAAGAAATGATGCCTTGTCTTCTCCCACCCTCCTGATCTCTCCTGCTTCCAAAGAAAGGATCTAGCTTCCTGCTAAATCTGCCTTTCTAGAGTGAGGCTACTCTTATCTCCATGACCCCAAGCCACTGAACCTCCTCAAGAAGGAGTGAAACATCCGCTCTCCCTCACACTGTGCCCCCTGCCAAAGTGGACTCTCCCTTCTCTAAAGCCTGTCACTTGCTGCAAGTGTTATAAATGGGACTAATTAGGATCCTAGTTGCCCATTAACTCTTTTATTATCCATGTGACATTTATGATGAATGCATTATGTTACTTACAAATGGTTGAGGTGGCACTTACACACAGCAGCATAAACTTTAGAGTCAGGGGAGAAATCATTCAGCACTAAGATAGGCTGACTGCACCATGTAAATTGAAATCTTCTGGGTTCAACACAAGAAATAAAGGAGTCTGGCATTCCTACAAGTGCAGGTGGAGCAGCCACTTATTTTTCAGCAGCAATATCTTTTGCATCACTGTAAATACCTTCAAAGATGGCTTTCTCTCACAGCCAGTACTGTGCGCTGCATGTTGTTCATAAAAATAGGAAAAAACCCTGCCTTTCTCCAACACAAAAGTCTTCAGCAACAGCAAAGTTGTAATTTCTCGGGATTAGCATTTCCTCATAATTAAGTTGCAAAATTCAGAAGGGAATAACCCCGATGAACATAAATTACACAGAAATGGATCTGATTTGCATGTAATAATGGCTTCTTTTGGAATTAATTACAGATATGCTGGAGTATGGCTTAACGTTCTGATTCAGCAATGGATGTGCATGTTTAACTGCTCTTCTATGCTACGGCTAGGAGTAAATTGTCTAGACAATTAATTATCATTCTTCCCTCATTTGCCAAAAAAAAAAAACAACAGTAAAGCTTTGTACAGAACGAGTTCTTGCATCCCTTCAGAGATCTTTAAAAAATCCATAGGCATAGCTGTCATTCTGTAATGCTCTCCATTAAATTGCACATTATTCACCATCAAATCTATCTGTGAAATCTGCCAGTAGAGACTATTCATACTTCCTAAAAGCCTAACAAGAAATCAACTTCTAAAAATAAAGCCTTGTTTAAAAGGCCCCACCTAACACCAATAATGATAGTTTTGAAAGGATCCTCTCCCAGAGAACACAACAGTACAATTTTTAAGCTGGTCTTCAATGGTTTCTTAAATGCTTATTTTTAAGTAAACAAACAGTAAGGGAAATGTACTTTGAAGGCAGAGATAAAAAAGCACATCTATTTACTTTAGAAGCCTGCAAAGCCTGTTCTTCCATTGCTCCACTGCGAAGAAGTGGTGCAACTATTTAAATTCAATCACCATGGGATTTCAAGGCACATAACAGAAAAAAGGCTGCATATTATACCCTCTCCCCAATGGAAAGAGCAGCTCTGCAGAAGTAAATGTAGCATCAGCAAATACTTTCCCAATATAGATATGTGATGGAAGGAGGAAGCATAAAATGAATCAATAGATCTTACAGACAAGGCTTGATCAATCCATCCCAAAAGATCTATTTTCAGTACCCAATTGAACAGAATCACAGCATCCCCTTGTTGGTCATGAAAAGGCTGGGGGGGGGGGAGAGGAAGAAAATCCCAAATCATGATTTTACTGCAAACTGCCCAGTAACACTCAAAAGGAGAACCAACTACTTAAACAAAACCTAAAATACCGACCAAAAATCCTCCAAATTATCAAACACGGAGGTACTGACGGTATGAATGGAGTATTTAAATATACCCCTTTTTACAAGGTAGTTTATACTGCAATAACATCCGTTGTTTCTTTTCTGTATTTACAGTGCACTGTTAGAACAATTCAATTTCAAGCCAAAGTAATTTGCTTTATTCTCCATGGTTACTAAACAGCACCAGATCTCAGATATTTCTCATCACAGAAAAAGACGTTCATTTTGGTTACTCTCTAGAAATACTTAGAAGAGAACTGATAGCCTACAATAAATATTGAAAGTAATCTATATATCTTAATTCAAAGAATAAACCATCCCAAATATCTCTGAGAGTGTATTCCCAAAGAACAAAAAGAACAAGCAGAAAAATCCCAGCCAAGCTGACCACTGCTCTCTGTAACTGCTTTCCTAAATGCTGCTTGAGGTTTTCAAAGAGATCAAGTGAAGCACATTACTGGTGTTAGTCCACAAAGCTTCCTGCTCAGAAGCATCACACACTTTTCCCAAAGTCAGTTCTGCAGTGGGAATGTCCCTACTTCCCAACAGAGCACTGAGAATCAAATTTCAGGATCTCCTACCTCGATCAAAAAGTCTCCAGTTCTCAGGCCAGCTTGCCATGCTACTCCCCCTTCATCCACAGATTCCAAGTACTGCAAAGCAGGAAAGGCTGGAGTTGGGGTGAATTCTTCAATTGGTGTGTCAGCTTTAAAAATAAATACCACATTAAAAAAAAGAAAGTTATGGAGTGCTTGCAAATACCACTTGACTACAGGCCTATTATTGGCCATTCAAATTTAGGGTTAAAAAATAGTGGGTGCTGAAAGTAAGAGCATCCCAGAGGAGATCAGGATGTGGGGACAGAGTGAAATCTTTCTGCAATAGCAATCCACAGGTCTTCAGTTCAGACTGGAAAATACATGCTTCTTTACTGACTCAAACCGGATCAAGGCAATAGCTGGATCCTGAGTATTCCAGGATATTCAGTGTTAGTTCAAGTAACCCTTTTGTGTGCCTGGCAAAATGATTGAAACTCTGTCAACAACACCCAACTAGAAATAAATTATGTACTGTGGCCAGAGGAGAGCTCCTGGCCAAACTGAGGGGGGTGAAGGGTGGGGTGGGAAAGGATGACAAAGATCAAACAGAATTATTCCTTCTCCATGTAGAGGTGTGTACTAAAAAAGATACCAAACTGAATCACTTTTTAGGAAAGGAGGCACAGCTGGCCCTGTAACAACCTTCCCTCTCCCTGTGTCACGTACACATACAAGCAGGAAAGTCCTTGGGTCTTTCACCTGAGGTGCCCTCCCTGCTCCAGAGAAAATCTGGGGAGAACTGCTGGGCTTACCCAGAGGGAGTAACCTCTGCTCAAAGCACAGAGAACTCCCACCAGTGCTCAGGGAAAAGGTCCTGCTGTTGACTTTCCTATTTACAACTCCAAAAATTTTATTTAGCTAAGCCTAGAAAAGCTTTTACAGCCCTGAAAATCTATGGTGGCTCTGCTTTAGGGTGGGGAAAACAGGGAGAGCAGAAGCCATGTCCCAAGAATGAAGACATGGAATAATTTTCATGCTCAAGCAAGGCAAGGGAGAACCCATGTAAAATGAGGGGGAGCGAGAGATGGGACATACCATCATATATATATATTTTAAATACAAAAGGAGCATAATGCACTGGAAGTTAAAAAGCAGAGCATTAAATAGAATGCCTTTTTTAACTCTTAAAAAAATGCCATTATTATAGATTTTAGCCTACAGGAAAGTACCATGCAGTTTAACATATGAACAGCTTTAAAAATGAGCACACTACAGGCCATGCAACATACATGCAGCTTCTGAAGATATAAAAAAAAAGATCATATTTTCATACTAAAACTGCACCAATGTCACCTTGCAGAAGATCCACACCTAATTTAAAGAAAATATCACTCTCTTGTCTATTCCTACTCGCAGACCTATTTATATAGACTGACATACGAAATAAAGAAGCAGGATTTATAAGGAAAGCAGGTTTCCCACAGTTAGGTAAACTGCATGCCAAAACAGGTTAATGACAAAATATCACATACAGCAGCACAATAAAAATACAAAACTTTCTCCACCCTCCCCAAACGATTATACAGTGTTTCTCCTATGTAAAAATGCAAACTGCTTCAGACAGAAGCCACTAAAATCCATCTGAGTAGTATAGCATACAGAGAATCCTGTTGTCTAGCAACCAAGTGCACCAAGAATAATTCCTGCTTATAATCCAAGATGTATAAATTTCTTTATGCCACTGCATATCACACACACACACACACACACAGAAGCACATACCTTTTGCCCCTCTGAGCACAAATCCAAATCCTTCATTGTCTTTTTTCTGCAGGACCACTGCCTTTTCTTCTATTATGCAGTCACTGTAGAGAGAATTCCGAGGATAGCGACCATTATTACATCCCTTCATCACCACTGTAGTAGCTGCTCCTCCAGTGTGCAGGTTCATCATCATCACAGCCCGTTAATCAAATAATATTGCAGTAACCAAGCATGGGAAAAAACAGAACAAATAGCAGCGAGGGGAAGACAAAGATTGAGCTTGATGATAAAAGAGAACATGACAAAGCAACTTAAAAGGAATAAAAAAGGCAGAGAGGGAAAAGAAAGAAGAAGAAATCATGCATGGTGGTTTGTGTTCTATATGAATGACTGGATGAACATGTGATCATGTAATCTGTGGGCTAGCTAGGACTCTAAAAGGAAAAAAAGTAAGTGAACTGAACGACAGTATCATTAATAAACTCCTCAATCGTGGATGTACCAGATGCATCTTCTAGTGAAGCCAAAATGAAACCAACCAGAAGAAAAATGAGGCAGCATTTTAAATTTAAAGATAATAAATTATGATTTTCTATTAGCTAACTAAAAGGCACAAATATATTCTGAAAGCTATGCCTTGCATCAAAAGCCCTTTTTCAATCCTATTGAATGTTGCATGCTGCAAGAATCCCACATGATCATCTGACAGCCTACAATGCTAACAACGTGCAGCTGCCTTGGCGTCATCAGGCACAAATTTCCACAGCATCAAGAATCTGCATAATCGAAATAGTAACAAGGCATGCACAAGCAGGAAAAACACATTTCTAAGGAATATTTCCTGTCCTCTGATAAACAATTAATATCATAAAACAAGGAGATGGTGTAAAGGACTATTTATGTAAGCAGTGTTCCCTTAAAGAGAAAGTAGCCTTAGGAATCTTGCTGTCATTGGCTGAGATAAAAGCAGATGGTAGATGAAGAAAATGCATAAAATACACATTAAAATGGGACCTTTCAGATACAGCAAATGATCTGTAAAAGCCTTACATTGTTTAGTACCTTTCATTAAACTAGGTTACTAAAAACAATCTCCAAGCAAAAAAGGCAGGAAAAAAAAATCTGAAAGCTCTTTTAGGTATAAAATCATTGCACAGCACAAGTTGCATGACGTTTTCAGCAATAAAGGCAGTGTCAGGGCTTAAGTGCATAAATCATAAGCACTGCAAGCCATGCTGCTCTAAAATACCTACAGAACTACTTCAGGTACAAAGAAGTATGAGCTTTCTTACTCTTTCTTACTCTTTCTTTTAATTTTTTACCACCCAACTCCTGCTACCACTGGTCTCATACAGAATCCAGTCTCTAAAGCAGATCATGAAACAAGAGCCCAGATCTGCTTCAGAGCCATTAATAATCCCATAGAGGAGGAGGAAACTAGATAACAAAAAATTGGTGTGACCTTTTTATTTAAAGCTCTGAACAAAGAGAAGGATGATGATATCAAGACACCAATGGACAACCTCCAAACTCCAGATTTTTCACATGTCAGAGACTTGTTTTGCTGACTTTCCAGCTCTGAGGGATGAAATTTCACATTACTGCTAAAGCAATGATGTAAGTATGCCTTCCAAATCACAGAACAGTTAACACCACGTAAGAATTAAAACTACCATCTCTTGTGAGCAAGAGATGATCTCCATAAGTACCAACAGCTCTTTCACACTGTCTCTCAATTTACTATTATTTACTGTATCATTCAGACATTATCTTTTCTAACAATTAATACTCCTGCTATGGAAAGGATATAACAAGAAAATGCCTGTTTATTGAGGAAGCCAAACACACTCCCGTTCAGGGATATCAGGGTGGGATGGAACATGCAACTCTCAAAGCCCACAGTGGAGCACCAAAGCTCTTCATCACCATCCTGATGTTCTAAAAGCTCACAGATCCTGCCGGTGTACTGGCTTATTTCCTTCATTCCACCACTCCCATTTTCCAGGTGGGGCTCTGTCCTCATCCACTGAAGAGTCAAGCCTTTTTCTTAACATTCGGTCAAATTAATAAAACCATTTCCTTCAAGTTTCCTTGTAACCAGTCATTGGCTTAATAGAGGCTGGAAGGCAGGTGAGAACCTGATCCCAGTAAGGCTTTGGTTCAAAGAACACCCTGCCCAAGTCACACTCTCATCCCAATTCATTAAGATACAGAATTTGAAGCTTATCAGCACAGTGCCTCTGCAAACCTTGCTCTGATTCTTTCATCTCTGTTAACAAAACCAAACAAACCCATAATATCATTCCTAAAAAGCTGAAGGCTGAAGTTAGAAAATCAGTGGTCAGAAAACTTGGGATCAGTTCCCCTGATCAACATAAGGCATCTGCAACTAAAAAAATAGGCATCTTAAGGTCCTTTCACACCTGGCAAATGAAATAAATGGGTATGTTCAAGTAATATTCAGATTAAAAGTATAAAAAATACATAGGATTTTCTTTTAATGTGCAGCATATTTATTGCATAAAGTACCCAGTTTTATACTTCAATTTATATATATAAAGTGAGAATATTA
The DNA here is from genome assembly GCF_022539395.1 of Myiozetetes cayanensis. Lineage (NCBI taxonomy): Eukaryota > Metazoa > Chordata > Aves > Passeriformes > Tyrannidae > Myiozetetes > Myiozetetes cayanensis. The sequence continues at coordinate 61,724,248 of NW_026087853.1, read as the reverse complement.
AACTGCCACAATTTTACAAAGTTTTGAGTTTTACATCCAATGGGGAGGGAAGAGGGAAGGGAAGAAGAAGCACAATGGGATTCTTGGTAAGAAAACACACAAACTGATCTCTATTATTTGACAAATATAGCTTACTAATATAGGGTATCAGTCACATACTATGTAATGAAAACAACATCACAACCTGTAAAGTAAAAATATAGGTCTGAAGAAATGAGATGTGTAGGTATTTTTCCTTATTTATGTACTAGGAGAAGTGGACCTGCAATAATCTTATGGCATGAGCAGTTAAAACTTGTTAAAGCAATAGAAGAAAGCAAACTGAGTCTCCACACACCCCCAGTGCTGCAGAGTGAAGAACCAGCAGCAGAAAAAGCGATGGAAAACCAATAAGCACATAAAAGTGAACTCTTACAACCTTCACACCCCTTCTCCCAGCAAACTCACTCTGAATTCCCAAGGGGAGGGGGCAGAAGACAGGGAAAGTTTAGCCCCTGGCTGTTTGCAATGTGCTTTTTGTTTTCTCTGCCATGAGGGTTTTATTGTCTCAGAGTCAGGGTGGATCCCTCCACTCAAGGTCTGCTCACAGTCTACCTTGTCTTCGCAGGCAAAGTGGTGCCAAATGTGAAAAGTAGGTCAAAATTTCTCACCATGAGCCTTCTTGGCAGCAGTTCTTTGATCATGAAGGTGTTGTAAATACTTAGCAGCAGAATTCAAACAAGGTAGAGCTACCAGTGACAAATGAAGGTGACATTACATTCCAAGCCTGTTCAGAGGGCTGAGCTCAAGCAAGAAGAAGGGGCATTTCTTCCCAGATGCTTTCAGGGCTCTGCACAGCTCTACATGGGGCTCAACAGTCCCTGCTGCCTGTGATATGCCATATTTGAACAGGTAAAATCCTTGAAGTCCACTTCTGTCCCATCTCAAACCAAAATTAAACAGCCTCCATTTCAGAGGCAAGTTCTCAGAATATTACCAGTTCCATAGTATGGAAATAAAATGAGTAATTTTAAAATCAATAGCTCATTACTTAAATAGGGCATGCACTACTTTGACTTGGGGCTGCGTAAGACCAGGATTCATTGCATACAAAGTTAAATGCAAAAGACATCCTACCGAGTGCAGAATATTTCTGCATGAAACATAATCATAAAAGCGCCAGGCCAAAAAAACCCAGTCAATCTAAATCTTTGCTTCATTCAAACAGTCCAGTAAATACTAGAAAATATACTTGTTCATCAGTTCACGTAGCTTCCTTAACAATTTAAGAATTGTGCAGAGCTGTTACTATTTCCATAATTTTACATTCTTGCCAGTGGAGAAAGGGAAATACAGAGATTTACCCATGGTCAGACATGTGAGTTTTGAACTCAGCACTGTTACATTCAACATAACAACCATCATTTGTGCAGGCTTTTCAAAACAGCAAGGATTTCTGCTGAGAGCCCATTAGGATAATATTTGAGGAAGGAAGTAGAAATGTCAAGTCCTTCATAAAGATCTGCATGAAGAAAATAAAAATTGAAGCACAGGTTCCTGATGGAGGCAAACCCGTGAAAAAGCTTCCCTTTTCTCACCTACAATAACTACACCCTCTCCTAAAACATGACTTATTCCACAAGTTAAAATACTAAATTACAGAGATGGAAACTACCAGGACCGCAGGATGTGTTTAAGCAAGTTTGTATCAAGTGTATCATTGCTGATTTCAATCTGAAAAACAGCACGTAGAGTACACTCCACTGAAAATTATCATCATTATCTGGAAACAAAAGTGGCTTTATGGGATATTGTCAATCTCTCCCTAAGGCAGAGGAAAAAATGAATCTAAGTAGGAATTATTTTCCCGATTCTCGGCAATCATGCATCCCATAGAAACGTAATCTAAGTGGAACCTTTTCAGCTTCAACAAGCTGTACCTTAGCCTTCCAAGGCAGAGTTATTTGACAGTTCACAAAAGAAAGTCAAATAACCAGAGTTACAACTGAGTGAATAGCGTCCTCAGCCCAGAGGCCCTTCAGTCATAGGGCTTGCTCTACCTCAAGTGAGAAGTTATCCTTTCCAAGATGATTTCTTTCAGTTGGCTGAGTAAATCTAAATCTCTTCATTAGCTCATTTTCATGCCCTCTCCTCAGCACTCTTACAATTGCAATCTTTTTGAAATATCTGCTGAATTTGCAGCTACATCTTAGAACAATCAAATACTCTGCCAGGTGTGATAAAACAATATCTAACTCATTGCACAAATTTATATACAGTGTCTGAATGCAGTCATACTAATTCTTTTCAGGCTAAGATAGTCACTTTATGGTGGTTATGTTCAAACCCATAAAAGGGAATTTGGGAAATCCATTCACAACAAAGAGCTCTTTTCTGCATGTTCTGGCAGTCAATCCATGTTAAAGGCACATAAAAAATATTCTCTCCAACTATTTCCCTTTTTTTGCAAGTTACATGACCTGGCACCAAATAAAATGGAAATTATGTCTACAGCAAATCTTACTGTAAGATATAACAAACTTCCAGCGGGAAAACATTTGCTGGTATTGCCAGAAGGGGTCAACCTTACTACTTATAGTCATCTACTCTAATGACTCCAGGAAAATTGGCTAATCCTAGTAATTAAGGCCTCCAAGATTAATGAAGATTCTGTATGTGACTGCTCAAGTTTCCCAAGCATTGATCATCCACCCGTGGGTCTCACAGAAGAGTTTCCACAGCTCTGGTGTAACGTGCACTGCAGCAATCAGCTGTTCACGAGGTTTTAGCTCCACCAGTGACTGTGGTTCTGTGCACAGCAGTATGAAAATGCACAGTCTGTCCCTGCCCAACCCACTGAGAACCCAAACACAAACACCAAGATGTGGCCAACCATATATTCAAATTCACAGTAACCTGTAATATGTTCTCACAATCAGAGAATCACAGAGTGGTTTGGGTTGGATGGGAGCTTAAAGATCATTTCATTCCAACCCCCCTGCCATGAACAGAGAACCTCCCACATGTTGCTGTCACCTGCAGAGATCAATCCTAATTTTAGTCATGTAATGAATGAAAGTCTAAAGGATTTTCCTTTAGAACAAATATTTACCTGGAAGTTTGTAGCAAAATACGTTTGGGAGGAAGAAAGTATTTTCAAATAGATGGTTAAGTACCTCAACATTATACTCAGGGAAGACACAACCCATCATTCAAATAGAAATACTGGGCAACAGTAAACTTTAAGTTGATAAATTGCTTACTAGGCAGCTGAAGATAGGAGCTTAAGGAGTATAATGATGGTGAAATAATAAAAACAACAATGAAGAAGGGATGAACAGAATCACATCGAGCTAAAAGTTCTCCAAGTCATTTTGCTATTTCACAAAAAGAAAGCTCAATTAAAAAATGAGGGTTGCATATGGAAGTGCAGCCAAATGTTGGTTGTGTTGGCACAGCTGGCACTGAAGAAAAAACCCTCAAGAAGTAAGAAAAGATCACCGTTACTCTTCCTTGAACTCAATTTCTCTCTGGCTTTATAATTTGTGGCAAGTAACTTCAAACTGCAATAGAAAGGGCATATTCTGATTTCTCCTGGGTGAACTCAGCATAGCCATGTCTTCCTCAGCTGGCCAAGTAAAGGAATAGGAAAATAAGAAAAGATGTTTCAGCACTACTCCTACAACATTCCTATACTCATATATTTGTCTTCCCCATCTCCTGTATCAGTGCTGTTCCTACAGAGTTCAGTAAACACCACGTACAGCTCTTTGATCAGGAGAACAGCAAGGTTGCAGATTTTGCTTTGAAATTTCTTGATGAAAGAGGGACGTGTCAAACTGCAGCATGCTTTAAAAGATGTTTAGATATTCCCCAATTCCTGTATCCAACAGGTCTCTACTCCACAGTGGGGAAATGCATACTACAGTAAAACCTGACAGGGAATAGAAATTCTTCCACCTCGAGAGGTGTTTCATTCACACTTTTAAACAAGCAATCAAATCTTTATTGGATTTTGAATACTTGATACCCTGGGTGAAAAATGAGCAGTTCCTCGCTAAGTTGCCAAAGCCACAAATATCAGTCATGAAGTGATTCAACGAGAATCAGAAAGGTGGTGCTGCTTTTTCCAGCCTGTGATTGACAGAGGTGCCAAAAGATTAATTGTCATTACACAGAAGCAACCTATGCTAAAGAAAGTACCAGTGCAAAATGTTTCCATGGGTTTATGCTATAAATCTTAAAAAATACAGGTTTTAAAAGAGGAACATTAAATTTCATGACAGAAGGGCAAAGTAGCTGCACAATTGCTTTATGTAGGACCAAAGAGACGTCCGCTGTCTCGATGCACACTCTTTTATTCAGCTTTTAAATACACTTAGTATCATATTCTTGATGTGTGGGAGAAGGGGATGGCTAATCTAAAGTAATACTTTTCAAGTCAACTGATTTGGCCAGTAGCACTTTTGGGTTTTCCCTCTGCTTTCAACTTAAGTTGCTGAAACTGTAACAACTAAAGTAAAATACTGATATAGCAAACCAGCAAGTCAAGCAACTTCCTGGAAATAGAAATCCAGTGAAAGCTTGATTTTGTGTTATACAGGAACCTCAGAATAGGATATGAGGTGGAAAAAAATTCAGGGGTAAATTTATAATCCTAAATGAACTTATACATACACACTATATATAGGATACATGTGCACCCACATGGATGGATATATTGATATCCGTATATTAATATACATATACACACATAACACAGTATTATAGCCTTTTTAAAGGCAAATATTATTCTTTTGCATCTGCACTGGTAGGGAGGAAAGAAAAAAGCATGAGGGGTGAGGAGAGTGGCAAAATGAGCTTAAAAAAGTAAAAGCTTCACTACTGTATACTAATTCATTTGTATTTTATAAATGACCAGTCAATCCAAATATCACACATGACAAAGTAAAAACCATCACAAAAAATGCAGGCAGGTGTTCTTCTAGCAGAGAACATGAGTTTTACAACACAGAGTCCTTCAAACTATTTTACCCAGATGTTCCATCTCTCCCATTAATATTTTGAGTTACAGAGCACTCCACTTACACCTGATACTCAGTAGCAATTTTCAGTCTTAATTATCAAGCAATTGAGCAACTTAAGGCTGCACTATGAAAATATTAACATTCATTGCTCCCACTATGAGCCCTGAGCAAATAGACTGTACAAACACATACGTTTAGGGATCTAGAATATTCATCCACCTTACTGTGTGGATTGGTATTTTTCTACCCCAAACCAGCTGCAGTTCCAGCCACCAAACCACACAGAAAGAGGAATTTTCTCCTTAATCACCTTAACATATAAATTATTTAGACACAGTTTTGTCTTTTTGTTATATCTGCCTTCCTCAGGATCTCTTCACTTGTATTTCCAAAATACACTTTTGTCACATTTTGAGTTAAAAAAAAAAAAAAAAAACGGCAAACAGAAAGTGTTTTATTAACACTTTAAGAATGTATTACAAGCCCTTACAGGTAGCAGTTTGACACTGCAGGTCTTTAAAACAATTATTAAACTCACTATACATTTTCAGATCATAACTTGATTTGCCCAGTCAGAAAGTCTAAACAAAAATAAACTGTGAAATCGAGGGAAGAAACTGGTGATAACCATGAGTTTCAAATTACTTTTAAGGGATCTCTCAGGTTTTCTGTCACACCCTGTTTGCTGTTATCATTTGGAATTATCATCCTCCTGTCCTGCATTCCTTGGAAAACAAATACAGCTCTAACCATGAGAAGTCTGAGTAACCCTGACTGTTCATTTCAGCTTTACAGAGGTATTTCACTTAAAGGCTACATGGTATAAAAGAGTGCTTAAATCCTCAGTGTTAAAATTCCTATAAAGTTTTATGCCAAAAAGTTTTAAGCCTTTAGTATAAGGCATCTTACAACTAAGTTTAAAGTTCTGTCTCTAAACAAATGAGGCCTCAACAAAGGCATAAAGTTTTCTGAAAACATCTTCTCACTTTATTCTTCTCCAAGAGCTTTAAAAATACAGTGTGGAGTGAGAAACTTCGATTTTCTAGGATTTTATAGAAAGGACATGTAGAGGTGATGTGAACTACAGTTTAATTTTCACATATCCCTTTAAAAATCCTGACTAATCACTACATTATTTTACAGTCTCATTAACATCAAAAAGGAGGTGGCAACTCTACCTTATTTTTCTGAAATATTTGCTTACTTACCTGAAACACAGTTTGAGAAATGTCCATCTTAAGAGGTCTCCTGAATCATAATTTTCAGCTATTTTGTCAAAGCATGGCCAGTTTAGGTCAAAATTTTGGTGGCAGTGAAAGTCACTGACTTTACAAATACCAACTGATAAAGAGAGGGAATTCTGCATATTTTAAATTGGCCATTACTTCTCATAATGCTGAACTGGAATCTTTACTTATCACCCTTTTCCTTTCCCTTGACATTCAACTACAGCTCACTGGTTGCACTGACATGCAATTTCTGGGAATATGAAGGTTTTATTTATTTTCTAGGTACTGGAGACAGGTCAAAAATGTTTGTTTACCATTTCAACTCAGTTGAGTAACTGAAGATGCACAGGTTTAATTTTAAGTGTATTTCAGAATTTATGATATTTGAGTAGAGGTACAAACCCCTTCTGCTATAGTTACAACTGTTCCACAAATCTAACAGTGCTTTGGATCATAGTTGCCTAAAGGATCACAATCTACTCGATTCAACTCTAGTTTAGCACTAAACTCTTAGTTCTGTTATCTGGACCTAAAATACTTTCTAATTTTTTTTTTTTTAATTTAAAAGATAGGGAAATTAGAAAACACCTGGGTAAGTCTTTTTCCTAAAAGTGCAGTTATCACTACTTCCCAGTGCACACATTTAACATCCTCTATTTCTCTGCTCAGAATTTTGCCATGAAATCAGTTTTAGTGAAACACCCATTAAAGCAAATCTTCTGTTGATACATTTTAGTCTAAATAAAGCCTTTGTTAGACGTTATTTCTCCAGGATACAGGATGATATTTTATGTCAGGGAGAGCAGGAAGCACCAGCAACTTCCCTGCTACTCGACTGGTGGATGTGCCAGTCATTCCAATGGAACATCCCCACGTGGATTGCATGCCACAGTCTCTGAGGATGGAGGGAGCATCTGTCTCTTGGCTCAGGGAAAGAATAATAGTTTCAAAGGATTTGAATGGAGAATTGCTCCATCCTCCAGGTTCTTGGCATTCAACAGCAGAAGAAAGCATGGGTTTATGTCTGAGCAGTCTGACACACTCAGGACTCAAGCCCAGGTCTTCTTTAACCCAGGTGAACCAGCTATTGCTTGTTCTTTAGCTGGTCCCCCTTTGTAGGGTTTGACTCCACTCATTTTATAAAGAAACACAACTCCAGCTCCAGTAGAGAAAACAGAACTTTGTCTACTCCCATCGACCTCAGGTTCTGCAACAATGGAAAGAATCAGCTTTTCTCAGAGCATGAAAGTCAACCCACTTCTGAGTTTTTGATAATTTCCTCTTTTAAGAGGAAGAAAATACATGTATTGCCTGCCAGCCACCCTTAGAATTTGCCTCACAGATCAAATTCTCCAAATGCAACAAATATTTGTGAAAATCTGGCTGGAAAGAGGGGGAAAAATATAAAAGAGTGGTTTAAATCACTTCTCCCACTGGAGGAAAACCCACAGTGAGAGCCCAACAGTTACTTGTTCCTTTTGGCCTGTCAAAACTTCCAACTGCATCACTTCCAGGCACCATATGGTGGCTTTGCTCATCTAGTGATTAGGTCAGAGGACAGCAGCAAAAGGTGCAGTGGGGCAGGAATTAAAGGTCACCCAGAGGAAGCTCAGTTATCACAGTGGAGGTTGAGACTCAGGAATGGAAGGCACTGGTTGCTAGAAACCTAATCATTCTGCTTCTCCCCCAAAAACCAAACATTTGAATCTCCTCTGCTGCTTGCTTCTGGTTATGTGGCTCCTGTTTCTAACTAACCTGGTGTGACACCCTCACAAACTTCTCTTTCTGTCTTCACTTTCTGCATTTCCTCTCCTCCCCTCTGACATTTAAATCCATCCTCTCCTCCAGCATCTGGTGAGAGGAGCTGCAGAGGAAATGCTGCTGTGCAGGGAATGGCACATCCCCCAAATCACAGCCCTTGCTGTCATCTTCTGTACCTATAGTCACACATTTCAGTTTGGACTAGCAATACAGGTAGATCCTAAAAGTCTTTCAGAAAGAGCATTTTAACTTTCAATTTGGGAAAGGCTATTTTTTTTTTCCAACTTTGATCCTGGAAACTGTTGATCTTCCTTTGCTAACACTTAGCATTAAAAATTTAGCAAATATCTACCCCACAAAATGTCAGACAGATTTTAATCATTACTTACCAAACTATAAGTTGCTAAAAGCTAAAATCTTACTGAAGTGGTTTAAGCAAAATTCAATATTAAGGCAACAAACAACTTAAAAATGTACTTAGAACTGAATGAAAACTTTTATCACTCAATGATAGTTTTACATCTTACTGAAATTGTATTAGACTTTTATAGTGCAATTATACTGCAGATTTCAATGGAGAGATACTCCAGTTCAGATACACACACACCCCACACCCTTTTTACCTCCTATTTTAGCAGCTACTTTAAGTATTTGCTGTAGTCACTAACATGGCAGCACACAACAGTAGGGGAGGCAAAGTGCAAAGCTGTTTATTAGCAACTGAAGTAATTTTCATTAGAAATCAAATAACCTTAAATGGAAAACTTCACATTTTACATCTCCACCTGTTCCACAGAGTCTACAATGCCTTAATTTTGCTTAAGCACATATGCAATTTTTCAAATTGTATTAAATTATGCTCTTCAAGTTAATGAGGCACAAGGTATTAAAACTAAGCTACCCTTTCTGCCTTTCTGCCTTACATCAAGAGCAGTTCAGTGTTATCAGACTATCATAGTTAATTAATTAATTAATTCAGAACAGACAATAGGCAGGTCCAACAAGATAACTTTACACATAACATGCACACAAAATATTTTTCACGCTTTGTTTCTACAATTTGGCTGGTGCTGAGTGTTCTCTGTGCCTAAAAGAACCAAGAATATCATATATGCAGAGATTTTAAATCACTAAATTCTCAATGAGCATTCATGTGTAACCACATCCCCACATTACATGGTTCTAAATATCTATTTCTTTACAACTATAAGCCTACTCAGATATTTTTGCTACCATCTTGTAGGCAAAAACTGAGCTATGGATATAAGCAAAAAAAGTTAAAATACTGCTGCTTTTATTTCTTTCCACCAGAGGAAACCTAGAATTATGTTTAATATACATGCCTGCAGGTAAGAACAACTGCAAAGTCACTTTCAACTTCTTATCAATATGGTAATCACAGAATAAAGTGAGCTTTCAATTAGGCTTTCTTACATGTACCTCCCAGGCTACACCATCCAACTTCCCTCTTCTTCACCCAGAAAAACAGAGCAAAAACCACAAGGCAAATCAATTTGGTCCTGTCATTAACTTTGTGGCAACAAGGCTTTGGAAAGGGTTATTTGTCATTACATCCTCTCCTGTGAGCTCCTTAATACTGCTGGAGCCACAGGATGGCAAGGAAAGGCACCAAGAAAACTTCTGCCATGGAGTGAGCAGGACCATTAAAGTGGTGAGAGAGAATCCCACACGTGAAAGTCAAAACCAGTGGGAAGAGAAGACACAGACTGGGCAGAAAACCCTGGATTTATGTGCATGTTTCATGACTGCATTGAAGCTGGCACTCAGTTCTGCTACTGACTTTTGCTATGCCCTGCTCTGGTGGGGGTGGGAGGGAGATGATGCAATTAATGCAGTAGGAAAAGTTTCCACTGTCATGTTCTAAAGTTTCCAAATTCATGGAGGCAACTGGATCATGTCTTCCACCAAATCAGGTTTGTCATTTTTACCACGTACCAAAATGGTTCATATTATTTATGTCTGTTATCGCTGTATTATCAGTTACATCACATTTAAAAAGGTGCTAACATTTCACAACTGAAATTAAAAAAAATTAATCACACATATTTTAATTTGATAATTTAATTTTGCCTCCTCTGATTTTCCTGACTGAACAATTCACTGGCCTATCTTGAGAGAATTAATCAATTCCCTCACTTCAGTTAAAAAGTAGATTAAAAAATTATCATTTCTAAAGGTTTATCTTATTTTTATTTTTTTTTAAAATATAGACTTGGTAAAAAATTTCAACATCTGCTCTATGCCTTAGCAACATTTCTGTTATTAAACTGGAATCCAGCGTTGTTGAAGTAACTGATTTAAGGCCTACAAATAATTTTCTTTGAATTAACAGTAGTCATGAACTTTAAATAGACTTGAAGGGTATTTATAATGCTTTGGAAGCCTTTCCCAGGGAAAGAAGGAATCTTTGCCCATCCCACTTGCCATCTCAGCCTCCAGAGCTGCAGCCTGCCACAAATATTTAGGGAATGTGTATTTACTGTTTGTCCAACAAGAGCTCCTGTTGGCACAACAAACTTTACCTTCTCTCACATGTTGTCTTTGCAACAAACCCTATCTCTCCCTTCAGCATTTGTCCATCTGCATCAGACCAAAGGAGAATGAACGTGATCATTTCCTACAAGATTTAATAAAATAGTAAAGAAATCCATGTAAATAGAAGCAGTAACAGCAGCAAGAGACGTCACTTTTGCATATCAGAATTAATGTCTATAACAGCACTTAAAGCAGATAATAAATTGGACCTGGGAGTTTCAAATATTATATTTGTGTGATATTTAATGACTATTTGCACTGGTAAGCAAGTCTCACTGCCTTTCTCCCTATTAGTAAGTATCCTCCCCATTTTCCTGAAGTTAATGTATGGTTAACTGATCTCTTATGCAAAGCTGGAATAGGATTTAATGAACCTCCATTACTCAAGCTGCACATTTTCTTAAAGATGAAAAATGCCATGTACAATGTATTTTCCTGAATGTGAATAAGCCCATTAACACAGACTTCTGAACAGAGTGTTTCTACTCAGCAATTTTTTGCCCTTTGGGAGGGAGAAGTTAAAAAAGAAAGGGGCAGGCACTTCCCCTCACTCCCCCACATCATCTCCAGAAAGGAACTGGATCAGCTTTGTTAATACTTGGGATTCAGAGCTGTTCTTAGCACACAGGCAACAATTGCCTTCTGACAAATGTTTATTAAACCTTAGTTACTGTATTTTTCCCCTACTTTGATGGGAAATGATACCAGAGAAAGTCACCAAAGCAGTACAAATACCAAGAATTGCTGTTAGTCTGACACCTTGTTTGCCTCTTTTAGTAATACCCCTCCTGAAGAAGCCCATGTGAGGTATTAAATCTCTACATACTCACAAGACATACTAATCTCCAGCCAGATTCTTAAATGCAAATTCTTTTTCCTCAGCAGCAATACGTAAGCACCAGGAAAATTACCATTTAGATGCACAAGAAGCTGATTTGAAGCCTCAGTCAAGTATCTGACACAATTTTGAGTGCTATTGTAGTTTTAGGACAGAGTCCTCAAATTCTCTTTTTTGTGTGTGTAAGAAAAAAGTATCAGAGCAGCATTCACTTTGTAAAGAATGCAAAAGGAAGTTAAAATTTCACCACAGTGTAAGTTCTCTGTAAATACATAATTACAAGGAGTTGTTAAATCTGCTTCAGAGGAACAAGCATTTTTGTTTCAGTAATTAATTAGTTTTGGAAACTTAGACACCCAAACCCATTTTTGTATTTTTTTTCTAGTGTTACTTGATAAACATTCTAGATTACCACACTTTTCTCTGCTTAAAAGTGTGGTAATCAAGTCTACCTTTCCGCTGTATTTCTTGGAATTTCCCATTAATTCTACTCTCTCCTACCTTTCCCTCTCAATTTCCACTTTTACTGCTCAAAATGGATCCACTGATGAGTTTCCATCAAAGACTTGCTTTACTCACAATGTGGCAGGAGAACTCTATTGCTTTCCCTCTCACTGCTCAGACAATTAAAAGATATCAATGCCAGAATCAGGAACCATTGCAGACATATTTAATAAATAATTTATCAATAATAAGGCTGTACAAAACCTCATTTTTTTTCTGATAAACTTTCCTTCTCCGCTGTAGTCTTGAATCAAGTAATGTGAATTGTCTGAGAGCTTTACTGTTGCACTACATAAACCTTAAGAAAAAATAAAAATAAACCACTTTTCCCCCAAACATCTCACACACTTACTGTGACTTCCCAAAAGCAGAGCGTGATCCATTCATCCCCAACAGTTTACAGGTTAAAAATACTTGAGCACTACTGAAATGAGGTTCAAGCCCTTGGTTTGAATTTGGCTTTTGGCCTCCTGCTTTCAAAACAACCTCTGTAACCACATTTCAGATGACATTATTCTCTCCCACGAATGGACCTGAATTTTCTTGGTAAAAGGACAACAAAAAATCCAAATGCTCTAGAATCAATAGCTCCCTCCCTCCAAAAAGAAAAAGACAGGAAGGTTTTGATGGAACTGACATTTTGTAATGTTGTTAGAAAGCAGCAGGAGGTTTCCAAGTGGGATTGTTTGGTATCTCTGAGGCAACACACGGCGGCCACAGCTTCTGCTTGGACAGAAACCACCCTGTCCATTAACACTGAAACACAGAGACAAGGCTGGGAATTTTACAGAATAATGATCCCTCAAAGGATCTTGCAAAAAGTGAACTCTGCTGTTATTTATTTCACAGTACAGGCTGCCAACTCTTGACACCTTTACCATTATTAGACTCTCCAGTCAATCACTTGTCCAACAGTGCAAAGCTTTGGGAACTCCCCATCGCCCCATCTCACCAAACCTTCCCTCTCCAGCCAACATTGCAACACTCAATCAAATCACAGCTCAAGGGATGACAAATTGATGTGTTTTTCAAATGTTTTTTAGGACATCTTGGGTATTCAAACTATTTCAGCAAGCAAGAACTCCTTCCTCCCTCCCCAGATTGTTTAACTGACATAAAAACTACACATGATCCTTAGAACAAGAGCTAAGATCACCTAATAAACCTTCTCCTTTTCTTTGAATATTGTGCCACCATTGCTTTGCACATTTCAGAATTCCTGAAAAAAAAACCCCAAGCTGTAATTGGACAGTCAGGAGAAAACCCTAAGGATTCCAGTACGCCACCAAAACTTTCCCAAGAAGACACCAACAGCTAACTGAGGTCGTGTGTTTTAAAAATCATGCTATCTACAAGGATGTCCTGGATGTCCAAGGTATATGTACATGGGAGAAGAACCTGCTTAAAAATTATGAATTCTCAGCAGAAACCGCAAATTAATTACCCAATTTTGAAATGCCTCATTTCTAGCAGTTTCAGGTCCACTTAGGTTGTAAAGATATGTTCAGAACAACAAATGACAACATTTTATTTTGGTTTCCTTGTCAGCCAGAACAGACAAAAGGTTTGATCTTGTGAAGAATCCAACAACTTAAATGGTCCTTGACTGTAGAAGCAGCTGGCATTGCTTCTGTGAAAGGCTGATCTCTCTCACCACTCGTGAAACAAAACAGTGACACATTAATTCCCTCCTATTATTGCAGACCCATCCCATATGAACAAAGTAAGCTGTTACAAAAACCAATTTTGATGTTGAATGATATCCTAAAAAGCTCTGTTTAATAACCTGCTTCCCTCTCTCCCTCCAAAATCTAAACCAAAAGTAACAATTAAATAAAACCCAGGAAGATTTTGTAAACATTGTGACCAAAAGGAAAAATTTTTACCTTGAAGCATCAAAGCTGTCATAGGATCCAACTGTGTAGTGTCTAAACAGCTTCTTTGTTCTATCTGTTCGTGTTTCTGCACAAAGAAAAGAGAATGAGAATACTCCAGTATTTCTTAATCAAGTGCTGAAGCATTTGTTTATATTCCCTTGCAGTGAATTAATGTGGTTTCAAGGCATTTTGAAAAAAATTTTTACTTTAGAGATGTTCTTTTATCATATTACACACCCCAAGTGAATAAGGAGAACTTCTTGTAGGTCATGTATCCTGTCATTCAAAAGTTTTAAAGTTCCACTCATATTCTCAGAGGCAAAACATTTTAGGACCTATATTTGGTTCTTTTATAGTTTGGGCTAAGAGGCAAAATATAAGAAGAAAGGGCAGGGCAGGGCAAGGGAAAGGGGAAGGGAAAGGGTAGGGAAATGGAAGGGAAAAGAAACAAGAAAAAATTTTGGAAAATTTGGAAAAGTAGCCAAAATATGAAAATCATTATTTTTTTGCCTAAGTACAGGTTGGTCCTCCAATGCAATTACATTAAGTTTGGCTAAGAGACATCAAAAATCACATGGAAAAGTCACTGATTTAGCTTGTGACCCTGAAATTCTCATCTGCACAGCTGAGGAACTTTCCATGGAAGGACAGCCTGAGTCCATCCAAACAGATTTTATTAGCTCTCCAAGGCAGACAGAGCCCTCAAGCTGCACCGTCCCTGTGTCACAGCTTTTAAGGATGTTACAAATTACTGTGAGAGGCAGTGCTGTCAGATGGCCAAGTTTGCAGAGGGAAAAAGTACATCAAGGCAGGATGACAGGCTTCAAACACAGACAAGGAGCATTTTGCAGAAGCAAGAAACGAGAGGCAGATTTGGGGTGGACAAAATGCATTTTTTTTTGCTTTAACAAGTGCAGCTGACATAACTGGATCATGCCCCCAGAAGGACTTAAATACAATATATACATAATGCAGAGAAATTAGGGCTGAAAAAGTTGCAACTGCCTAAAAGTGTAAGCAAGTTATTTCTTCACAACAGTACAAGTAAAGAAGTCCTATGAAAAAGCAGAAATATTTACATTTATATGAATTTCATGGAGACCAGCCAGCCTCTTTCCTACAGGGTGGCCAAAGAAGGAGAAAATTCCTATTACAGTATGAATCCTACCTGATAGTTTTGTACAGGCCTACTTTGTCCCTTTCTCACTCACCTACAACCTGTAATTTCTGCCAAAGAGGCCTTTTCTTTACCTGAAGTTCCAGCTCCTACTGCCCTTATTCCCCATCTTTCTGGGACACCCAAAATTCACTCCAGGATTCCCCAGGCACCTCTCTAGATGCAACCAAAGCTCAGTCAGCCTGGAGCTGCAGGGCTGGAGGACACCACCCTGCTTTTCATGGAATAAGAGCTGTAAGTGCATCAGCAGCAATGGCACCCAGGGCTCAGGACAGATGCTCACAGAGATTTGACTTTGAAGCATCTGACTGTACAACTGTAACTCCTAATGTGCTGTCAGGGGTTCAGGAAATCTTACAGGTCATGCCTCTGTTGCTAAGTTTACAGGTTTAGGTTCAAAATCCAATGCCCTGCAGTGACATGGAATAAAGTGATCTGAAGGAACTGCAGTCTATCGAACAACATTCTTTCTCATATTATTCTAAAAATCAGATTAATAGCAAGAGACATAATCAGAAGAAATACAGAAAAATATAAACCTGGATTCCACTTCAAGTGTTTCCTGGTTTGTTTTCAGAAGTACCTTATAGATGATTAAAAGAAATAAAGTATTATGAATATTTTGTAAATCTTCAAGCCACTGCTTGAGCTTTAAGGAGCCAGATGTTTCCCTTGCAGAAACTGGTTTCTATAGCACGATATTGCACTGCTATTAAGGAATACAAAGTGGGTGGGAGGAGCAGAAAGATAGCTTTGTTCAGCTCCTCAGTATTGCAGAGCCAGCATCCTTCAGCTGCAGCTTGTATCTGCTTCCCATTTCCCACCCTTTTACCTTCCCCCACTTCCTTGTGTGCAATCATGTTAACTGGGATCATCTGGGAAACCATCAGCCTTCCAAAGCCCTGCACTGCAGGCTAAGTGCTGTGTTTGCCAGGTTGCTGTATGAGCTCTTTACTTACCCTCTTTTCCTAACCTCTGACTCAGATTCCAGGCTGTCCTCTTACACAGCATAGGTACAGACAGCCAAAAGCTGGGGGAAGGACCTGGAATCTGCCATCATAAGGAACAAGAAAAACTAGAAGAGAAAAACTAGAAAGATTCCAGTCTCTAACTTGACAAAAGAACACTAAAAACCTACAGGCAACTGCCTAATAACTGCTTTTCTGATTTCAAGACGTATGTAGCATAAAAACACTATTTAGGTATATAAGCATCAAAGGGTTGGTACCAGGTTTCACTGGACTTTTTGCCATTTTTATGTCCCAGGTTTTCTGAAGGCCAGCACTCTGAGAGCTTTACACCAAATTAGGACCATCCAAGACTAATAACCTTACCATCCCCTGAGAAGTCTTTACCTGCAGAATCCTTTGAGGATTTCTTTTTAAACTTGGTTAAGACCAGCAAGAAGATATGAACAGGAAGATGTAGAAAACCATTATTAGGCAGTGTCTGTATTACTGCATTCCTACTGAGAAGAACAGCTGTCACCACAGATGAAAAGCTGTTGCATCAAATCAGACCAGTTCAAAAGTTTTTCTAGAATGGAGGACACAATACCAGGGCTTGCAAAAATGGTGCAGTTTGCTCTACACTGACAGAAAGTATTAGTGGATTGTTTGTAATTATTATTAGTGTATTCTTTGAAATTTCTAGATTTCTTGAGAAGTCGGTATTTTACCAGAGTTAACACCATTGATTTTTCCCTAATATCTACATTTGGTTAGAAAACTTTGTCTCTACAAGCCTTCAGTCATCTCTAGGTTTCAGCAATAGGATATACCTGTGCAAGCAGTGTCAGGGTAAAAGTTATAGCCAAAAACCCTGTTCTCACAGTACTCCAATGCTGGATACAGAGTAAAACCTATGTATGTGAAATGCTCCTCAATTTCTCCTAAAAGAAGAATGCAAAACAAATAAAAACAAAAAAAACCAACCAAAAAACCCCAAAACAAAATCATGGGGGAAGACCCCAAACAAGCAAACCAAAACCAACCCCAAGATGACACCTAACAAAACAAGGTAAGAGGTTTTATTCTCATCAGTTAATATGCCATTCAGGAGCAATGCAAGTCCTGATATGATGAAAGCCATAGAAGAGTCTGCAAGGAACAAAATAACACGGCAATTTTTTCCTGGTCTGTTTTCCACTGAAGCCAATGGAGCTGCAGCAGAAATAAGCTGTGGGCACTGTGCAACAGTGGCAACACAAATAATAAAAATCCAGCTGTTCTTTATTAGTGTCATTTGTTGGTGCAGACACTTCAGCAAGCAACAGGCTCAAACCCTGCCCTTGCAGAACGTAATTTATAGGGTTCAAAGAAATGTGAACATCGAGAAAGTGTAGGAGGAAAACATTTCCTCCTTTTCCACCTTAGAAGAGGTGAGGGCTTTCTTTGACCTACAAATACATGTAGGACTTCCTGCAGCGTCACTGTGTTAGTCTCAAAACTGACCACAGGACTCCAACAGCACCTGCAGACATCAAAAGCTGCAAAAATCACTGACATGGAAAGCAAGAAATAAAATTTGGACTCTAATCCACACAGACAGACAAGGCCACTCTTGCTCTATTTCTTCAGTGATTAACACATAACTACAGCCTGATTACCACACTGACTCTGCTGTTTGTAGTAGATTGCTTACATATTTGATATTGTTTGGAAAATTAAAAAACTAAGAGGGGAAAATCCCAAAGCAACTGTCTTCATTCCTTTTCCTCTCCCTGCTGCTCCTCACAGGGCATTTTGGTGCTGTGTTTCCAAGGAAACTGCACAGGGATGCTCTGCCAGTGGGGATGTTGTCAGAGGCTTGCCAGCACTTCAGGAAGGGTTTAGAGTGATCCATAGGATGAACAAAGGAACTAAAAGAGTAACAGTATAATTTAGAGTGTGATACTGGAGAGAAAACAGAGAGCAGCAAGTCCCCTCCAAATATCCCTGATGGGGAAAGTCAGGTTGTACTGCTGCCCTGAGCCGGGTGTTGCCCTTATTATGCTGGCAGAATTTAAGAAGTGGTTTCAGACTGTTCTAAGCCACTTTCCAGCAAGAAACAAAAAGGTCTGTACACTAGGAAATGCTTCTGAAACCCTAAACATAGTGAAAAAAATAAATTCAAAAAGTCAAAGCCAGAATCGTTCCCTTTGGTCTTCAGTTGGGTACAGTAAATTCAGCATTTTACCACTATCCCAAAACATGCAGCTTTTCTTTCTTCCCTCTTTCCCACTGATGGCTCTGAGACGTTTCATTAACAGACAATAACAGATATTCTTTGATAAAACAGATTTAGGTACAGCATTCTGCAACACCCAGCAATGACAGAGGTTAAGACTTTCACTCTGCAACTTCTTCTTGTGGGACAAATGCTTTTCCCAACCATTTCTGTTGAGAACTATTATTCAGGAATCATTCAAAGCTAAAGAAAGCAGTCTAAAAATTATTTTTAACTACCAGGTACACTGATAATACAGAAGCTTAAGGGAAGTTCATAAGTCACTTGTGCACTTGTGCTATTATCTAAATATTTGTTTGCAACAAGACAGTGTTCTTATGTTATGCATTTTCTCCTAAAATTGCTCCCAATTTGACCCTAAGAAAAAGTATTTGGGATTGAAAACATCACTAAGAAAAGCATATATTTTTCTATTCCAAGTATATTCAAAATATTGCCAAATTATTGTAGAGGAAGTAACAAACAAAAAAGAGGAAGAAGATTTGCTAGCAAAACTATCTCTCAAAAAAACTAATTTAAAGCAGGCGTTCTTACCCCAAAACTTGCTTAGTGCCTGCATTTTTTTTCATCAGTTAATAAACTAAGCACATCATTGCTTACAAATTAACATCCAATGAGTTACTAGCAAATGACAGCATAAAAAAAAGCTTTGCAAGGCTTTGAATTAAATGAGAATAGAATATATTGTACATGTGAAATATGTTAAGGAACAAATGTCTCAGTTAGAAATCAGAAGCTTTTTGTCCCTGAAGACTCACCCTACTCCTTCCTTTCAGAGTGTTGTAAGTATAACTTTCAGATTTTGGGGATTTAAATCATTGCTAGTTCACTGTGTATTTTGCTTTTGAGTAATAAGTGTTTTTCATGATAACAGATACACTATAAACTTTGTTCCAGAAAATTATCAAATTAAAAGATGAAAAAAAACCAAACTTCATACCACATACGGTGAAGTCTCAGTAAGCTATTTCACTTATTCCCTTTCCCCCTTAGAAAATGGAGATTCATCAAAACTGAATTTTTTATTAAATACAGTGCTTTGAAATAATGATAAGTGAGAATTTTTTCAGGCCTATGATACAACTTTTAACATTATATTGCAGATTTCTTTCTTTGAGCAGGCATTTGAGCCGTAGAAAAGATGAAGTTCAGGGATACTCCAAATCAAGCAAAGTTGGACAAAGGATTCTAAAAAAAGTACAAAAAATGTAAATATGGGCTGAAGAGATATAAATGAAAATTTTCTCTTTTAACTGTTTGATCACAATGATGCTTCATTTGAAGGGATAAACCATAAGGACCAGGAAAAAATAAATACATGATGAAAACATTATAATGGTAAACTAATGAAAACCTTTAATTCATAGTTCACTTTCTTCTTATAAGCTTTTAGATGAATTTTTTTTTTAAAGCCTCAGTGTTCAGTTGATGTGGTGCTCTCAAAATATTTTTCTTTCAGTTAAAGATGGGAAATAGCAAATCTTACGTGGTTTTTGAAGTTTTTCAGATTTGAGAACAGGCATGAAATTGTCTCAAGGACAACTCCTTGACTGGAACAGCAAATCCTTGGATGATCTCCTGCCTTTCTTTGCTATTTTTTTTTTCTTTACTAAACCCTTTTTCCAAAAAAGAAAGGAAGACTGATGTTGATTCCCTCCTGCATCCTTAGAGAAAGATTAGCTGGAATACAGTGAATTAGCTTACCCACAAAGGATGCTGAAAAGGCTGATAAATGTAGTGAATCAGCAATTTTGTTTGCAAGAGAAACCTTAATAACTAAAATATGTGAGTTGGATCTACTGGAGAGGAAGTTATGGAAGAACAGAGGTTTCCCATGTCATTATTTTCCCTTTAATATAACAAAAAGCTCACTTATACCTCAAAAAAACTCCAGTAAGCAGTTGTGGAAATATTTTCTTAACACTAAATAAGGCATCCAGAGCTTAAAAGGGGAAATTAATGTTCTTTTAACAAATTTATCAGCTATTTCTACAATTCTGTGGTTCTGTAGCTCTTCCCTCATTCGCAGAATATTTTCATAATGTGGGAATTGTCACTTGACCTTTCTCTAAATTCTCCTGGTGGGTTTCTGAGGGTCTTCAGTCCCTCTGCCCCTTATTTCCCATCCATCTGTGGCAGAACAGTGAATCAGTGCAGTGCTGATTCTACAGGCAGTTTTGTGTCCATGGTCTCAGTTGAGAGAGTTAAACCCCTCAGTGTCTGCTACAGACACAGCCCTGAGTGATGCCAGCAAAGGAAACCACTTGGGAGAGGAAGGATTTTTTTCCCCTCTTTGCTTTAAGATTTACTTTACAGAGTTTGCTGCTTGGAAAGAGCTGGATGTTGACCTGGGTTGGTAACACATCTCAGATTTTCCAGCAACTGGCTGTGGCCTTGGTCTATCTGCACATCATTTGATCATTGCTGAAACATGCAGTTTCTGCAAAACTAGGCCAAAATAAAGCAACTTCAATGCCTTTTGCTTGACTCTTTAGTGGAGATTGACAGTCTGCTTCATAAAAATCAGTTCTCAGTGCTGATTTCAAATTGCTCCTGCACACATAAATAAAGGTATCTTGGTTTTCAAATTTAAGCAGAAAAAGAAATATTGATGTGTTGCCTGCTGACAAGATCATCTGTTGCAAATATTACTAATTCTGAAGGTCAGGGAGGTTTGTTCATCTACAAAGCTCAGGTAGTGAGATGTTCCAGTTCTTTAGAACTGACTTGTGGTACAAATGTTTTTAATCATGACACCTTATTTCAGATTAATCATCTTTCCAGCAAATATTGGAAGTATTTCCTGCAAATATCAGTGTTCTCACTGGTAACAGCAGCATAATTTAAAATGATAGCATGTAGCAATGGGCAGGACTGAGGTGAAACTTGGATTAATAGTTTGCTTCATTGTGGGATTTTATTTTTCACACTCAGTAAGTGTTAATTTTGCAGCCCCCAACTTCTACACATGCTGAACTTTACACAAACAGTAACTTCCACCATTTCAGCCCATGTCCATCACTTTAAGTCAAGAGGACATGTCTGTGAGCAGCAAGATCCATCTAAAGTCTCAAACCACTACACTACAAACAGAGACAACAACACGCTTAGAGGTGGTAGCGAAGTTGGGCGAGAATTTGCAGGATTAATTGTTGGAATGTTAAACAGGGTTCAGATTATCCATATTTTTACTTATGACCCAAAAAAAAAAAAAAGCAATCAAACAAACAAAGCTCAACCCCTCACCACCCACAAAGAAGAAGTCTGGTTTACCTCCACATCTTACCTAAAAACTTAAAAAACATATCCAATGTTTTAAAACTTGACATCTCCAATTTAATATTATTTTTCTTATAGTTATGACTACTCTGTGAACTTCTAGCTGATTTTGTTAACAATGTTCAGTCACTTTGACTTAAATTAAAGAGAAATTCCCTAAAAATTTTATGATGCAACTCTATTTTCTTCTGTGGCAGGAGCCCCTTGACACAGATTATTCCTACCAGAGATGTTTACAACCACACAAAGCCAACCAACTGTTTTGAAGGAGGTCATTGTGCACTCTAAGGTGGAAAGAACAGATGGAGAATTATTTTGGGCTGAGTAAGGAAAAACAGGCCCTGAAAAACCATTCTTCTATTCCATTTCAAAAATCATTAATTTTCATGTACAGCAAGTTTCAACAAGAGTTATTATGGACTTTCATCATCAATGGTGATACAAATGTTTCCCCTCAATTTCCTCCCTTGCAGAAGCCTCATCTAAGTCTAAATCTTTTCCAGCTGCATTCAGGATCAATGATCTGTCAAATTCTCCCACTTCAATAATAGATAAAATTTTGAATACATAAGAAGCTGTCATAAGCTGTGCATGGGAAAGATGTGGGAACTTCAAGGAACCTCAGGATCTTTTCCATCACAGCACTCCCTGACTCTGTGACACAAAGATAATGAGCATCCTTCGAGTATTTAAAAGATGAAGATCACTTACAAGCACAAGATAACACTAAATACAAATCAAGCAAAAAAGTAAAAAGTTTAAGTGTTCACTCAGTATCTTTTTCTTCCTTTGCCTTGATTGTGCATGTGGACTTTACAGGCAGAATTTCACTGTGGTTAAAACATTCCCCAATCCCAACAGGCATACAGAGAATTCCCTCGTAAATTTTACTGTAAGGGCCACAGGATAATTTATAATTTAATATTATAACTTCAGTCAGAGTTGACACACAGCTAAGGGCAGAATGTTGCTAAGCAATGTTGTATTCAAGTTTACACAGGACCAGGGAGGGGAAGATGAAAGTGGACCAAGGAGATGCAGATGCGTTCAGTTCCCTGTTCAACAGGGAAAAGCTTCTGCCTTGCCACACAGTTGTGTTGAAAATATAACCATCTTGCTTGAGTTTTATGTGCGTCCTCATGAAGAAGAACATCCCAGACATTTTATTTCAAAATGTACTCTTTTAACCACACTAAAAATGTTGAAGCTTCTCAAGAAATGCAGGATCTGACAAGTGTTCTGAATCTTTCTACAGAATGCTGCTGGCAACTATTCCTGCTTTTTAGAGAACAGCTACAACAAAACCCCCAAACCGAGCTGACCACAACTGAGGAGTCTTATTTTCCACAAGTTCCAGGCTGAGGCTCAAAGCCCACGTCCTTTCAGTTCCACGCTGTACCAAGAGGGTTTTTTTTCCCTGCTGCAGGTTTCCATGGAAATGCATCAGTCACTAATCTAAATAAGTGCAGATGAAGGACGCCTGAAAACCTCGAGCAATTACGCATGTCATTAGAGGGAGAGAAATGATTCAACCCAGCTATTAGAAATGTGCCACAGCTATCACTTCTATATTTTGTTGCAGTGTTCTAAAAACAATGCTGCTTTATTTTTTTAAACCCACTCTTTTGCTGCCTAAAAGAGGACAAAAAAAAAGAAGAAAAACCAATAAAACCACTTTTCACGTAACAAGCACACAGTGAAGTCAGACCGTAGCAGTTGCAAAGCACAAATGGAGTTAATACCTCACAGTTGTTTTGACATGGTACCAAAAAATTTCTCTTTTCATTCCTGGTCAAAGATACTTCACTTTAGTCATTTCGATGAGTAATAAGA
The DNA here is from genome assembly GCF_022539395.1 of Myiozetetes cayanensis. NCBI lineage: Eukaryota > Metazoa > Chordata > Aves > Passeriformes > Tyrannidae > Myiozetetes > Myiozetetes cayanensis. The sequence continues at coordinate 61,700,960 of NW_026087853.1, read as the reverse complement.
AAGAGAATACTTTAATCTGCATTAAAGGGCTAATGAGCCTTAAAAAATGGGATCTAAATATAATTTCTGATTAATGCAATACTAAACATCAATTTGTAACATCCATTTGTAACCACATCCATCCATTTTGAGATACAGGTCAGGCATAGGTGGGCCTCTGCTTATCACAGAGTTCTACATCATTAAGGTTGGAAAAGCCCACTAAGATCAAGTTCAACCATTCCCTCAGCACTGCCAAGCCCACCACTAAACCATGTCCCCAAGTGCCACATCTACATGGCTTTTAGATATCTCTAGGAATGGGGACTCCACCACCTCCCTGGGCAGCTGTTTCAATGCCTGGCTGCTATTTCAGTGAAGAAATTTTTCCTGATGTCCAACCTGAACCTTCCCTGGCACAATTTGAGGCTATTTCCTCTTGTCCTGTCCCTTGTTCCCTGGGAGCAGAGCCTGATCCCACCTGGCTCCACACTCCTGTCAGGGAGTTGGAGAGAGCAAGAAGGTCCCTCCTGAGCCTCCTTTTCTCCAGGATGAGCTCCCCTGGCTCCCTCAGCTGCTCCTTGAGACCTTCCCCAGCTCCATTCCTTCTCTGGACTCACTCATTCCCACCGCTGACACCAAGGCACCACTGGGAATAAAGTCCAATTAATTAGATTCAAATTCATAGGATGTAAATAACAACACTGAAAGATCATACTAAACATCAGCTTGAATATCCATATTATCATTTATGTTAGCTTTTAGTTTGTTAGTTCTTACAATTTCACTTAAATGCCTTTTCTTCATCTGCTGAAGTCTTCAAAAAAGGAGTAGAAAGTAGGTCTTCCTTCTCAAATCTGACAATCTTTTATCTACACCTCAAGACTGAACCTTTCAAGTTTCATGTTCTTACACTTGGTGGAATCTAGATTAAGAATTTATTTTTAAAGTGACAGTAAAATTCTTATCAAAGTTAAGATTTTAAACTTCTTCTATGACAGAAACTTAAGAAGTTTTATTTATAACACACTTTGAAACCCTCAGGAAATTCAAACACATGAATGGATCACTAGAAAACTACGTGGCTTTAGAATATTGTCCAGTTCTTACCAAAAACCCAGTCTTGCTTCAGTTAGGAGTGTATGATTACATAAAAATTTGGAATAATATTTGAACACGTAATTATAGGAATATACAAGAATTACATAAAAAACTTTATTCAAATGATGCCATTAGGGTGAAATTGCCTAAATGTAAGTGAAAATCATCACTGAAATGATCACAGTGAACAGTAAAAGACAAGCTTATTACTGCAGGTCAACATTCATAAAGTCACTATGACTTTTTAACTCCTCAGGGTATTTCTCCTCTTACCAGCTTTGTGATTTAGACAATGAGGTAACTGAGGCACAGGGAGTGCAAACAGCAGTCCAGAGACTCCAGCAAAAGACAAAGGAAGGCAATAAACCTGTTTTAAAGCCAATCAGCTGAAAATGAACTTTAATTTCTTACCTTAATGATAAAAATGTACTTTTGCTGATTGTTACAGAAACGTCAAAACGTATTTCGAAGGCTCCAAAGGTTAAGGAAGTAGGAATGGCAAAATAAAATTGTTCTGATTTCAGGATGCTTTCTGTGAGTCTGAATGACTGATTCTTGGAAGCAAGTGAATGAATTCTCTTAAGACTGGTATATTCCTGAAACTCCATTATGTATCCTGCCTAATGCCTAGAAACTAATAAGAAAAAACTAATTATGTTGCATCTTTGTGCTTATGAGAATTTTAGTTATGAGATTTGTAAAATGCTACAACTGAAGAAACCAAATACTCTGGATATATTACTTGTGGAAAAATAAAATATCCAGGAACTGACCGACAGGAAGGGGTAGGGATAGTGTTGTAGTCAATCCCAGGGAAGGAGAAGTGCCCATCAGCTGCAGCCCAAAAAGGGAAAGCTATAGGTGGAATCAGTCTTGGATCACAGGGAAATTCCTGCTCCCTCAGCTCTCCTTTACTGTGGCCCAAACACAAAGGAACAAGTCAGTGCACTGGGCTGACACCTGGAGGGGCCAGAAGATTCCTGCAAAGCATTTAGGGCCAGAAGAGTTTCTCCCCACCAAAATAAAGAGGAAAATAACAGAGAGGTCATTCTGCAGCCTATTAACCTGCAGCTGATGGGCTTCTCCAGAATCAGAATTCATTTCTTTTCCCCCATCTTAAAGACAAATTATGTAAAAGGCTTGAACCTCCTAATTGAAGTGAAGCTCCCAAAACCACTTTCCAACCTGCAAATGTGAAAATATAGCCTTGACCTAATAAAACTTTTCTGCTGTGGACTTTGTGACCTCTAATGTTTGAATGGAAATAGACAAATAAAGAGAAGTGAAAGAGATTTTGAATTTGTGAACTTTTGTTTTGCAGTGGTGTCTCCAACATGTGATGCACTTAATTGAGGTATCTACTTAGTAGGTTTATTCCTTTCTAAAAACGTAATTGAGTGTATTAAACCCACCTGCATTAGCCATCTCTCTTTACTTGATAATCACACTCCCACCTTCTCACCCTGCTCCCTTTATCTCTTTCTCACATAGAAATCACATCTCTGCATATTCAAACCTAATCCTCAAAAAGACCATGAAAATCTAATCCCCCAAATATATAATTCAAAAATCCCAGCTCATTATTTACTAATCCTGCACAGAGACGGCACAAGGAAGAATCACCTGACAGTGCTAATGATTTGCACAGCTTGAAGAGTTCTTTTGACACTCAGAATGATGCAGCTGGTTAAATCACGCTTTAATACATCACTGTCTAACTACTGTTCTAGGCCACTACAAGTTATTGGCACACATCACAACACCACATCACAAAATTTTAGGAGAGAAAGGACAAATAAATGCTTTTAAATAGTCTTCCTCCCCATTACACCACCTGAAGTTGACAACTTGTGACCTCAATGACATTATGACGTCAAAATTGTAAGAGAATACTGGTGGAATGAAAAAGTCTAATCTAGAAATGGGTAACAGGGATAAGGCAGCTAAAGGGAGACTTGCTATTGACACTGTAGGATTTATAGTTAAATGTAGGTCCACCAGCTTTAAGTGCATTTTGTTTCAGGAAATTATTTGATCAATAATTCAGATTATTCACATGACCCCACAAATGCTTGGACCTCTGTAGGATTCTTGTGGAAGTTATCACAGGTTACAGGTTCATAGTGATTTTCTTTTCGTTTGTTTTAGGTTATTTTTGTTTTGTTTTGGGTTTGTTTGGTTGGTTTTTTGTTGTTTGGTTTTTCTTTTAGACCTGAATTTCTTATTCATCCTGGCTTGCAATCATAAAAATCAATTGAGAGAATTCATGTGCTGACAGCACCAGCTCAGTTCCATCAAGGTGTTTTCAGGACTGAGCAGCAGGTGCTCCTCCAAGAACTAAAGTGGGAATAACATTTATTTTTCAAAGCTTTTTCTCCAAAAAATGTCATAAACTGACATGCTGGTTGTACATATCAATTCCTAATGCTGTCTGTAGTTACAAAACACTTAGAACAGGTAGCAACTCAAACAACCTGCCTTCCATGCAGGGATATTCCAAGTAAAGCCAGTAATCCAGCATTCCATGTTAGCAGTGTTTACTTGACTAAATACACTTCAAAGATCTGATTTTTTCGCCCCTAGATATCATGCTGAATGCCATCTGCTTTATTTCTGAAGGAATAAAAACCATCATACATTTTGCTCTGAGATAAAGTGAAGCAGAATGGTCATTACTTAGCCAAAGATAAAGGAATGAGGAGTCTCCTAAATACATAATCAGAGATCTAATGAAAACAACTTCTTTACCCAAAAAGTCAGAAAAGTAGAAATTAGTTGGAGTAAAAAAAGGCCTCATCAGCTATGTGAAAAGTAAAAAATAGAGAGGGGAGAAAAATCCTCTAACATATATACATAGCACATATATAACTTGATTTATAAATAAAATACAATTTAAATATATATTTACAAATCCTGGAGGAGACTTAATAAGCCAAAGTATTTCCTTTCTTACTTTGTTTCTACTTTTAAAAAATACACTTCTGAATCAATTTGATTTTCCTCTGTTATCACAGTTAATAAATACATTTCCAAAGTAAACTTCCACTGAAATTTTAATACTGGAATTTTAAAAGTGCACAAATCAAGCTGTCCTCCACTCGAAGAGACACTTACTAAAGACATTTTAGAAAACTAGTAAGTAGGCCTAAATTTTGGCATTTTCCACATCCAAAACCAACATGGACCACTTGGAATAAGCACCAGCAATTAAAGAAGATGAGATCTACTCTCATATACAACTATTTGGAAACAGAATTTAGCTAAAGATTTATTCAGCTCAGCAATTCATAGCTGCAACTTGGGATGCAATCCCAGAATCTGATTTTTTTCCCTTCTCAAAAGCAGGGCCATGGCCACTGGAGAGCCCCAAATTATGCCTCTGATCACCAAAGACTTCTAAGACAGTCACCAAGATAATAGAAGGCGATTTTGTGTTCCTTCTGCTCAGTTAAGCACAGCAGTGATAGGGTCTTATCACACTCCAATCTATTTTATAGTTTCACACTGTAAAAACTTGTGTCACTTTCTTACATGTTTTTTCTAAAGTTTTCTGTTGCAGTTTTCATTTGCAGAGTTATTTCCCCACTGTACAACGTCCTGCATGACCATTAAGTAGGTATTAGTAATGTGTATTTTACCTTGGCATTTATGTTGCCCATAAAAAGATGAAAGAACCATCAACCACTCTCTTTTCACGTATTTCTAATTCACTGACTGTATTTCCAGTAAATTATGAGAACTAATGGAATCTTCTTATGTGTAAAAACAGTATTTATTACTAGTGGGCAAGACAATAAAAAATAATGTAATTATTTCTGTTAGGCCACCACACTACAGACAGTATCTGACACAGACATCTAGCCTCTGATCCTATGAGATGGATTAAGAGGCACCAGAGACCCACCCTGAAGAGGGCTTTTTGTATTAAATGATTTATTTTTATAAGGGTATCTATCACAAGGTTAAGGAACTTAAGTAAATATTCCCATAATGTATACATTTTTCCTTCCCTATTTCCTGTATTTCTTAATAATCTGTAATATCACAACAGTTGCAGGATTTTTCCATGAGAAACCAGATATTCCTTTCCTTGGTGCCTATTTGTAGCTGAAGAAAATAGAAAGTAGTAGATTCTACTCAAGGAGCTGGTAAAATCAGAACTTAATGAAAAAGAAAAAAAGAAAAAGAACGATGTGTATTTACTCCAAGTGCTTCACAGCACACAAAAGTTTTCTGTGCTTATCTCTTTCATGATTTATCACCCACGTGCCATCTACATCTGGGTAAAACCAAATAATCCCCAACACATTCTCCCAACACAAGGGATGGAAAACAACTGCAGTAATATGCAGACAGTGGATCAACAAACCAAACCCCATGTGAATTTTCACTTTTATGCCATCCTCATGGTCTCCCTTTAACACTCATTTCCATCACACATCATCCAGAGACCCTTTGGTCTCATTTTCAGTGACCTCCAGGCAATATTTGTATTTTTGCCACATTCTTCCCTCATGCTCTACAACTGGCCTAACGAGTTCAGGTCACTGCCAAACCTTCCCAAATGTTATCAAAATCTCCCTTCCACCTGAGCTTCCCCTGTGTCCACCAACATTGTTTCAGCAGCTCAAGCAAGTCAGCAGAGCTTTTTGCTTCTAACACCCACATGTTCTGTGTTACATGAAAATAAGCGGCTCCTTTGGCTTTATTTTAAGCTATTTTATGAGAGAACTCCTTTCACAGAGAGGAGTGACTGTAGATGCTTGAAAGGGACTGGGAAGCAAGCACACAGTGGGATGAAGGCAACATGAATTATATTTACCACGTTTAGAACTCATGCTGGTTTATACCAGTAAAGCTTTGGCTTATTTTCTTTTAAATTAATGTATTTTTGTGTTATTAGTTTTCAGACAGTTTGCACACTACTGAGGTTACCACTCTGTCTTGTAGGTAAGATAAAAAATAGTTTAGAGGGTTATTATCTCAGTTTTACAAAACAGCTCAAGAGAGAAAACAGAAATCATGAATAGCTATGAGGATTCTAAATAACAGATGCAAGCTCTGTTGACTTCAGAGGACACGAAAATGTTTGACAAACACTTTACTGAATTCAAATCCCAGTCCCTTATACTCCTACTGTCTCTTCTTCGGCTTAAGAGGACTGCCACCTACTGAGTTACCCTCACCTTCATCTGTTATTGGGAAAGAGATTACCATTACCTTCAAATAATGAGCTGTTATTGATACATAAAGACATAAAAAGGTATCTAAATTTGTATGGATTAGAGTGCTGGATATAATTTTTCTTTGCTGCAGAAGTTCTTTCAGTATATGGTTCAAAACTAAAGAAGTTCCTCAGTTGTTATGAGGGCACTTGTGAGACTGGCACAGAGAGAGACAGCAAATTAATAATCTTGAATCTGAAACAAGCTGGAGACCCAGAATCTCCCCAGTTATAGTGCAAAATTCAAGTAGTGCAGCCAGCATGAAAAGCAGTGTTCTACCTTTGCAAGCCCTTTCCTTAGTGCCAGTGAGGCAATAAAGGCATCTGGCAAAGCAGCCCCAAGCACTGCCTGCAACAAAAACCACTTTACTCCACGGCACAGCGTTTACAGCCACTTGAGATACTTCAGCTCTCATTCTGAATTAGAACAAAATTGATGAGTCAGACCTGAAAGCAATCAATGATGACTGCTTTTACTCATCCCAAAATATGCCAGTGACTGAGGGTAAGACAACTGCTGTGCAGCCAGTTCATTCTCAGGGCTTTTCCTAGGGCACTATGTGTGTGATTGTTCCCTAAGTTCTGCAGCTCTGTGATAGTTTGGCTGCAGGTTTTATCAAGAGACGGTCCTCAGGTCTAAGTGGAATTTCTGATGAGCTTCTGAGAGTCTGGTTATCACCACAGTCCACACACACCTTCTGCAATCCTAGGACAGACAACACGAATAAGTAATTCCACTCATCCTCTGGTTACCAGAGTTTTCCTGCAATTCTGCTCTTGCTGACTGGTTGTTTCAGTATGAAGTGCTTTGAAGATGTGTTCTTTACCTGGAACATTTCCTAGTGTTTGACTATGGTCTCTAAGAAGTGTGGACATAACACATGACAGATTTCCTAGATCTGCATTAATCTGTAATATGAAAATGTATTTCCATAGATACCACCTGGAAAAGTATTCAAAAATGTTTACACATTATTATTAGAATTCAAAATAAACTATACTGCTTAGAAAGTGCAGCCTCTGAAACAACAAAACAGAGTAAAATGCTTCCTTCCTCCACTCTTCTACTGCCCTGACATGTCCTTTCTAAAGTTTTTATACTCAGGCAGAAGTAACAGTGAACTGAAATGTGGCTGAATACAAATTAAATATTTGAGATGATTTTCCCCTAAATTCGGTACCCAAAGATGCCATCTAGTGACCATCTGCCAAACACCAGAACTGCTCCCAACAATGCAACTCAGACAACTATTACACATTTAACTAGGATTTACATCTTCCCTTTATCATTCTGTGAGTGTGTGTGCATGTGAGAAACAGCAAGGGTAAGTTCTTAACCAGATTATTTTTATTCAAGGACATCTGACATCCCTCAGCACATTTGTCACTTCCTCCATGCTCCAACTACTCCATCCGGAACGTGGCTTCTGCCTCCCAGAATGTTTTTAGGATAATTGTCTCCGTCTGCATCTACAAACAGATGAACGCTGAGGCATTTATGGTCTCCCAGAACTTCTAGACAGGAAATATCCTACTGGCTTTGCTACCCAAATCCCACATACAAAGCTGAAAGAACCGTTTCATCATCCTGGTCACCTCCTGTTTCATGAGAGCGTATTTTGTGAAGACTGTAATACTTCAGTAGTTTGGCACTTTCCTTCCCTCCTTTAGGAGACAGGGATTATATCCTGCTGTGGGGCTAATGCTCAAAATAATAGCATAAAGTGTACTATACAAAAATATCAGGAGCATGCTGGTAAATAAAATGAGTTCAGGAAAACAGAATAGCTTTTTCTGAATAATATTACCAGAATTTTCCTATTTTAAAATACTCCTCTTTTTTGCCATTAGTTTTATACTGCTATTGGATAACAGATTTGGCTTTTGATTAACAAGTTAATTCTTACAATGCTTTTTTTCAGATTAATTTTGTCGTTACTTGTAAAAAAGTCATCTTTGGATAGCAGGTAACAGGAGGGGAGGTGAGCACTCAGAACACAGCCTGGGCTAGTAGGATGCTAATCTCAAATCAGCAATAAATATAGAATCAAGTCACATTCAGCTGTCATAGAGAAACCCCACTAGGGATGGCTCTTTGGAAAACCTGAGGAAGTTCATGTTCTATATTCAGTTTGATAGCAAAGAGAAACTCCTGCAAAGTCCTCACACTCCTGATGAAATTGTCTATTAGGAAATACAAGAAAAGTCTTTTGCACAGTATCAGGATAGATCCACCAGAACACGTATAAATAAAACTATAATACCTGATAGACTTAAAGAACATTTCATTCTTCTTCTTCCCAGATAAACCCCTCATGGAAAATATGAGTACTTACACAGGGATTTACCTTCCTCTGTATAGATACATTATAAAGCACCAGAAAAAAAAAGTACCTGAATGAAAGATAAGTAAAATACCAAACAAAACACCAACAAGAACTGCAGTGTTCTCTGGGTAACAGTTGTAAGGGCTGATATGAGAGGGCTCAGGAGAAAGAAGCACCTTCTCGAGCCCATTTTTTTGGAACAAGCGCAATGGTGACCTTACCTGGAGCCCAAAGAGAATTTAAACAAGGGGCACAGAGGAGTTGTACACACACACAGAGCATCCAGAAACTAAATCAGAGAATGAAATTCAAGCTTTTATTGTATCTTCTTAAAATTCTGCTGCTGTAGGTAAAGGTAATTGATTTTCTGCAAGGAAAAGATGCAATCAGCACATTGAGAATGTAGGAAGGCTTTTGAATATTGATATCTCAGATAGAGATACCAGAACCATCAGAGTTATTGAGAAATAAGGTCCTAAACAGACGCTTCAAATTTAGTATATTAATGGGATTAATTGATTTGTGTAATACAAGATTTTAACTTCACAGAATCATAGAATCAGCTGGGTTGGAAAAGACCTCCAAGATCATCAAGTCCAAGCCTTGATCCAACACTGTTACTAAACCATAGCCCTGACTGCCACAGCCAGCCTCATCTTAAAATCCTCCAGGGACATGGGTGGCCTTGATTTAAATATTGTCATCGAATCATTAAATATGCTCATGGAATGCATATAATAACAATTCAAAGTATGCTCTTGTTTCTGACCCACTGAAAAATGTTGAGCATTAGGTCATACATTATGTATGTCTGTAAGATGGTCTATAGTATATTCTTTCCCTTTTAGAATAGTTCATCAAGAAAATTATGGGGGAAACCTCCAAAAATTTCTCAGTTTTCAGTCCTGATTAAGAACAAGGAAGAGAAAAATCAATACAAATCACTGGTGCATTCATATTCACTTCAAAGTGTGTTTGACCATATAAGAAAAAACTACAAAGTCACTAGTAAAACCTGATTTAGGGCATCAAAACCAAGTGGTAAAGTATATATGGTATGCATATGTTTCATAGGAGGGAAAATGACAACGTTATATTGTGCAGGTTTTAGAGAAAACTTTTAAGATGCATCTTTGAAAGCTAAAGTCTTTCCTTATAAACAAACAACATTAACAGTAGCATACGTTCAAAATTAAAGCCTTAAAAATATCTTTTATTAGAAATTATACAATTTTTAAGTGTCCTAATGTTTAGAATCAGCCACATTCCAAGAAAAATTCTGTTTAGCTCGAGAATAAAACAGTTTCCAGGAAATGTAAGTCTCTTACAAGAGACTGGATACTGTTCTTAAAGGAAAATTCTTAATACCTTTTGATTCTAATGGTAGATTTTTACATGCTGCCTTATTTGTTACCCAGATCAATCTAGAAGAAAGATAATCAACAATTTATCGATTATTTTAAAGGATTCAGTGGTATATCAGACCAAACTAGCAGGAAGATTGTCACACTGGAATCATTGCTTCCTTTTTGTTTAGACAAACATACACTAGACCTCCACTTTACAGAGAAGTCAGGTTTGGTGCAGTTTTTAAAAAACACAAATATGATAAATTTCTTACCTAATGGATCAGAACAGGTTTGCAAGAACTATCTTAAGCATTTGGCTGATGCTTTAAAACCCATTAACTTAAGCACTTCCACTTAAATGTTAAATGTTATGTATGAATGGCAACATCCTCCCAAGGAAAGTTAGGACTTCAAGAAATTCTGAAGATTTATTTTTAGAGAATATTTATAATACATTTCAATTTTCCACTTCTATCTACATGGTGAAATCCCACTGAACCCAGTCCAGCCACTACAGTGTAGCTCATGTAAGTGATTAAAGTTCATCTTTGGTATATTTTCAGAACTGAATGCTAAAACATCTATCAAAATTAATACTTAAAAACGTCTTGTAAGAGATGGAGCTTATAATTAAATAATAAGTATCACCTGCACTTATTAGCTAAGAAGATACATGCTAATAACTCCTGGTTAATGAGCAAAAGAAATTCAGTAACATTTAACAGTTCTCTTCCCATACACAGCATGATTAAACACAAATTTAGTTTCAAGGTTACCTAGAGTTTAGACACGTCAGTCAGTATTTTAGAAACGATTTACACAGTGTTTTACATACAAACCTAAAAATTATATATATATATATTTCACAGGTTAGTAGCACTAATAAACATACAGTTAAACACACACACAAAGCCAAAGGAAAGCTGGTACACTGAAATTTATGGAACTAACAGCACTTGCACCACCTCAGCTATTTTGCTTCCCTGATGTGTTTTTCCTTCCTTATCTCCTTATTCCTCAGCTGCATATACCATGAAAATGGTGATTCATTTAAAATCAAAGAATTAAAACAGAGTATTTTACAAGAGTAATATGAAGATTTCAAGTGTCCGTTTGAAAGCAAACTACCCCTTTAAGATTTATTTCCTAAAAAATGAAACAAAAATGAGAAACTAACAAACAAAACTTCATCTGATTGACCAGTTTTCCTGACTAATTAGCAGTTAGGAATTTTAATTTCCTTCCATTGTCTTGCAGTGCAGCCTTCCAACACATCATGCCCTGGCAAAACTCCTGCTCATAACTTAGCATTGGGCACTGCTACATTTCTAGAAGATCTTTAATTTTATTTTCTTATTTGTGTAAGTGAATAAAAACGGGGAAAAAATAGAAAGAATATATGATTTTGTGTCCTGTGATAATGATGTCTGGATGGTTGGTAAGTGGTTCAAAATGAGTGAATAATTATAAAGCTAACAAGTGTTTTGTCAGAGGTTAGGAGCCACAGTGAGCTAGTTAAGGGCAAAAAAGGGGGCTCAATTCTCTTCTGTTTTCTCAAGAAAAGATAAAAGTTTGGGAGAAGAAACTGAGAAAAGCCTGAGCTGTACAGTGGTCATGGAAACATAGAGAGGAAGAACCAGAACTGTCTCACAGCTACAGAAGCTTTGATTATTAAAAAAAATATATAAATTAATCCTTCTTTCACAGCCCTATATTGGACTATCTGAAGAGATGGAGTTCCAGCGTTTAAAGTTAGACCAGATATTGAGATGTTATCACCAAAGATCCACAGCACCACAAGCCCTTTCCAGCCAAAGGAGTTCCTCATCTCCAGACTCACTGTTTCATTTTTTAGCCAGATTTCCCTTCTGTCTGTGGGCAGTTAACAGCCCACATCTGGGATCACACCAGTACTTACCAGTAAACAGAGAAACTTCCAGGATTAAATTTCTCTCCCAATTTTGCCCTGCTCCTCTCCTCCAATTTTCTCCAAGTTTTTCTTCCTGCAGCACTAATCAGTACCCTTATCTTTAATTTGCCCTTCTCTGTTCTAGGGCAAGAAAGCCAAACTCACTATTTTATATTATACTTGCAACATCCTCTGATTCTTAAAAACAAAACAATCACTGTTTTTTCTCATAGTCTTTTAATCACTGCATGTAACTGTATCCTATATTTGGATGATAATATCTTAGTAAAATAGATTTATGATTTTCATAAAAGAGCCTTGGACTTTCATAACTATTGCCCCTCAACCAGTGGCCTAAGGCCTCAAAGTCTTATATAAGAGCAACCCAAAGGATAGGCTTTGTCCTGGTAAATGAAAGAAAAAGTATAATATACAGGGATTTACAGTCAGGAATAGGACTATTTTTTTCTCTAAGTGTTGACTGACAAGTGCTAATATAACCAAAAAAACCCCAAACAACCAGTTTTATAACTTATCTGAGAGACAAAATATTTGTAATGGAAACAGTGGCTACAATGTAAAATTTTGATTCCGAAGTTTCTTTTCTTTGGAATCTTTCATCATGAAGTTTAATTCTGAAGGCAAATAAAAAGATGATGAAGATTCCTATTCTTTCTTCTGCTTTGATTCATTAGATTTGAATAGCAAAGGATTGACTTGCATCCCTAAATCCACGGGGTGAGTTCCATGTTTACAGAACAGCCTCACAATCTACGAACGTTTCTTTTCATAAACCATAATGTTTTCCCTGTCGGTCCAAAGTGCAGCCACACAAAGCTTTGTGCCACAACAACTCCAAAGGAGGAAAAAAATGTAATTGGCAAAGAAAACACTGGTGCACAAAAGATTTGCACCCAAAAAAAGGTTTTCCATCTCCTGCAGTTTATTACTCCACACAATTGTGTCCAACAGAGCAGAAATGCTTTTCCTAACTCATATCCAACACTTTAACTACTCAGCCAGTGGTGCAGCTTTAAGAGGCTTCTTATTAACTTTTGCTCCACAAACTATTTTTTTTTTAAGGAACTTTCAGATAAATGAGACAAAGATACATTTTATTTCATTTCCTTAAAGTACTAATATGTTGTAGAGGGTATCCAATATAATTACTTTTACTATTTCAGGAGAACAGCCAAAATATGTAACTATTTTAAATGTCCCTCTGGACAGTGTTAAACTAATTCCTGATACATGCAAAAAATAACTGTAAGCATGAGGTAGAGACTCTGTAACTTCATGTGATTGTTGCATAATTATATTTGAACTTTTGGCTACCAAAAAAAAATTTAACACAATATATTGAAGTCCTTTTGTTTATAAATAATCCACAAAATTATCTTGACTTCTTCAACAATGTTTCATATTTGTGAATATATATTTGATTGAACTGAGGATTAAGAAAGTTGATAGACATCTTCCTCTTTAAATCAGAAAGCAAAACCAAAGTTTCAAGCTCAGTTACAAAAACAAACATGCTTTTGTAAATAATGTAATCAAGCTCCATTACCATTTAAAATTCACTATATTTGGTGAGTTCAGAATTAGAAACCTTTACTCAGATATGTCTGTTTTACCTGAAGACAAATCTTCTACTTCTGGCTTGAAAAATAAGAGTATCGGTACTGATGTGATGATCTCTCACGCAGCTAAATAAACACTGGGACGTTGGGAGGCAGAGCAAGAAGAGCCCTGGCACAGAGAGTTTCAAAGCTCAACGCTGGAGTCACAACTCTTAAAACCAGCACCACGGACAATCTGCTGCAGTCACACTGAGCAGCCCCTTCTGCCAGTGGCAGGTGTCTAAAAACAAAGCACCTGGAGACACAAGGCAGCAGAAAGGGCAGGGAAGGAGCGGGGCTGAGACCCCTCCTAGAAAAAGGTCTCTCTGAAAGCTCTCTGACCATACTGAAGCCCATCCGAGTTACTGGTCAGGTCTGGAGCTTCCTACCTAGAGCTGATTGAGGCTAAGACAAAGTTTCATTTAGAGAAATTACACTTTAAAACCCTAAACTTGCTAGTCTGGGTTAACAATTCACCAGGCAAGGTGAGACCCCAGATTTTCCCTTCAATACTGATCTGATAATAAAATTAGCTGAGCTTTCTAGCAAGGGAGGGATTTCACTTGCATGGCACTACAGAATAAAATAATTAGGGAATATGTAATGTAATAACTCATTGGGATTTTTAATGAATCACATTAACACACTGGTTTTCATGCTGCTTTTACTCCAATCAGTCACTGGTATCAAGCAGCACAACCTGGTCTCATGGAAGGTGTCCCTGCCCATGGAAGGGGGTTGGAACCAGATGATCTTTAAGGTCCCTTCGAACCCAAACCATTTTAGGATTTTATGATTATCAAGTCATTTTCTCACCATCAGGTATTGGCAGACCTTTTAGCAAGCTGGAAAAAGCCCCTTTCCATTCTCTTTTGCAGCAGGCAGGTAAGGAAGCAAAAAGCAGTGCCATAATTTAAGAACAGAATATGGATTATCTGACAGCTGCTCTATCTAGGCATCATTTTCCTGATCACCTGATCATTGACGTTACTGTAAGTAGATGCTCTATCATTTTCCTTAAATTAATAAGAATTTCATCTCAAACAACTGGGGAATGTTTCAAAGAGTTTGCAGCTCTGTTTTCAGCCTTTTTATCTAAGCCATTAAAAATCAGAAGGGAAAAAACCCTAATGTGTCATTTAGCACAGGAGAAAAAGATGACTTATCAACACTTTTGGAATATAGATCTAAGGCTTACCTTGCCTTTTTCAGCCGTTTAAAGGAAATGCTTTTAGAAGTGCTACATGAAATTATTTAAACAGAAAAAGGCTTTTTATTTAATCCTGATACCCAAATGATTTTACCAGAAGTTGTGTTCTGATATAAATAATATTTGCACAGGTGAATCACGGAATCCTGACAAAACAGAATGTCAAGAAGAAAATGGATGTAAAATAAAAGTAAAAGCTAATACCTATGGCTACTGTAATTTAAGATATTTATAGAAAGAAAAAGATCAAGTATGATCATAGCTTCCTAAGACATTAAGAACTATCTCTAATTAAAAAACAAAACAAAACAAAACTATCAGTATAGGCAAGAGATGTTAATGTTAAAATATATATTCTTTATGAAATCTGAAATGCTCCAAAATTCCAGATGGTGAGAGGTAAGGATTTTTGCCTACTAACAGTCATTGAGATCTGCCAAATTTGTTAAAATTCAAATAATTTGACCCAAATTTGGATGGCTGGAAAAAACCTCCATGTTATATATGTATTTTCCACAAGAACAACTAGGAATCAAAAATTAAGTATCATCTCTAGATATTTACCAGTCTGCCTAACAGGGCTGCTCAAATTCTGCCACAAGATGAAATATTCTCTCTTAAACCAATAATTGGGCTTAAATTCCCCAGGAGACTTTTATCACTTTATAAATCATTCACTTTAACTTTTCCATACTTCTAAATTAATTTGTGACATGAGACGTTTTTGATGTCTATATATTCCCTTTAAAATCTTAGGTGGACTGTGATTTTGAACACAAAGTGAACACATCACTAGAAGGCACTAATATGGTATCTCCATTCTTTTTGAGACATTCCCCAGAGTCTGCCCTTCTTTTTTCCTGTATGGTTTGACAGATAATTTCTTGAGGAAAAAAGAGTCAGAAAAGGAAAAACACGACACCTGCATGTCCAATTTCATACCTCAGCAATCCCAGATGTGCTGGAAACGTTGAGTTTCCTAACATGTAACTTCCATTTCATATGCTGAGTAATTTATTTTTAGCCTATTTTAATGCTGGAGAGAATTGTGCTGCTCCTCTGCAGCTGATTAGAGTTATTCCTAAGTGGCTCTCAGCAGGCATGGAAATCAGAGTGAAAGGGATGAAGTACATGTCAGCTGAGGAGCCAGACAGTAAAATATTATGAATTAAAAATTATTTATTCAGAGATAAGGATGCAGACAGGCTTACATTTTCTACAAGCTCTAGGCCTAGGTTTGCTTCATTTTTTTTTTCTTTTGAAAAATTTTTGGATGTTTTGGATTTGTGCTGTTCTTAAAATCTGGACAAATAATGGAAGTGTTATCATAGAATCCTTTTTTCTTTTACTTTTTCTTCAAACTAAACTTGTATTTTTAGCAAATGAAAGTCACTGTCATTTGAGAAATGAGTTGGTAGACTCAGTGTTTCATTTCTAACAAATATTCCTATCACAGTAAGAAAATTCCACTGCATCTTGGTCAGAAGGCCAAGACTGAAGGAACGGGAGGCCTTTCAGGGCACAAGAAGCATTACCAGGTTGTGTAGGAAGATAACTCCATCCCATAGCCCGCAGATAAGAACAGCTCTCCAGTTACCTCTGCCTCCAACTTCCCATTATTGTTGAGTGATGATTCATTTCCAAGCCTTTTCCAAAACTGCTGTTTCTCATTAGTGAGAACACAAATGCTTTGTGCAGCAAAGCTGAAGTGCAGAAACTCGATGAGGTTCGTTTTTTGAATTTCCATCACTTGAGACAAAAAGTGCAGTTGATTTACATCCTCAGCTACAGCGAGTTGTCAGAATTAGCTGCATATTACTGCACCAAGCTCCCGTGTCAGCTGGGTTTTGTGGGTTGGCTTGCCAGCACCTCAGATCTAGTCCTTTGCATTGATTTTTTCTGTTTCACTATAAAGCAGCTTTCCCACTGTTTGATGGAAGGGAATGCAAAAATATGGTATATGCTGTATTTCTGATCTTTCTAAACCATAAATCAGAGCACAGAATATCTTTATGGATGATCCCTGTGCTAAGGTTTGCCACTTATCCTCATTTCTTTAAATGACAGATTTGTGGTTGGTTGTGCAAGGCGAATCTGTTTTTTAGAATTTCCAGCAGCTGAAATACGTCCATAGGGGACACAGCCAAGCTGCAACTCGTGCTCTGGTCTGTGAGCATAGAAGCAAGGCAGAAAAGAGTATTTCAGAGGTCAGAGCTGTGGACAGCATACTTCAACGCAGGGAGACTTTCTGAATACCTGTCAGTTTGGCCTCTGGGTACCAGGATTTGTTAGCTGGACAATGTTTCTCCATCAGGTGTAGATAAACTTTCCTAAACACATCAGTGTGATGGCAGATCTCACGTGTAGGACCCTGACTGGGATTACAAAGATATAACATTATGAAGGTATAATATTAATCCCTTCAGTTTTCAATCCATTTTAAATGGCTAACTTTGTATATACATCGCAGCACACTTTGTCAATTATAAGCCCACCTATATGTGAGGCAATCTTGCCCTTTCAATAACCATCCATCTTGTTTCCCTGTTTGTCCTTGTCACATCCTGTTTCCTTGGCCCAACTTCCACTCAAGCCAACTCCTCTTCTCCGAAACACAGATATATTTCTATGGAGTAAAAACAGTGGTGATTGTTTCAAAAGGCAGCGTGGAGAGAGCAACTCTGACATGGCAAGCAGAAACATCCAACACGTGTCAAGCCCCTTATCCACAGAGGACAAAGCAGCTGCCAGCTGTCAGTACTGATGTCTGCTCCAAAATTCCTGGTAAAGCAACTTTCTTTCTTGCAGGAACACCAATAATACTCTAGAAGCCTGGCTGATGAGATTGCCTGGGAAGGTGTTGTGCTAATTATAAAAAGGAGATGGTGGAAATGAGGAACAAATCTGTTTTTATTGAATGCACAAGGTGTTAAAAACTAAGAATACGGAATACAGAAAATTCTGTACTTCAGAAATTGTGTAGCAAAGGATGCATTTTATTTATACAGTTTGGGCTTGTTTGGTAACTCCTGGAATCTAGAGGGAATGTTGGATAAGAAATGCTGTAATTTCTGCTTATATCTCCTGTGTATAGGTACATATGTCAAAAGAAATGGGCAAAGGAACTATGGTATTACTGGATAATCCCTGATGGTATTTTATAAGTTGTTGGAAACTCAGGAGTAAATGATACCAAACATTTAAGCACAGACATGATGTTCAAGAAAGGACAGGACACGGCATTTAGCACCAGGGTCTAGTGGACAAGGTGGTGATCAGTCAAAGGTTGGACTTGATGATCTCAGAGGTCTTTTCCAACCTAAATGATTCTGATTTTGAAAGAGAAACCCCAGTTCAGTGCGTGCTGGGAGCACCAGTGACACTAGAGGTCAGCATGGGAGCATCTACATTTGCATTTTAGGCTGGGCTGGGATTGTGCTCTGCAAGTGCTGCTTCTGCTGCAGCCCCCAAGACTGAGACACCAGAGTTTGGACTCGGATTCCTTCATGGAAAAATGGGTTCTTGAACGACTGTTAAATGGTCATTCGGGCCACATGTCCTGATTAGATCTAGAACTAAACTCCCAGGACTCATATGGCTACTGCACCTGCTAATAAGGTGTATCCCAGGGCCATGGGGTGGGGGAATGCACAGAGGGGGCTAAGGAATGAAAAATCATCCTAGGACAATATTAAAAATGAGGCTGGAACTCAAGGAAAGGTACACTGAGGAGGCCAAGAGTTGAAAGACAGCAAGAATTACTTAGACACACTGACCCTGCCTTCATTTCAGTAGCATTTGTAAAATCTAAGAGTTCTCCAGGCACATTAGGGAGGAAGGAATAAAAAATTATAAAGTCAGACTGCAGTTAAAGATAACTATTTGCTTGAAAATGAATGCCTCATCTCAGTTATGAGCAATCAGATAATCTATAGCTCTGAATTCTGAAGGACATGGAGCATAAAATCACAAGTCTAACAGAGAACATTTTTGTAGTAAGTCTCTGAAGTTGGAGTAATACCCTGTGATGGAAGAAGAGCAAAGGGAAACATCTAAATTTAGGTAGGAGAAACTTTTTTTTCAATTTGCCCAGAACATTTTAGCAAAAAAAAAGAAAGGAAAAAAAAGGTATGTTTTAACACATTTAGGCATACAAAGACATTAAAGGATGGAATTGACTCATTACTGAACAACACAGGAAAACTGTCAGGGCAGAAAGAGTAAATATGTAACATTTGAATTCTGTGTTTGTGCAGGAAAAAAGCAAGATGTACTAATCTCATCTGAAGGAACACTCTCACTTGAAGATAATACTGGAAAATGTTAAAAGCACTTTTAAAATGAGATAGTACAAAGGTTTGGTGTGCAAGGATTTTTTAAAAGCAGGCAAAAGAATTTAGCAGATCAAAATAATGATTTTCTTTGTTGCTGTTCTTTTTCCATTAGATCTCAAAATGTCAAGGGAACTTCTTCAGACTGGAAGGCAGCAGGTCCTGTGCTGGTGCTATTAAAGGGCAAATGAGACAACCTGGTAATTAGAAGCCCATAAGCCTGGCATCAATCCCAGCAAAATAACAGAATAATTTCTACAAGACTCAAATAATGAAGGATTAAAGAAGGGAAACAGAATTAATGCAGTCAATATGACTATTTTTTTTGAAGAAGAAGAGAACCTGCCAAGCTGGCATGGTACCTTGGAAGAGAGTGCAGGAACCAGGTGCTGTTCTGTACTCCCCACTTCCAGACAACAGTCGGGATGGCAATAAAGTTCCCTGAAAATTGAACTTCTCTTAGAAGTGAGACTATACATCAGCATGACAAGAAACACCTGCCCACCAGTTTTACTGGGCATGTAGTGTTTAATTGTGGTTTGTTTTTTTCCAAGAACTATTCCTCTCTCTTTCATTCCTGGCATGCACATGACAAGCTGCTATTAAACGCGATTGTTCCAACTTAATAGCAAAGGGAAGCTGCTGGAAGAAATGTTCCTAAATCTCATTTATGGGAAAGAACTGTAACTGTGGGGCTGCTCTGAAAAAGGCTGAGTTTGAGCTTCATTTCCTCCACATTGAAATGGTCTACTTTTGAAATCATTACCATAAGGAAGTTCTGCTGCTCTGCAAAGCCCACGATGCAAATTCTTGCAACTGGCACAAGTTTGTGATGTTTCTCAGCTGATGTTCTTTCAGCCATCCCAGTAGACCTAATTTAATTTCTAATCATTTCACCATGCTTAACACATTTTTCTAAATTACTTCTGCATTTGTACTCAGAGGGAGTACTGGCTGATTTTTGCTTGTGAAGCTTTCCTCTTTCATTCCCATTGTTTCCTATGCAAAGGGGATGCAGCAAACGGCACAGAGCAATCCTGTCATCAGCTGCTTTCACTCCACGCCGTATTTCAATAATAATATGGCACATACTGTGCATTTCAGAGATTTCATAATCCCAGCTCCAACCTCTATCACATTACACAGAGGAGCACTGAACCTCTTTCTGGGTGCAGGGCAGTTTTTGAGACAGCCCAGCAAAATATGGGAGTGCCCAAGTTCACAGTGTCCATTTTATGCCTATTTAATTATATTTTCCTCTTTTTTAGAGTAAAAGAATGGTGTATTTAAATCCTTAACCATTATTATTCACACTGTGCCATAAGCAAATAGGAAAACAGTCAGAAGGTATGAAATAGCTATAAATTACTATGGTGTTTTGCCAGACACGTGGCCTAAGTTTTCATAATTTCACCTCAGAAAATTTGTAAGATGCTTCTGTTTATATTATTTTATTGCTTCCAACTTTGGTAATCCTTTTGTTACTCTTGTGACAATTCTTTTCTTAATTTTTGTTCTCCTTTGAATGCTCAAGGAAATTTTTGCTCAAAAAAAATCGTCATATATTAAAGCAGCTGTGTCACAGATTGAATTTACTTCCTGAAGTATTTCTCAGGAAGATCTTTAAGGATTTGTGACAGGTGTGGTTACCTTCTCTTCAAAACCACTAAAAAGATGCAAAATTTCTTTCATTTTTTAGAACTTCACTTAATGCCCTCCCCATAATTTTCTTCCAATTTGGAGATGTGCACAGCTCAAATTCAATACCGAGTTGTCATGACAGACTCAAGAGAGCTGTTTTTGATGACTTACTCATACAAAGCACATCTTTCTGAAGTCTTTCCGCCAAGTGGTTTTCCTGGAGGGCATTTAGAACAACTCACAGGTGGCTCTTCACCAGCTCATGTTGCACTGACTGAATTCACTGGTCTTCCAACTAATGAAATCACACTAAAATTCCAAATTGTGGTCCCCTTTTTACACCTTATTTTGAAAACTTCACTGCTCCTAAACTCGCCAATTTCAATCTCAATCCTCCTCTTGTTTAATGTACCTCCATCTTTAAATTTTATGTTCTCAAGCCCTTGAGGAGCTACACAACTGTTCTCCCTCTGTACTCAGAGTGTAAATCCGTTCTCTCCAAATATTGCATCTGGTTTTGCCTCCTCCTCTTTTCCTCTCTCAAAAGGGAAATAGAAAAGGAAGCATAACCTTTTCACACAGTGTTTAGTTATCTAGAGCAGTGTCCCTAAAGTCTCGCTCCCTCATTCTTTTCTAGTTTTCATATTTCAAAAGCTAACTTTTTGCCTCCTCTTCTGCTCGTCCCTCAAACTCTTTTCCATCTTACCACAGCTTCCACTAAAAACAATGAAATTAAAACGCCTCTCAAATATTAGAAATATTTCCTAATCCTTCCTACTCTGGAACTACTCTTACTCAGTGCATTCTGTTCCGTACTATCACATTTATACAGTGACTATATCTATATATACATAAAGAAAGTTATACCTTGTGGTTTATAATGACATTCATTAAAAAGCCCCATTTGTGAATGAATGATATGATGCATAAATTTCAGTGTATCATCTGTGCAATGCCAAGAGTTCTTAATCAATACAACAGAGATCTAAAGCATATCAATAGTTGATTTAAAACTGCATCCACTCCCAGAGAACATTAATTATATTCTCAGAGCTCATTTATAGTGAGCTTTTAATTAGAGAGGATGTCCTCACATCTTAATTCATAGCAGCAAAGAAACGATGAGATGGGAGGTAATTCTTAAAATAACATGCTTTAATGTAGATTTCTTTTTCTTTTATTATACCAGAACTGTAAAGACTCCTTGCTGAAAGTCACTTGTGGCAACATACATGTATAAGAAAGGAGGATTCTATTTCCTCTGCCATCAGTAAGGATGTATATGAGAAATCCCTCTAATGGATGCCTCCCCTAAAATTTAGAAAGAGGTAAACAGAAGGATCTTTATTGCTGTGAAGAGCTAAATGCATTGTATGAGTATCTCACACTGGGAGAAGACTGCCCAGTTTTTCTTTCATTATTTAATTGCTTAAATTAGCCACCTTCCCATACTTTAGGAAAATGATACACAGCATAATCCTTTACAAAATGTCCACACTCAGGTCTGTGCAAAAGCTTTTGCAGTGCTACCCAGCGTAGTCACTCAGAAGAAAGTCTGACTGCTCGGACAGTAAAATCTGCTTAATAAACCCACCTTTAGTTTTCAATTCAGCAGCTCAGCTTTATTCAATTCTCCCATTCCCAGTATTTCACAGACACACTGCTGTACAACACAATGCTGGGACAGACACGTGGCATTTGTCATGTCAGGAGTCAACAGGAACTTGATCTAATTACCTGCTTTGCTCTCACTGGCTTTGCACTGAACTTCTTCAACACATTCTGCAGGAAACCAGCCAATGTGTCCCCGGGTGCTGCCTTCCCAGAATCCACCTTCTCCAATGCTCAGAACTAAACAGAGAGAGACACAGGGAGCATTAAACTTCACCTTCTCCCATAAATACAAGATTAGATACACACTCAATAATAACTGAACATCATCTTGGTAAAAGCCCATGTGCAGTAACTCCAATGCTGGTACCCCAAAATGGGCACAAAGTAACCTTTAAATGTGACCTTCCCTGGTCTGCTTTCGTAACCTCTCTCCCAAATATGGTTTTTGTCACAAGTTTTCTTGGCCCTCACGCAATTCTTTCCATTTTCAATTTTCTCACTGATAAATGCATGGCTATACCACAACCAAAACTTTTGTCTTGCCTGTTCAAATGAAGCAAAAGTGCCGATCTCACTGTAAAACTGAATTCACATTGAAATGGATTTTAATAGTACATATTCTGATATCCCATATTTTTCCCACTTTCTGAGGAAACATGCTATTTTATTTAGTGTGCAGCTCCAGAGATTTGCAATGTCAAGGAATATGATTCAAGGGTTTGAGCACACAGCAAACACATGAACCTCCCACAGTGAGATAAACAAGGTAGATGCCTTTTGAAACATTTCAATGATTTTTCTCAATAGAAGATCATGACAAGATGGAGGAGAAGGATTTATCATCAGGAGAAAAAGCTTTATCCTGTAGTTCTAATTATCTTGATATTAATTCTAGGACTCAACAAGGACAAAAGCCTGCAGAACAATAAGGCATGTTTTTACTGATAAGCCATTGGAGGTGAATTATGGTAATGAAAGGACTCTAAATACTTGCCAGGTATTATGTTTAAATTAATATTACAGCAGTTTCCTACAAACCACTGTATATTTACTATATACTAGAAGAATACACATGCACTGTTAAAAAGATACTTTTTAATATTTTAAAGCAGCCCAATATTTGAAGCAGCCCAGTTCCATTCTCTGAGTGCCAGCTAAGCCCAAACTGCCCCTGATGAAAATCAAGACTAATGAGCCCAAGCACACCTTTGCTAACGTGTGCACATGGTTTCCAAGACCTGCAATAATGTCTCTGCAGGGTATTTCAACACAGGAGGGGTAATTAAGCTGATCAGAGCTACTTTGATAATCTCCACCACCAGCACTTTTTGCTCTTTAAAATCCTGGTCCCTGCCCGCCTGTGATTGAACTCGGTGTCAGTGGAACTGCTGTGACTCAGTGGCACTGAGTCTGAACTTAATTTGCACTATTGCAGGGCAAGATGGAAACCAAATAAATGGTAGCCCAACAAAAATAGTAAAAAAAATTATAGTAACATTAAAAAGGAGGTAAGAAATCTGTTTTGAGACACCAGAACCTCTAAAGGTGCATTTGAAAGGTTTGTTTCATCAATGCAATCTCAAACTATTTGGGGTGTTACTTACAGAGCACAGATATCTATTAACATGAATATTTGACAGCAAAATGTTTATAAATATGTCAGTTTTAAGCCTTTTAATGTGGTGTATTCCAAGAGACAGATTTCATGAAATGCACATTTACACACCACTCTCAGTAAGAAGTCCCAGGAAACATCCATTAAGGAAAAATCCTACACCTGGGTAGGTCCCAAATGCAATTTCTGAAACACTTTCCTGACATATATGGGGAAACCTATAACTACCCAGGGAGTGATGGGATAATGGGGGAGAGCACAAGCCTTGGATGACTCAAACAACAACTCTACACTGAATATTAAGCTGAATAAAAAAATTTTAGCAAGCCTTTTTTTTTTGTTTCCCTAACACCCGTAGACATTGTTATGAAAAGCAGAAAATATTTCAACTCTACACTTAAATGCAAGCAAAAATGAAGAAACCACGTTATAAAATATATATTTATATAAAAATATATATTATTTATTTTATTATAAATTATATATGTATTATATATAGCATATAATATAAAAATATTGATACATACTAGTTATTTAGTGATCTATTGTTTATTTTAATAAAAATCTGATATGGGGCATAATTAATGAAAAATATGTTGATCTAATTCTTAAAAATGTTTAAAACCTGTGCACATCAACACACAATCTGATAATTCAGTTACATAAAATAGAAGCCTGATCATTCTTCCAATATATATCCAAAATATGCAGAACAGTCAGCAGCTTCCAATATATTTTTAACAATGTAACCTCTGTTTACATCAGAATGCACTTCTTATATATGACATAAAGAACTAGGAAAACTTAATAACATATGCATATATCTGGAATTATGGTAGGATGCTACTGTACACTGATTTACCTTCAATCATAAAAGAGAGTGTAGGACTCCAACCAAAAGAAATATAAAAATGCTAGACAGTAAAAGATTCCTACTGCCAGTAATTAGGTTTTTGCTGCCTTTTTTTTTTGTTTTTTTTTTTTTGGGTTTTTTTTGAGGGGAGTTTTCAGCACTGAATCTCAGTCCTGATTTCACACCACAAACTGGGAAGATGATCAGAGCAAAAACTGAGAGACTGAGGCACATTTCCCTAATTTGGCATTTTAATAATCTGTCAGATTTGTTATTCTGATGCTCCAAACAGCATGGATATTCCTGTCTCTAAAAAGAGAGATGCACTGTGAGGAGGCCATGGAGTATTTCACACACATGGAGTAACAGGCAGTGGCAGCAGATCCAAATCAACACAGGAGAAGAAATTTGCTTTCTATCTGGGAGTGAGTGCAAGGCAAAAAGTGATCACCCCAGAGCAGAACCAGACCCACTTTAGACCATTATTGCATGAAATATTAAATATCAGCCATTACTAAGAGCAAGAGCAAAGGGAAAATATATGTAGTCCTGCCTGAAGATGTAACATCCATGGGAAAAAAGTGGAAGGGGAAACGAGGTGTTGCTGGAATGCAGTCACCCTTCACCACTCTGCTTCCAGTCAGTCTAAAGGATTACAATCTACCAGAAAAGGGCTCTGGACTTACCAAGGAAAAACATCATTATGGGGGCCAAGAAAAGAAGAGAAAGGCTGATGGAACTGCAAGAGGCACAAGGATGACACAAGAGAGATGAGGGATACTCAGGGGTACAAAGAGACAAATTGTTGGTGAGGTAAAGGATAAGCTCATAGTACTCAAAATGTAGAAGCTGAGATCTAGGTGGTTCTGCACTACTAAGAAAACTTGAAATAATCTTCAGATATCTCAGATATCAGACTATTGAATTAATCTTCTTCAGATGTGCCATTTATAAGAAATTCTGCAGCAAAAGCCAAGGCCAGAATAATCTAAATATAAAAACTCTCAACACTTTAGATACTCCAAGGTGGGTAACTGTAACTTAGAGGATAAGTAAAATTGTAATTTATCTTTTGTACCCATTAATGCTTTTTTTAGAATGAGGCTTCAATTTCTGTCTTCCATTTCCCAATATTGCTTAAGAGGCTCATTGTAACAGATAATTGGTTACCAGCAAGAGATTTTGTAATCAACATTTTCCCTTCTGAAGGACAGAACAATGGTAAATCAGAGGATAACTTTCCTAAAATTAATAATTAAGCGTTAGCATTTCAAGAAGTTTTTCCTTTTCTTTTAGTAAAAACAAATGATGTGATTGCTATGGCAAGAAGAGGTCAGAGTGTCTTTATATACAACATAATTTATAAATTATGAATAGAAGATGATGTTTTAACAGTAAAATTAACGTTCTAGTAACATCGTGAATCCTGGTATGTCTTTTCACAACAAGAATTATGTTCAACTCTGTGAACAAAACTTTGAATCAAAAGTGGAAAAATACTAAACAATGGAATAACAGGAAAACATGGATCCAGTCAGGATCTGATAATTTAATGTTTTTAAAGTATTATAATTTTTTAAAAGTATTTAAAGTATTATACTTAAAATCAGCCAGATTCTGCTTTGCCAAAGTCTAGAGAAATATACAAGAAAATTATATACGTATTTTACAATATTAGATACTAAAAAATTATAGAACAGAACATAGAATGTTTTGTCTTTTGCAACTTTTGTGAGTGCATTGGCAATGTATATATTGTAATTGGTATTAATATAACATACTAATCTCAAACTGCTTAATTAATATACTATAAAAACCACTTTAATCAAAAGAACATAGAGGTTGTATTCTTCCACATTATACCTCCCTTCATGATGCTACAATAAAGAAATATTGTTTCCCATTAAATTATGGTGACTACTATTTCTAAATTCCTTGAGATACTGAAATGTCAATGAGAGGATTATTCCAGGCAGCCTTACTTGCAAAAATGTCAATGAAATTTACAGCCAAATTCAGCCCAATGTTTTACAGCTGCTACAGGATGTACCTGAAATGTCTTTGTAACATCTAAATCAATTTTTGGTGCTCCTATAAACTTAATTTTTCTTTCCTGGGAAAATAAATTATTATATGGATTGGGAATGAGAGATCATGTTCTGGAAAAAAAGAACATTTCTACAACGAGGAGAAAAAAAGGACAAATTACCAAAATGACAGCAAAGTGTCCCTCCATTCAAACTGCAGCATGAAATGGTATTTACCTTCATCCCATTGTTCTGCTATTCATAAAAAATGCCATTTACCTATTGAAATACAAAGGGATTTCACCTGAATTTTAGCTAAGCAAGGGTTCAGTGTAAATCTGAACTCTGGTTATGTGTCTTGACATAACCATCTTCTAGATTTGTTTTTTTAAACTAAAGTAAGTTTTTAATTTCCAGTGGACACAAACCTAAGTTCTTTACCTCAGAATAATTAGTATAATAACTTGGGCTTTCCTCTTGTTGAAATCTCTGCTGTGTGATATAATTTTCAAAATTATTTGACTTTGGAAGGAGAGCTTTCAAATGACAATTGTTGCAAGAATACTTATTTCAATGATAAAACCAATTTTGCTTGTAACAGCCCCTGAAGTATCTACAACTTAAAAACATATGCTCCTCACCTTGAGTTGTAATGACAACTTATTTCCTAAGTATAGGTAGAAATTTAAACAAAAAATCAGCGTGGGATCTGGTTTTGCTGTATTTACTACCAGGTAAATCAAAAACACCATCGAGAGACAAGAACTTCCAGGTGACAGTTCTTAATCTTGCTGTCTCTTAAGAGAGAGAGTTTTCTTACTCTGTTTCTTTCTCTACCTCTACTTGTTCCTGATAGCAATTCCTCCCTCCCTGCCTGTGATTAATGATGGGCAGGATCTCTCCTGACCAGTTCTGGCTTCCAAAGACTTAATCAAGAGAGACTGACATATCCTGGGGTCAGTGCAGCGGACTGGGGTGGAAATCATTGCCTATCACCCTGATGACAACCATTTTAAATGCTCCAGCGGGCAAAAAAGTGACTGTGCCCCAACTGCCACGTAGGAAATGTTCCTGTACAGCCCATGTACAATCTGGAAGGAAAACTTCTTGTATCTGTAGTTAATGATTCTGTCTAATTGACCTGAGCAGTCAAATTGGACTGTGGCTCCACAGACATTTCTTTTGGTGGAGAAGGAAATTCAGCAGTTCTTTCCCACCTCGGGCTATGAAACCTCACAGAGAAACCAAATTAGGGAAATAACAGTGACAGAAAATACTCCTCACCTTTTGAACAAACGTTTAACTCCCAGTTTTGCCTCCAAAACAAAAGCGTGATCCAAATGTGGCTTCAAGGAATTAACCTTTGTGTAATCCAAGTGATTCTGCTGTTTACCTGAAAAACTACCTTATCTACTTTACCCACAATCATCTGACTTCTCCCAAGTGTCTCACTGCCGTACCCTGAGCTCTCTGCACATCTCTCGCCTGTGTCCTGTCCATCTCAGGCTTTGGGTGCCTGTTACCAGCCCAAACCACGGCGGCCACAGTCAGAGTCAGACTAGATCCTGAATTAAAACAGCTTTTCATCTTTTAGCATCCCTAATTTCTCAAGAAAGGGGTGGTGCAGACAAGCAACATTCAGGAAAAGGACCTTGGGATGAGAAGATGACAATGACTACTAACAGAGCAACCACTCACTGCATCAAAATCAACAAACACAGTAATCTGCACATAACCCTCTAGATCTGAGGCACTACGGCTCAATTGAAATAGAAATGAGTGAGCTCTGTTGTTCAGCATTTGGCCCTGTGGGGTTTTGTTCCCTTTTTATCTTTACCAACAACTTTCTATGAATATTGTCTTTTCCCTGTTATTTAGGTGTCTGTTAAACAGTTTTGAGGAAGTCAAAGAGAGAGAAAAAGAGGATTAGAAACAAATCTTATGCACTGATTTGAATTTTGATCGGAAATTCAAATGAAGCGTTACAAAAATCCATCTGTTTGTAAGGCTGATCACCATCTCTGCTGAGGAAAATGCAGACAGAGTCAAATATGCTTTTCTCCACTGTGATGCACAAACTTCAGATCAGGAGGATGTAGAGCAGAGAGAATTAACTGAGAGGAGGTCCCAAACCAGCTTATATGTAAGGCTGTACTGTTGTGTTGGTCTGTGTTAGTGCACTCAGATGACATCATTGACAGCTCCTGGTACTCTGTCTCCTGAATATTTCAGTCCAGTTGCTCACTGCTCAAGAAAGGCTGTCTTAAAGTAGCCAAGAGTGAAGACAGCAGGGATTTGTGGATGCTTTTACATCCTAATCACTTCCTCACAGCCTCGAAAGCAAAGCCAGCTCTCCTGCTGGAGCAGGAGCAAGGCCACGTCTTTGTTACAGCACTTCGATAGCACTACTCTCTCCTGCTCTTCAGGTACAAGCAACCTGAAGAAATGAGTTGGGATATTATCTGTGACAATTCATAATTTATTGTGTTATGAATTTAAATCAAACCAATCAAGTCAGGAGACAGTAAGGAAGCAAAACAGACCAATGAATCTGGGTAAGATTAGTATTCCACTTCATATTCATTCCATCCTTCACATGAGAGCAGCAAATCAATACTTATGCAAACCTCTTAGGTTAAATTTTGCTGCCACACTTATCCACACGAGGTACAAAATGCTCTTGGAGAAACAAAACAGCATTTCTGAGGCTCTTCCCTTTCCAGGATTTTATTTACTAATCTAACAAGCACAAAAGCCTGGGGACCAACTTTCCTTCTGCCCACGGGCACTGCCTGTTGGCAATATCTTCAAGCACAGCAGGGGCTTAATAATCTTTCTTTTTCAAAATGACTTACAAGTAGATTTCATGAGAAATTAAAATGTTAGTGATACATTTGGATTGCCCTACTGGCTGAGATCATGCTGAAATAAAAGCAGTGTCACAAGGGTCAATATTTCTAATGCTGAGAACGACTGACTTCCTGCCCAGAACAGATGCTTGAATCACTGCTACTGAATTACTACTGCTTCTCTGACCCTGAGGAACGCAGCTCAGAGCAGATCTTGGCTGTGGTAAACTCTGCTCCGATGTGCAGATTGTGCTTGCACAGGAGGCATCTCACAAGGTTCACGAAAAAGTCTGTTGAAGCATATTTGAGATACTGAAATAACTCCCCATTTTTCTAGGTACTAAGCACTAGAAAAGTTGTTTAATCACAGTAAGAACTAAAGAAACTGATCATTTACCACAACTAGCCTGTATTCTGTTTGGTTCCCAAGTGAAAGACAGGAGGTAGCAATACCAGGGCAGGAAACAAAAATATACAGGTGGACAAACTCTACTATAAGCAGGTTGAGGTGGGGGGATTCTCCCCCTGTGCTCTGCTCTCCTGAGACTCCACCTGGAGTGTTGCATCCAGGTGTGGAGTCCTGAGCACAAGAAAGACATGGAGCTGTTAGAGCAGGTGCAGTGGAGGCCATGAAGGTGCTCAGAGGGCTGGAGATCTCTGCTACAGAGAGACCCTGAGAGAGCTGGGGTTGTTCAGCCTGGAAAAAAGAAAGGGCTGTGGAAAACTCACGGCAGCCTTTCAGCACCTAAAGACAGCTTATGTGAGAGAGGGAAAGGCCTATCAGAGAATCACAGAATGGCTTGAGCTGGAAGGGGACCTTTTTCCACAGGGAGATAGGGCAGGACAAGGGGGAATGCTTTCAAACTGACAGAGCGTGGCTTTAGATTGGATATCAGGAAGAAATTCTTCCCTGTGAGGGTGGTGAGCTACTGGAAGTGCTTGCCCAGAGAATCTGCAGCTGCCTCAACCCTAGAAGCGTTCAAGGCCAGGTTGGACAGGGCTTGGAGCAACCTGGGCTAGTGGAAGGTGTCCCTGCCCGTGGCAGGGAGGGGGCAAATGAAGTGGTCTTTAAGGTCCCCTCTAACCCAAACCATTCTGGGATTCAATAAAAAAAATAGCTGTGAGACCACTTGATTTCCAGTGTAATAGCTGAATTTAGGAATGCAAAAGCAGATTTAAATTAATTTTACAGATACTTTATATACATGTGTGTGCATCTGGATTGCAGCGTATTTGTTGCTATGGGCTTTCACATAGAACAAAGAAAATAAAAAAATAAATTAAAATTGTTTCAGTGACTTCATTTATGTGAAAACATAGGATTAGGATACTTCTGGTACAAACAAAGATATAAGATTTATTTTTACAACAGCCATGGCTCTTCTCTCAACAGTGGAGACACACAGATGATGTCAGTGTGTATGACTAACAACTAAAAATAAAGCAGGTATTTTGGTACAGGCTACGTAACATCCTATTAATACAAGACCATTTTAGTTTAAAAACAATGTTTAGTTTACATTTCCTTTGAACTTTGCCCATTCACAGATTTCTCTGAGCAGCTTCCTTGTATCATGTACTGTGAACTATTGTCACTCATGTACTTCTACCAGTTTTAGAAAGGAAAAAAAGTCACTTCCTCTCCATCTGATGAAAACACTTTTCATCAAGAGTTTAGGAATCCATCCCTCTCTCTGTGACCCTTCTAATTCTACCAAGTTAAAAAAGAAAATCCATAAAAACATTTCCCAACTAATCCCTTTCTCTAATATGTTGTTCTGGTTTTTATCCCCGTAATAAATGCCTTGCTACATCTTAACTGTGATTAGTCTCATGGGATGAACATGTGATGAGCATCTCCCCAGGTTCAGACTGAACACGGGTCAGAATCCCACAGCAAGTGCCGAGACACATCTGAATTCCACAAACAATCCAAGAAGGCATCAGTGTATTGTAAGAGCAGTGCAGTTACCAATTTGGCAGAGGAGAGGGGCTAAGACAAAGCTTTTGTTTTTCAAAGGTGAGGGGAAAGTGTTTCCAAAGTGAGTAAAAACTGAATTCCGTGGGATTTATTGTTCTTTCTTTCCTTTCAAGCACTGCACACAGCAAGTTGCTTCTCTGGTAACCTGGGCCAGGGGCTCACCACCTTCACAGGAGTGAATTTCTTCTTAAAATCTAGGCTTAGTCTACCATCTTTCAGCTTAAAGCCATTCCCCCTTGTCCTATCACTACACTTATTCTCTATAAATAATTACATTTTTACTGGAACAGGGACAGGAATCCAGGTTTAACTGGGCCTGGATTTTTGACACAAATGCTAGCTTTGAGTGGCTTCTTCAACACTGTTACACAACTGAGACCTTTTTAAAGTATCACTGTCTTTTTGCCTGAACTCTTTTTTCTCTACATGACCTTGCTGTGTTCATTCTGACATATTTTTTCGTGGTAACTGAGGAACCATTGGCATGGTAACATAAAATAGGATTTAATCTGGTTCTGGAAGTTTCTCCTTTGATAGCACTGAGAGTGTCATACAGTGTCCCAGCCCTGCCATGCAAACAGCCTTAAATTGTGTTTCACAAGATTTAATCCTAAGCAGGAACTCTGAAATTCCCTATATAGACTTGTTCTTTTTCCAAACTCCCCAAAAGCAGGCTGACATCTACAGAAACCTCACTAGGCTTTACTGCAGCAAAGTTCTCTAAAATGATTTAAAACAAACATACCTGGAAAAGCTAGACCTCTACCAGATTTTAATTCTAAGTGCAAACCATATTCTTGAAGCTGAAAAAATAACCCCTGCAGGGATGATTTTATGTTGGATGGGCAAGTTCCCCTTTTGCTAACCATAATAATTAATTTACAGGTTTTCTTCAACAAACTTTCATTTTCCTCAGAAATAATAATTAAAAACAAAACAAAACCAAACCAACAAACAAAAACATGAACCCAAAAACAACAGCCTTAATCTCATTTTCTGTTTCAGCATTCTGACATCCATTGGTTGCTGCCCCCACAAAAATCCTTGGTCTCACACTTACATCAAACCACCGTAAGAAAATTTGAGAAGTGGACTAATTACTTCTTGCAATGTTTTCCAGTTACTATCATAACAACTTAGAACCGAGGGGCCCTGAATTAACTTTTTAAAAATATTAAACTCTTCCTTGAAATTGAAATTTAAACTCTTTATTCTTGGGATATTTTTGCATATAATAGTCTCCAATCCCAATGCAAACCAGTAGTCAGATGATGAATACTTCTAAAAAATTCAACAGTTTCCTCTTCTGCCAGGACATACAGCCTGGACTGTCTGTTGCCCTGTTCTAGTGAGAAGAATCTCTGTTGGTCTTACATCCTCTACAGAACAAACATATTCCTGCATAATTAAATCCAACAAGAACACCTCTGTGTACAAGATCCCCCAAAGAATAGATGATGGTGCTCAACAGCACTCATTCTTTGTCTTTTGACACTTGGTTAATCCCCATAAACACACTCAGAAGGTTATTTACTACCGCTCATCCCCCCAAAATGTCATCCTTTGAAGGTACCTGCAATTTTTCCTGCTACAATCAAATTCCAGAGATTACAAATAAGCAAAGAGCTCTGGGGTGTGCTTAAGTCTCTGGTTTTGTTTTGTTTTTAATATTTTGTTTTCTACTATATGCAACATTTTTTTCATTTTCATGTAATTGCCCAACAAGCATCTTTCTCAACTGCCTTGTTCCTTCACCCTTCCAGTGAGCTCCAAACTCTACACATAAGACCCCGGACCTTCCCACTTTAACCCAAGACCCAGTGTCCTTTCTAGAGGAGTGAAAACATCACATTTGCTTTTAATTTGCTTTATACTGTTGCATGACACTTACTCATAATGTAACTTTACCTCTCTCTAGATCATACCCATTCTTTTGACACCTGAAGGCTTTTAGGAAGTTACTCTGCATTACTTCTGCATTTCTTCTCACACACTGGATGCCTGCAAAGCTGGTTCCCAAACATGCAGAGCTGTCAAATTTGGTATTTGGCATTCCCAAGCAATTCTACAACCTCGGAGTTTGTCTTCTACTGGACTCTAGCCTAGATAACTTCCATTCATTGGGAAATTATACTCACTACTTCCTACCTGATCAGGGAACAATCTTGAGAACAACAAAATTACCTTTTCAGCCCTACAGACTCTCCTGAGTTTAACCTTCCTCCTTCATCCTTGCTTTTAAAATGAATCTTGCACATGTTTTATCTTCAAGTGCAGTGTTCTTCAGAGTTCTGTCCTACACTTTTTGAGTTAACAAAAATTATTAAACCCACAAACGCTTCAGAATCAGTACATCCAAAAATAAAAATGCAAAAATACCTTCTAAGGGCTCCCTAGTTTTTTTCCAACTACTTTTTGCAGGCTCAAGGGAGGAGATATTTGAAGTTTTCCTTTGTGAGATAAGTAGTTTCCATTACAAGAAAATTTGCAGCAGCTTAACACTTTTATTTAGGACACTGAATTTATTCCCTTTTGCTTGATTTCCATAACTGTTGTTTGATTTGTATGCCTTAAAAAAAGACCACTTTTTATTCCATGACTAGTTTTACCTGGACATGCAAAATCAGAGCTGAAACTGCATCACACCTCACCCTCAGGAAGGTGAGTCTTGTAAACCACATCAGCCAATTTCTCATCTGTATGGGGATGTACTTACTGCCTTCAAAATAACAACACAGAGTTTGGCCTCGATGCAAGCACAGTCTTAGCTGGGGAAGAGCCCCAGTGGACAGAAATTCAACATGCCCCACCACGCTTCCTCCACAAAGTGTTTCCAGCAGGTTCTGCCTACCTGCTCATACTGAGTCTCATGAGGGGACATTTTCTGCTTAGCCAATAAATTGTTCCATGAGGAAAGGGCTTTAAACAGAGTTGCTCTTACCCCTGTTTCCTTGCTGAGCTGTTTACAGCCTTTCAAAGCCCTGGAGTGGTCACTCTGTAATGACTACAGAAGTATATGATGTGCTCTGGGTAAGAGACAATGCTGCTATTACTGCACAAACTTCTGAATTTTTAGGAGGACATGGAAGTTAAAATGGTGGCTAAATATGCATTGGTTCCGAAACACAGCTAGGAGCAAAATACCCTGTAAAGAAACAAATGCAGAAAAGCACTTCTATTGAACAGGTTATTTCCCCCCTAAAATAGAATTTTGTTACACAATTTCCATCTAGCAGAAGAAAAATGCGTATTCAAAATTAACCAGGTACTCACCTTTGACTCTGTCTCCTTTGTGCAGGTGAATTTCCCCTTCCCCTTGAGGTTGATATGGCTTTACTACAATAAAAAGTCTTCCAGGTACAGCACTGTAAAGCTTCCGTTTGGGACCCTGATAATCCAAGGCAGACAGTGTATCCTTGTTGGCACTAGGACTGTAAATGGCACTGGAAATTGAAATTAAACATCATTAACAGCTTATTTAAAATGGGAAAGTTAATCATTTACCATCACATTAGCAGGATTAAATTAAGCAAATTAATTGTCTTCCAGTAAGACATCTAACCCTGCAGAAAAAATACACAGTTTTCATAACGAGCAGAAGCTTTTAATGGTTGGTATCTTTCAATATGAAACATGATCAATATTCACCTGACTATAATGTCCTAGAACAGAAAACACACAACATTAAAGTTTTTAGTTGTTCTGCAAATTAAGCTTGCACATTCACAGAGCCTACTAAAATTTAAAATTTGTATGCAAATCATACATTATCAGCACCTCAATTTGTCAGAATGACTTGAAAACCTCAGTATTTACAATTATTGTTGGGAATGGATATCTCTGAGTGAACAAGTGAGACAACTGAATTATTAACTAAATGGACTGAATAATCAGGTTACTTCATCACTCCAAGGCCTGGAGCTCAATTTAGACCATGCACAAACCATGGTGCTTATGGCAAATATTCTCCAAAATACCACTTTTTCTTGATGGCAAATACTAACTCACTCAATGACTTCAGAACAAGCCACAGCTCATCAAGCAACACACTTATGGTGTATAAAGAAGAAATTATTGAAAGGTGGTGAAAAATGCATAAGATCATTACCAAACCTCTTGAAAAACAAATGAACTGTCAAAAATATACAAAAAGAGGCAAATATTAAAGAGAGTGAGAAACCTATAGGAGATAACATAACAAACTTGCAGTACACTGCTATTCAACTTTAAAAAAAAACAGCATTAAAACCTGAGGTCTTACACAGAAAGTCTGAAACCAGAAAATAATTCATGAGAAAGGAGAATATTAATAAAGATTTATAGGAAAAAAACCCAGTATACCAAAGGAAGAAAACTGTTTTAATGGTGATTTAGCATTTTAACACTTCCTTTCTGGTAAGAAAATATCTCAAACTGCTTTAAGCAAAGTGAAATAAAAGGGCTGGAGTTTGCTGGGTTTTCACCCTTTTTGGTTTTTTAAACCAATCTCCTACTAGAAAAGGAGTCAATAAGTCAGTGGATGCAGAAGAACTCGAACGGGGAACAGTTCTGTTTTCCTGCTGTAACTTCTTCACCGTTTGGAAGAGCATCCCCTTTTCACCTTGTTCTGTTCCTCCACTACTGTGAAGAGGTGCTAATAATGATATTTAGGAGTTTAACAGTGAGTTCTGGTTGCATATCTATGAAGGATTTTGCATCAGAAACCTCAGCCAACTCTCCCAGTCGTTTATAGAAAGACTGGGAAAGATGACGTTTGGTTTTCAGTTCTTTGCTCTGTTTCTTTTTCCTTGTAAGTGAAGGAACAGTCATCACCATAAAAAAATGCAGATCTATAAAGTGTTGCTACATATCCAATTTCCACTTGCATCAAGCTGTGTTTCTGCCTTGTCTGGTAGCAGCTATTCTCCCAGCATCTACTTCAACTGCTATCACAGAAGATACATTCATTTTCTCTCTTACTGAAGGAGAAAAGGGAAATGACACATTTAACCCACACAACGAATGCATAACTTCTCATGTAACAGGCCCACTAATGGGAATCAGGGCTGCAGTGTGCGGTAGATGATTTTTTAAAATAAACGATCTTTCTTTTCCCCAGCTTGGATTCCAAGCCCAGCAAATCCCATGCCAGGAAGAGCAGGAGAAGGATTCAGAGATTTCGGAAGATGTGTGGACATGTTCCACTCTCTCCCAGAAGAAGGTGGCCATCCTTGAGAGCTCATCCACCGGTTGAGGCTGCCTTGGAACCTCCTTCCATAATCACTGTGGGATACATCCCACAGGAAGGGTATCCATTCCTTTGCCTCCCCATCCCACTACACAACCAGTTTGCTATGAAAACCAACAGCCTCATGAGAATCACAGAACAGTTTGTGTTGGAAGGACCTCAAAGATCATTGCAAGCCCCCTGCCATGGGCAGGGACACCTTGCACTATCCGAGGTTGCTCCAAGCCTCATCCAATCTGGCCTTGGACACTTCCAGTGATGGGGCAGCCACAGCTTTTCCAGTAAACCTGTGCCAGGGCCTCCCCAACCTCTCAGGGAAGAATTTCTTCCTGATATGTGATCTAAATCTCTTCTATTTCCACCTGAGAAGATGAAACAACTGAGCCACACAGGCTGCAAAGATCACATGAACCCCTTCCAGCATCACTTTCCACAGCACAAACCCCACCAACCTCATTAACCCTTTGTCAAACTCTGACCTTTCCAGTACCCTGCCCCTTCTGGATGCTCCTGCTCCACAACCCAACCTAGTGCTATGTCAAAAAGGGCTTTTCATCTAAGGGGAGCGACAGCTTCATGGTGAGTGTTATTATTTGCAAATAATAAGCAGAGAAAGCAACAATTCCCACATTTAGCTCACTGTCAGTAAGTGGTCATGTGGTTAAAAAAAATCTGTGAGGAAAGCCATGCAAGGTGCCATTCATGACTGCAAAATGGGCCTGTGGCAAGAAAAGGCATTATATGCAGGAAAAATAATATATAAAATCCTTTTAGTTGTCTTTAAATTTAGAGAGTCTCCAGCTCTCCTCTCAGTACTTGCACATACTCTGGACTTCTCTGAAACAAGTCTTGATGACACATCAAGACTGTAGTTGTGGCACTGATGCACTAAGAGGAAGATCAAAATTTTATTTCCACAAAATCTCAGGTATTAAATTGGTTTCCACCATCGATTTGTGCTTGTTTTTAGGAAGGGAAGAGGAAAGTGGCTGAATAAAATCAAAGCAAAGAAATGTTTCCTCAGTCAAAAAAACCTCCTAATTGTTACTCCCACCTCAAAGGATTGACTATACTTCTAGAATTTGAAGTGTGTCATCCCAGAAATATAGATGAAAAGGCTCTTTTTATCCCTTCCAGCTGAAACAATCATTGACTCTGAGGTAAAACCTCCCACTCTGGTGGCATCAGTATAATCCAGTGGAATACAAGAGCTCATTCTCTGAAAAGCACCTCATGGCCACTTCCTCACCTGGTTGAATTCTCATTACAGACTGGATTTTAGTGGATACTGATCTCTGTGAGGAGACACCAACCCAATTGCACCCAAAAGAGCTTCTGCCACTATTGTAACATGCAACAAAGATGAGCTTGCTGCATGAAAACACTGGCATAAGAAATTCACATCCTGTTCCTTCCATTTCATTTCAGTTCTTCTTCCACTTCAGACAACTTTGTTTTACAGTGCACCATCATCTCCCCTCTGCAGCAGCATTGTTACTATCACAAACAGTGCTTGTCTGTTTGGGTGCCCATGGCCAAGGAGAGAAGAAGAATGTGCAAGGTAACAGAGACAGTGTCAACTACATGACATTTTGGTTTACTGCCTTGAAAATTCCAGTGACGATCCATGACACATACAAATGACAAAGGGAAACCAACAGCTGTATTTCTTGACAATGCTCGAGTCCTTTTCTACTCTGAAGAGTGGATTTCTTTTTAATATTATGAAACAAGACAGACAAAGACTGATATTTTGAATGACTGGTGAGTGAAATGTGTTTGGTCAGAACATGTAAGCTTTAGCTCCCTCCATCAGTGCTCAGTTCTAATACCTTCACTTTGGCAGCTCTGCACTTTAACACCCCTCACCCTCGTGCTCCATCTCTTGCACACTTGGCAGATTGAGTTCCTGAGTCAAAGTGAAGCTGTAATTGCCTCCTCACAGGGCAGTGGCTTCTCAAAGCTGCAGCCCTCATCTGAGATCAAAACTCAGACCCACTCCTCTGTTTTTTATATTACTTACAAAACATACATCACTCTAATTAATCAGGATTTGCTCTCCAGTGGGACATGGCTGCAGGATATTTGTGTAGAGTGCCTGCTAAATCACATTTGTAATTTAAGAGGAAAGGAAGAGGAGCAAAGCCATAGGTAATGCAAAACCCTGCAGCACAGATAATCATGAAAGAAGTCCATGACATCTATCACCACCATCTCAAGAAGCCCCCTTTGCTCTAGGCCAGCTTCCAATTATTCCCCCTATTTTACTCCTTGGTTCAGCACACATCTACACAAGAGAGAACTTAAACATTCTCTGTTCCATCACCCATGAGCAGCTCCAGCATAAATTCCAGGCATGACCAATATCGCAGAAACATTTTACTTTGCTGTTAAATTCAATCCTTATTTCAACATTTAAAGATCTTGAGAGCTTAGCACATTGATTTGAAGGTGCAAACCCTGTGTTAAGTCACTGCTGAGCTCTGCTGAACTTTAAATCCTGCCTGGCTGCTGGAGCCCTGTGAGGAAACAGCTGGCTTTGACTGGTGCTTCCAATTAAAATATTCACACTTGGACATGGTCCACTGTGCTGAGATTTAATACCCATATATTATATGGAGTGCAAAGTGGACATATAAATAACATAAAACACGTGGCAATGCAGCACAATGACTTTAGGGATATCTCAAGCAGATCAAAGTCACCTGATGTGCCTGTGCTGCTGCCGCTTGGCATCGTCTCCCAGCCTGTTCAGGGATGGCGAGCGGCTCCGGGAGGACGGAGTGTAACTCCCCACGGTTTTTACAGTTCCATTGGGATTATTCTGCATCTGTTGAAGCAGATGAGGTGAAAGGCTGCGGTGTGAAGAGGCAGAGGAGGACGCTGACCACTCGGGGAGGTTGTTGATGTTCAGGTTGTTGTCGCTGTTGGAGCGGAGCAATATCCGAGGGGCTGCCAAGGTGCTCGGAGGTCTCCGCCTTCTGTTGGAATAGGTGGGAGCCTCCCTAAAGGGCACTGTGTGAAAAAAGACATTCAGGGTAATCTCAGATGATTTCACCACTCACATGTGTTTACCACCATATAAAATAATTCAGCAACATATGGCATTGTTTCTTTTGCAGAGACAGAAACTCTACCTTGCCAGCAGAGCTGATCGAACTCATTAACCTCAAAACATCAGTAAAATTGAAAACAACAGAGCAATATGGACCTGCTTACTGGCTTGGATGAACAGCTGAGCAACACCAGTGGCAAGAGTGAGCTGAAAAGCCTGAACTATGGTCTAGGAAATAGGATTCACCTCATTATTGCCAAGTTGGAGGTTCAGAAATTTCATTTTTGTGCCGTGTTGTCACGTTCCATCAGGACGGCACAGAACAGGGCTGACCAGCAGAATTTCTGAGGCGTGAACTTGCACCTTCTTTCTCCCAGCTGGCACACAAACTGGTCCATCACAAGTTCAGGCCTAACCCAAAATCTGTAGTGTTAATAGTCACCTTATCCCCATCTTCCAGGTTAAAAATTGAGGACATGGCTTCTTCTCCTGGCAGAACTCTATTACATCGCTGTAATCCCCAGGTATTCCCCTATTTCTAATCTAGGCACTTCTACCACATCTATTACTATTGTATATAGAACATATTACCCCAGGGGAATACACTCCCTGTCACGTGCCCTGTCCCAAAGGGAACACGGCTGGATCCAAAGGCTGCAAAATACTTATTAATGAAACAGTCACAACAGCAAATGAGGCAAGGGCAGTAAAAATCTAACACACAGCAGAGAGTGCATCCCCTCATCAGTGTTCCTGGGACATTTGCACAAGCAGATACTGCTTTCCAGATCACCTTTTCTCCCTGTAGTAGTTTGTTCCAAGTGCAGCTTAAAAGGCAAATTTCCTCATAAAAAGACACCCGGACATTACTAGATGTGATATTTCCTATCCTCTCATAAGGTAATAGAGGATTTAACCACAAAACCTCATTCCTGACTTGCTTCCCACTGTTGCAACCACCCCCATTAATTTATTTCAGCGGAGCTCGTGGGGTCACAGGAGTTGAGCCAGAGTGCACATATTTACACCTGAAAAGTCACAATAGTAAAACTAACAGCCAGGCATTATTCTGAGGACTTCATTGAGCTGCTGTAATTCTCAAAAAAAAATCATATTTAAGTTGGGAAAGAAGCCCCACAAAATATCATCCTACATGTCTAAAGTGCCAGTAAGTGCCATTTATGAAGTGCCAGAAATGTCTACTCATTCAATACCCTTCAAAACCACACAAAAACCAGAATAAGAATGTCTGTCATACTGTGCAAGTAAATAAATTCACATAAATATGAATATACATAGGAATCAATCTGTCCTGCCTTGAAATAGAGCCTTTAATTGAGAGAACAAAGCAAAATTTAAGGTTTCAGAGCAAAACTGAGAGCTTATTTATAGCATAAAATAGAGATGGAACTACAAGGACAAAAGTGGTTTATATAATTTTCACCAGAACCAGTTTATGATTAACTACAATTCTGAATATTTTAAAACAGCATCCTTTGTATTTCTAATGAGCTGAAACTTTCTCTAGTAAACAACTCAACAACATCAGAACAACCAAACAAGAGAACAGTGTGCACAGAGAGAAAGGGCTTAAAATCCATGTTTCCTTTGAGACAAGGCTGAAATGAGGGAAGCATTCTTTAAAGGCTATTAAAGGGGATAAAGCAGAGAAATCCAATATTTATGCTGGAAAGTGGCAGAAACTCTGTATAATGTTCATGGCATTTCAAGTTTTTCACATTTCATATTTTTTTAATGTTTCAAAGCAGCTGAGTATGTCAGTCAGAGCACCTGGGTGCTTTAGATGTCACAGTGAAAGCCCTGGTTAGTGCCAACTGAAAGAAAACTAAGCATTTATCTCCCAAATTGGCATATACAGATCCTTAGATTGATGTAGGGGACAGAGATGTGACATTTCTGCACTCCTCTATTTTTGACACTTGGAATCTGACTCTAGGAATTATTTCACTGAAGATAAGGATCTTTCCCAGGTTCAACAGAGCAGAATCCAGTCAAGGAGAAAGCGCTCAAAACCGAATCTAGGGAATGTTTGGCAGTTTTGCCACCTGAAGGTCTAATCATGCTGTCTCAGGGTCGCCAAAGTTTGCTTTGGATTCAGCAAAAATTGAGTCTGACCCTTGGATTTTAATTTTTCATGAACTTAAACAGGGGTCACTCCAAGCAGCCTGCCCAGCCTTCCAACCACAGATAGATAAAACTAAATATTGCCAGTGGTTTGGGGGTGTTCACTGGGACTCTGGAGAAGTTGGTGGGATATCTCCTGGTGAGAGGGGAGGGGAGGGGAGGGAGCACAGGACAGAAAGCTGCTGAGCAGATTTATACCAACAGAGATGGGGAACCACTCTCCAGGTACCCTTTTCTTCTTTTTCCCTTACATGCCTAAGAAGGATTTTACATGCTCATTTAAGAGTTTAGCTTTTGCTTTGCTACTAATGCTCTATTCTTAAGGAGGGAACTACGAGCAAAATTAGCCTTTACTACAGAAAATAATCAGGAAAGAGGACGAGTAATGACACCAATTGACGCTTGTCTAACACAAATCTTTTATAGAAAGAGTTAAAAATAAGCATTTTGTAGCCTGAAGTGATTAATATTCCACCCAACTGTTTCTTTTCCCCAGCAATCTGCAAACTGTAAGTGGGTGGATATTTTTTTAGCTTCTTCTTATCAACAATATTTTTATTAATTTCACAAGAATAAAATTAAAATAACTGCAACACAATATGATGGAATGAAAATGTCCACCCTTTAATCCAGTTGGACAGTGATTTTCCCTAATATTTCCCCACATTCAGAACTGTAAGTCTAACTGTTGCAAAACTTGTCTGGGAAAAACAGCTGATATAAAACCACAAGAAAACGCCTGAACTAATTACATGCCCCTAAAGTTTAAATTTATCATCCCTAAAAGCATACTTGAAAGTACCATATAATCCTTCCTCCAGCTCTCCCAATTCTATTTCTGGCACTTCATACATCTGAAGGGGCATTTCAGCACCATTTACTGACAAAATTCACCCTGGAAAATCCTTAACGTGTCTCCAAATGCATTTCTTAGGGAACAAAAACATTTCTATAACTACTTGATTCTTCAGAGAAAATCCTGAAAGGAACAAAGTCACATCCAGCTTTAATAACCACTTGCCTAAATGGACTGTCTAACATCAAATAATTTTGAAAAAGAAATTGCAGGAATTGATTAATTACAGAGTCACTAAACCCATCATATTCAATGTACACAAGAAAACACCGGTCTGAAACATCAAAGTGTTCTGCTTTCATCGCTTACCTTCTTTCTTTGTGAAGGCATTTAACAAAGACTTCATTTTCCCTTTTTACTTTAGCAGCAATCCCCTCATTATATAACCTTTGCTGGGAAGACAGAGGCAAAAAAATATAAAAAAAATAAAAATAAAATAAAAAAAAATTCCTCGAGCTACCCAATTTCTACGTGTTCAGGCTGGCTGCACCCTGACATAAGCAGCAGGTTTCTGGGCACTGTGGAATTGCGAGCATAGCTGGGCATGCAGTACCCAGCGTTCTGGTGACAAAGCCCACCCCACATTCTGTCTGTCAGCTGGGAGCCAACTGTGCACAGACTGGAGCTCCTCAAAAAAAAAAAAAAAAATGAAAAAAAGCTCCTGCTCTCTTTCCCAGCATTAGTCATGTGAACCTGCAGCCACAGCCTGGCAGGCGATGCTCCCGCTCCGCGCCCAGCCCGCAGTGTGCGGAGCCGGCACGGCAGGAGGGACAGAGCCCGGCGGGGCAAGCGGGACCTGCCAAGGTGGGAGAGGGCACTCCTGCAGCTGCACCTGGGAACGGGGAAGCCTGGACAGCGGGAGCTGCTGGGGACAGGCGCTCACCTCTAAATTTGCACAGAGGATTTTACTGGTTACTTGCTTATTGCTGTTTATTTTCTTGGTTTTTATTGCTGTTTATTTTCTTGTTGCAATTTACTCACTTTTTGCTATTTCCTTTTTGCCATCTATTTCCTTTTTGCCATCTATTTCCTTTCTGCTATTCAATTTCCCCTCTTTATTCCCTTGCCCCTCTTTATCTCCTTTCCCCTCTTTATCTCCTCTTCCCTCTTTATTTCTTCTCCCCTCTTTATTTCCTTTCCCCTGTTTATTCCCTTTCCCTTCCCCTCTTTATCTCCTTTCCTCTCTTTATTTCCTTTCCCTCTTTATCTCCTTTCCCCTATTTATCTTCTTTCCCCTATTTATTCCCTTCCCCCTGTTTATTGACTTCCTTGCTCACTGCAATGTTCCAAAAAAGCAATTTGAGGAA
Source organism: Myiozetetes cayanensis (assembly GCF_022539395.1). NCBI lineage: Eukaryota > Metazoa > Chordata > Aves > Passeriformes > Tyrannidae > Myiozetetes > Myiozetetes cayanensis. The sequence goes on along the minus strand of NW_026087853.1, from coordinate 61,656,741 downwards.
AAGTACAGGTCACACTCACCATCACACAATTACTCCGTTAAGAAGGGAGACAAACCCGTCACTACACAGAATATCTTCCTATGGCCTATATTCCAGTCTCAAACAGAGATACAAGCACAATTATTTTCCCTTCCCCTTCCATTACACTGGAATAAAAGAGAATTTCTTTTTGCACAGGAAAACAATAAATAAAATTGATCAAGCTCTTTTGCTGAATTCAATGTTACATTTCTGCAGATGTCAGAAAACACAAGATGTAACCAGTGACGTTTTTAAAGTACTAATTCTAAAAAAAAAATAGATTTATAGCTGTACCAGGCAGTGCAAACATGCTTCCAGAGGAAGTGCAAATAACTGAGACAGGCAGACAGGAAGCAGGGGGAGGTGCTAAAAAGCACAAAAATTTTAAGCATATCTAGTTAAATCTAAGATACAAAGATATCAAAGAACAGGAAATTCACTGTCTAAAAAAAAGAGTAACCTACATAAAAAAATTGCCATAAATAACATAAACTATTTAACAGTTAATAAATATTTATTCCATTTCAGGCTTCTCTGATGATCACTAATGCATCTATTTTGAAAATTAAGGGTGTTTCTTATGAGAAAACTGCTTCAAGACAGAAAATAGATAAATTGCATGCATTTAATATCTTTCTGTATAATGATCTCATAGTTAACATAACAGTGAAAAGAATTAGAAAGCATAAATTAACTTAATAGTTTAAACTTAACATTCCAGTGTCGAATTTATAAAGAAAATAATGCTTCTCTAATACGATTTTATGTTTTGATTCCATTTCTTTTTAAAAGCAACTATCCTTAGCAGGTGGAAATCCTCCAACAGGGGGAATGTTGGAAACAGCATTAAACATCTTCATTTGACAGGAAGACTCTTCTTCTTAACTTTTAATAGATGTAAAGCTTTCTAAAGAATAACTTTGAACTTTTATTCATTAACTTATAAATATGTGCATTAATTAGCTTCCCAGAAGAACCAACGCAATTTCCAGAGCAAGAACTGCTACACCAGAACTGTGCCACTAATTTGAATCACAAGCTTTTGTGCTTTACAGTTTCTAATATCTGCATTCAATTCCCCTGATTATATTTGGAGCCACAAATGACAAAGGAACTATGAGCATTAATGGAATCCTAATTTCCTTTTTGGGGGTGTCAGTGGCTCAGTCTTTAATCCCAGCAGTAGAGACCCAGAGTAAGGACAGGGTTAACCCAATTGTGCTCATTCCTGTCTGTTCATATACAGTAAAACAAAAACAGACAGGCAACTGTAGTCAATCAAAACCAATCCCAAGGGGGATTTTTATTAGATTCCTGCCAGAGCCATAACATTTCATCATCCAAGGTTTCTAATCAGTGTTAGAAAAACATAAAAAAATATGAAAGCCACTTGAAATTATTGAGTTTCATGGAAACTGTGGGAACTCTTCCCGACCTACACCAGCAGATACATCACCTGATATCATTTTGTTCCATTTAACTGTCTGTCTTTTCCCCAATATAGGAAATATAATTTCTTCCTACATGGCAGAGCCTCCTGCAATAACCACTATTGTACAATGGAAAAATATGACAATCAAGGAAGTCAGTGAATAGTTGCAGCTGCAGTTTTTGAGTTTTTCCTCATTTTTGCGTATAGCTTATTAGGACTTGTTTATTTTAACTGAAGTCCTGGATTCTATGGTGTTGGGAAATTTAGAAAGAAAATATTCCAGCAGTTTCCACTTTTTCCTGAAAGATTTTCAGCCTCACAACTCTAGTCTTGGTATTGCTGTCTGAGGACAAAAAGCTAATAATTTGATTATACTAGTACAAAAAACCCAATATAACCCATAAGCTATAAACCTCCTTAACCTAAAAATTACAAAGACCTTTCTAAACAGAGGTGAAGTAAACTCTCATTTCCCTATTCCTTTGGTAGGTGCTCAGGAAAATGTGTGGGAACTCTGCATGGGGATGTGTCTAGAGGAAAGAGCCACCTTACACAGAAATTAGGCTCCTAAGTTAATTTTGATGAGCATTTTTTGTACATTTATAACAATAAGCTCCCAAATTTTTATAGGTATTTGAGTCTACAGCCCCCATTAGAAATCTGTGGAAAATCAGACTTACATACTCTTGAGGATCTATTTTTGGGCACTTGGATGCCTTTAAAAAAAGCAAAAAAATTATGACCAAAGCTCTTATATAATCATCCCATCAACACCTCTAAGGGCCAAGGTTCCTCAGATAATGGCAGAACACAGCTATGACCGCCCTGATTTTATTCTTGTTTGATTTTGTCAATTTTGGAGTTCTTGCCAGAAAATATCCCTTTAACATCTAGGTTTCAGTTAAAAATACAGCTCTCAGCATGTATAAATGCATTTTTCTCCACTATAAAATAGAGTTCCAGTATGTTAAGCCACCAAATGGAGAGTTAGGCAAGAAAAGAGAGATTCAAATATAGACAGTAAAGTACATAAAGGCTCTTGGTGGTGGGGGAAGTGGGGGACCTAAACTAGGTTGCTACAGTGCTTCTAGAGTATTTACTCATTTCAGAAAGCCACAAGGTGGTCGGGAACCCAGACTCAGGAATCTACCCCAGCGACACAATTAAACCTATTTTATAAAGCGAAGGGTTTGGGTTCTTTATTTTTCTGCAAAAATCTGGGGAGTTTTCTCAGGGAGCTGCAGTTAAACCAGAAAGAAGCATATGAGCCCACCAAAATCATGCTGGAGGAGCCTTAGCTGCACTAACTTCAGCGGTATCTCTGCTGCCACTGTCAGTAACATTCTCAGCACCCAGCTACCAGTGGTATCCACCAGCAACCTTCAGGCAGCCAGGCTGAGTTTGAAGGGTAGAATGGGAGCAGGAGACTGCGTAGGAAAGGACAGCAGAGGGATGGCTCGGGAACAGATGGCAGAAGCTATCAATTAGAAGGAAAAGCAAAAAATAGCAGTGTGAGTTCCACAGCCATGTGCCAGACACCCCTTCCGTCACCGGGCACTGCCGCTACATCACCGTCCCCAGGCTTCACTCTCTGTGAACAGGGCCAGTGTCACACTGCTCTCCTGAGCAACTTCTTACCAGAACGTCCTTAAAAACCAACAACGAGGAGCTGGGAAGCCTCTCAGCTCAGGCACAACTGTGTGGACAGCTCAACCACAGGCAATTCTTTGTGTGCTGGAGCTAACTGGCCACTGCCAAGCTCTCCAGCTCTGCAGGAAACACCTCACTCGATTCCCAAGTATTTCAATAACAATGCATCTAAGGTGTAAGTAGGTAGATTCCAAAGGAATTTAAAAGCTGATGAATGTACAGCTGAAATACATAAGTGAAATTAAAATCATGGGAAATGAAAATCCTTCTTTCTTGTCATGCTCACATGATTATAAGTAAGCCTTCACTCCGCAAGAAAAACATTCAAAGAGCTGCACGTGTCTGCAGAAGGGAGACATGTTCACCTCAGGGCTTTACTTTGAGATGCTTATACAACATCAAGTAAAGACAGAGAATCTTCTACTTAGATTACATTAAAAAATCGCTGGGTATTGCTTAAAACTTGCCACGTGTCAGAGCCAGTGTCTGACACCTCTTTGATAGGTTAGAAGGTAATAGGAGTAGAAATTATGATCCAAAAGAGCTCGAATCTCATGGCGTTTCCCTTTTTAAAAAGAAAAATTGCCAGGCTCAGTGTGGCAGTACCTGCAAATATCTGAAGCTCTGCCAGCAGCAATACAGATACACAGATCAGAATTTACCTGAGAGCCGAAAGAAAACCTCGGTCCCCAAGGATGAGAGGTTGCTTTGTGTGACGAATCTGGGTCAGGGGTGCAGACAGAAACAGAACAGTAGAAGGTTTTAAAAGGTGGGAAAATGAAACCCTCCAATTCTGTGTGAAAGGCTGGAAGGGGGGAGGAAACAATGGTCAATAATGAGGGAGATGTCTTACAAGTAGCAGCTTGAAGAGAGAGAGAGAGAAAAGCAAATGCATCGAGAGGAAGCTAGAATAGCTGAAGGGGAATTTAAAAACATGACTCAAGTCTATCAGCAATGTCGAAGCAAGCAGCCTATCTGAATAAAATGTGGATGGTTCACTTTGATTCTAACAGGTACATGATGTAAAAGCAGCAACTTAGCCAAACAAATCCCTGCACTTTATGTAGATGTGTTCCTGCAGAGCATTCTCCCTGGAATGGGAAGGACAGCTCCAACAAGGGTTTCTCAAGGTTTTATGCTCCCAGAGCACTCACAGTCCCTCATTTCTATTATGCATATTTGGGTTGAAAGCAACATCCAATCCTACTCTGAATAATACAAATAAGAAAGGTAAATATTTGTATCTGTCCTCCATGTATTTGTGCACACAGATAACAAAGAGTTTTCTCTGCTGGCTGTAAAGACGAGGGAAAAGAGAATTTTTTAAAAAGTAAATAGTTATTGAGAACCCTTTCAAAAAAGGCAATGGGGTGATTTGCAGTTGATAAAACATGAAACTATTTGTTGTAATTGATTTCTTTAAATATGAACTGGGCTGATTTCCAGGTCTGTTTTCATCAGTAAGTAGAATTCATCCAGAATGTTTCATCTTTATACACCAGCAGACTCTCAGTAACCAGCTACTTAGAAGTGTCATTGAAGCAAGAGATTGACAACTTGTACAGTACCTGGACAGAAAGATCTGTTTACCTCAGACTTAAACTGAAAGCAGTCAAGTGTGAACCCCTGAAGCTGCATTCTTTTACCTCCAACAATAAGACAGAAAATATGAACCAACTATAATTATATCCCACTACAAATTCTTGTGCTCTTCAAATAAAGCTGGTGAAAGGGTGAAGAAATTTTCTCCACTAATAATACACTGGAAAATCTTGTCCTGATGCAGCACCACACAGAAGCATTGAGTACACAACAAATTAATGTCATTCTTCACATTATGTATACACTGAGTTGGGAAAAAATATCATTTAACATGAGGAGGTTGTGCATATCCCAACCCACACTGTTTATGCTGAGGAAAAAAATAAATTAAAAACCATGTCATTCAGAGAATTTCATGGCTGGTGGCTCCTGCAAACAAAGATGCCTGACTCTTCCTCTGATGTCTGACACTGATGGGCCTCAGATGCAGTATGTGAATTTGTGGGTTGTGGTATAAGTTTGTGGGTGTCAGTCTGATGTTGCAGAGGAGAACAAAGACAAGTAAAACTGCACAAGATGTTTAGCAAAAAAAACGCACCAATATTGGATTGCATGGTCTTTCTGTGTTCTGGTATTGTACAGAAAATAATCTAATTTTGCCTTTGTGTAACCTTCTTCCTCCCAGAAGCTCTCCACGAATTCCTTAAATCATTATGTTGTTACAGGCCTTATTCAGTGATCTGATTTCACTGCTTTAATCTAAGTGTGAACCTCTTTAGTAAATAGTGGGACAAAGCATCTGTGCTTCCAAAAGTGTTGGTGGATCATGTCAGTTTTATTTAGAATAACACCATTTTCATAACTAAAAAGTGTATAATGCTCTCAATGGGGAGAAGAAAAAAAAAGATTGGACTCTTGTAGAAGTTTCCAAATATGTAAGTGGTCAAAGTGGTCAAATGTTGTGACAGAGGCACAAGTGTTAGTCCAGTACAATTTACACAGACAAGTGTACTCGGAGGGTGGGAAGTATTGGGCAAACTTATTTGTTGGAATTCATGCATGAGTGTGAGTTAGCCAAGGCAGGAATGATAAGAAAACAGCAAAGAAACAGATATATCTTCTTTTAGCTCCAGCTCCTCCCTCATCTCCCACTCTCAAATCTTGGTGTCCTTCACTGCCATTTTTCAATTTAATTTTCCTTCTTCTCATGGCTACAGCTGCCTTTCACTGCTTCTACCACCAGCTCTGAAAGGGCTTCAAAGATCTTCCCATCTCCCAGAGCCAAGGGGAAATAAATGGCATATAAGAGAGAATTTCTAGAAGATACCTCGCCATGGCAAAGTTGCATAAAATTAGCAACCAAGGCAAATGGGTAGGGAGAGAGGAGGAGTTGGCCACAAGAAAACAGGTTTTGGAAGAGAAAGATTTCTAGGAGGTTGCAACCTATAAACAGTTAAAAATAGTGGAAATAAATGACCCAATCTTCATATGCCAAAGTTTAACTGTGAAGAGAGAAGGGAACAATCAAGCCACTAATATGACATTAATAGAATTTTTCAACACCTTATGGCACTTTGAGGGTAATATTTTCATTGAGTAAAGAATACAGTATTTTACTGAGGAGACATAGCTGGGCAGAGAAGCAACTAGAGAACTGTGAAAGCTTTTCACTCTGCTGGCTGCCTTCCCAGAGGTGCACACTACTTTATGATGTATTTAATGACAAAAAAACTTGCATTACCACTTTCACTCTTACATTACAGCTGAGCAGCAAAAGGAGCCCAGTTTTATCCTGGCAGAGGAACTACCAACAAAACCATAAACTAAGCACCAAGAGAACAAAATTTTTGACTCTGCAACCCCCTGAAGCCCATGAATCTGCAAGCAGTGAGAAGAGAATTTAAGGAGAGGATACTTTTGGGGGTTGTGAGTGTAGAAAAAGCCAGACATCCATATCCCAAAGACTTGCACAACACTTGGGAAAGCAAAAAGCTGTGTTTGTAAACAGAGAGGGACACCATTATAGCACCCACATTATCCTCTGCACAATATTTCCCCCCTCTTTTCTGTGATCTTCAAGAATTCCTCCTTTCCTCTTATTCTCATCACCTGAACTCCAGAGTGGAGCTGAGCAGCGAGTTCAGTCATACTGACACTTTTGAGACCACATCTGGGTCACCTGAGCAGAGAGCCTCTCCCTGCAAATTTCCAACTGTCTTTTATGCTAAGGATTGTAGATATGCAACACAACCATTCACCCCCAAAAGCTCTTCTCTTCTAAAGAGAGGATAGCAAGCTCTAAAGTCATGTTATTAAGCAGGATCTTGAAAAGATAAAACCCAATAATTTCAGCTGATAATTGTCTTGCTATCCTTAGTTCCATTTAGACACTTGCTGTTAAATAGAAACTAAAACATTGCTGACTTATTCATTAAAGTAACAGCATTTTAAATTATATTAGTAGCCTAGATTTCTTCATCTCAAAAATAACTGTTAATGAATCATGCTGGTATAACTAAGAAAAGATAAAAAAAGCAAGTATCTGCTGTAACAGAGGGTTATCTCTGTACAAATATGTAGGTGTTTGCAGCATTTGTAATGTTCTCACTGGTTAATCCCATTGAGAAAGGAAGGCCTGTTCACTGAAGAGTCTTTGAGGTGGATTAATGATTAAAGTGATATCACAATACTATACCTATTCCTGGTTCACAACATTATCAGTTGGGTTTTACAACGTTTGAAAATGTTGAGGAAAGACCTTTCCCCCTCTCCCCCCGTTTCTTGATGCTGCCTCCAGATCGAGTCTTGCACTGACAGCTGGGCTCAGATTTTACGTAACAAGAATACAAAAAGGACTCCTTGTTTATATAGGTTAGTAGGTCAAAACAGGTAAATAACTGAAAGTATAAACAAGGTGCAAGCTTTAAACCCATCATCAAAAAGCAATCTTATGTACATCCTATTTCAGAAGCACTCCTATTTGTTCTTATGTTTCTGGCAGCAGTGGTAGATGTGATATTCATTAATTCAGTGGAAAATGCATGGCTGACATCCAAGACATTACTATGAAAATAGAAGTGTTCTGGATATTATTTGGCAGTCACACCCCCGGACATCATGACTACTACAATGAAATTTGACTTCTGTGTTCAAGTTTCAAAATAACTCTGTTTTCTTCCGGACAAGAAGTGATGCAAATAAAGTCTAAAAAAGAACGGGATCAGAGAAAGGAGAGCAATTGTATCAACAAGCAAACTGCACATGTATTCTTCACAGGAGGAAGGATCATCTGGCATTAGCCACCTAGGATGCAGCCTGTGATCATCTACAGAAGCACATCTAAAATAAGGTGGTGATTGTACTCATAAATTCAAGGGCATAGGTCAGGGCCATGAGAAATGTGAGAAATAAACAGTATATCTTTGTAAACAAAAAAGTGCACATGGAAAATACATTACCTACCAAAGAAAAAAGTAGATAAGACAGATAAAACAGGGTAACATAAAATAGGTATTTCAGATCTTACATTAGGAATTTTCAGTTGCAAAGCAAATTCAGATCATTTGCAGGGTATTTTTTGTTTACTAATATTTGTGGTAGAGACCTAAATCAAGGGAAATGTCCTGCCCTCAGCTCGACCAGGGAACACCAGACACAATTTCACTGGAATCCTGTGGTGCAGCAATCCTGTAAGAGTCTCCAGCAGCTCCTTCTCAGGATCCACTGCCTGAGATGACAGAGAGGTGACCACAGTCCCCAGGACACCTCTGTTTCAACAGGGGTCAGAAACACACTCACAGATTATTCTCACTACCCACGTCATGTTCCCAGTGGAAATAAGGAAAGCCTAAGACCATTTTCTCAGCTGGAAAATATCTGGTTGAGGGCGGTGAAACAGAACAAGAATGTATGGAAATTTATAAAGCTGAGGAAACTTCTACAGAATCACCTTGAATAATTTTTCCTGGTCAAGAATTTGGCAAGAAATTTAGAAGTAATTCACCCTAAGTCCCCATGGCTAGGACCATACTTCACTTTATACTAGGAAGCTGCAAGCAACATCAAATGAGTTATTAGAAGAAAAGGAGGAGAAATGAATGGGACTCACAAGACACCTCTAAGGTCAAAAAATAAAGTATAAATGGAGGTGGAAGGACTGGAAGACAGGAAGAAAATACAGTGAAATTCCAGTGATTCCCAGTGAATCTGGGAGATATAATCTGAAAGAGATTTTCAATTGAGAAACTGAAAATGGATTACTGCTTTAAGATGCTTAGGAATCCCAGTCCTCAATGACTCAGGAAAGCGTATGTCATGTAGTACACAAACAAGAAGGCAGCGTACGCTGGGAGGCTGCACATGGCACGAAGCAGGGAGTGCAGTTCCTGCAGCCTCTGCTCAGAGCTTACTCAGACTGAACACCAGCCACCAGCTAAGGATTCAGCACACCATACAGCAACCAAAAGTGATACAGTAAATGAGGAAGCAGGAGTGACTAATTAGTGATTTAAATTTATGTTGGAAACACTGCAGAAAGCAAAGGCTCTGAGCAAGCTCCTGCACCACTGAGAGAGTCACAGAGCTCTGACACTGGAGCACTCGCACCTCTTCATCTACAAGTTTTCAAGTAATGAATAAAGGGAAAGATACAAGTGTTGAAACGCTAGGTGCAGTGAAGGTGGTGTATCTTTTGCTGTGGATTCTAATGCTGTGGATTCAGTTTTCTGTCAAGAAACAGAAGGAAAAATTAAATGATGCAAGACAGAGAACAAGAGTCCTATGTAGGACACTATAAAAGCATAGAAGGTATTCAGAAGTAATTCTCCTCTCCCCCCATCACTTCTTTGAACAACCACAGTTCATGGATTTACCTAAGCACATAACTGGGAAGAGCACACAGGTAAGGTGGAAGCCAAGTAGCTTCTCCACAGCCCATCATGATCACAAGACATATTTCTATCCAAAAGCTGTGCAGATAGTGCAGTTTACTCCTACTGTTGCCCTGTATTCCAGTGCAACATAGACTAAGCAAACCCTTTTGCTGCTTTGATCCAACAAGGAGTGAGTGGAGTAATCTGTGGAGGAAAAGTGAAAAATTTCACAACTGTAGATTCTCCAGAGTACAGATCCAAGAAGAGAACAACCAGTAAGCCTTCCATTTCATTATTCAAACATCACTATTTCAATAGACAAGGTTCCAAATATTAATTAGGAAACTCACTTTTAGCCGGTGTTCCAGTAGTTCTGTATCTAAAAGAATGGGCAGAGTTTTCTCTGACTTAGTACTTTTTTCAGCTTACATAATCAAGAAGTTGAGCATTTAAAGGTTGTTAGCTTTCTTTAGAAGAGACTACATGAGACATTCTGATCATTGTGCCAGAATGGACAGCCTTTTCTGAAAAAGGCATTGCTACTGGCAAATAACATCATAAACAAAATACAGATTCTCTCTCCTTATCATCACCTTACTCTGTCTCAGTGTGGATTTTATTTTACAGTCTTGCTAATTAAGACTCACTGACTGATTTCAACCTTCCTCTGTGCTCCTTAAAGGGCGGAACTGTCAGGGATTTTGTTGCTATGCACTATTATGCCTGGGAAAACCTTTGTAAATCCAATTGATCTATCTTATCTCTTCTGTCACTCTCCCTTACAGGAATAAGTATGGGAAGGAAGCAGCTGTCTCCTAACTACTGTTCTGTGGCTGAAGAGCATTTTCTTGGCTTTTACAACATAGCATCTACCACTATTCTGCATTTCCAATACCTACCCAGTGCAGGTGGTGCCTAGAGAACAAACCTCCCAACACACAACTGTTATGCCAGGTGAGAATCACATCCTCACTAACAGGTAGCACTGTAAAGGAAATACACGCAAACACAAACAGACAAAAAAAGAAGAGGAGAGAAGAAACCCCAAGGTCCAGGGACTGTGTTAGCAGTGATGAACAGACCCCATAAGCTCATAAAAGGAGTGTAAGTACAGAAAGTTCAGCAGATTGGCTGGTAGAAAACAACATTGTCACTCTAGAAAAGCCTGTAATGAAGGAACTGAGTAAAGACACTCTAAAGAAGGGATGAAGTAGTCCTCAGGAATCTGAGGATTACTGTGAGACAAAATTTAGGGAACAGTTGTGAAAAAATGTGGAAGACAAGAAACTGAAACAAAGATATTCATTACTGATGGCACTAATTGGATATTTCTGAGCAAACGGAGGCACAAACACACACTAAGGACAGAAATCATGATCACACTCAACAGCAAATGGTCTCTCTCACACGACTGTTGACTTTAGTAACTTCTCAAAACACAGCACATTCAGAACAAGCCTGTCACTAGCACAGGTAAAACTTAGCTAGCTTGATACTAGAGCTAGAAACTCTCAGGGAATTTGGGAGGATCTCAGAAGGATAATCATGCTACAAGATCACATCCTCAGCTATTCATGCCCAAAGCAGGATGATGTAGAGCAGCAGTTTTTGCATGCAGTTATGCAAGGCACACACAGCTAGTGGGACTTCCACGCACGACCACAGCAGAAATTTCTTTGGATAACAAAGACCTCCAATTTGTTAAGGGAATAAAGTTATGAAAGGAATGAAAACAGGATTTTTTCTTTCAGTCAAGAACAGATTAATTTTTTTCAAGCATTAGCAAGGCACTTACTCACTACTAATCTATAGGCATTAAAAATTAGTGTCCATGATAAACTAGAGAGGACATTAAGATCTTTCATAAAAAATAGTACAAGTGCTAAGTAATTCATGTGAGCAACAAAAGCACTTTAGTGCAGCAAGCACAGAGCAAAATCCAGCACGCCCTGTTGGGCTTGGGCATTTCTGCAGCATATTCCCAGACCAAGGAGCAAAAGAGAACACAGCTCATGCATGATTTCTAAGTCAGGAGGGGCTGGCAAGGCAAGAATTACAGAGCCAACAAGACATGCCATAAAGATTCACCTGAGAAGCCTCTACACAACTTCTGGATATGCCAGGTTGTCATTCTTCTGGATAAGGAAAAGTGCCCATAAAAGCACTGCTGCCAAGGGATGGTGGATTTACCACTAAATGGGTTTTCTATGTCCCTTTTATTGAATTCTGAAAGATACATTTCAATGGGGCACAGGCATACAACCAGGAAAAAAAAAACATTTCAAAATGTACCTTTCTATAGCATTAGGCACCAACTACCTGTACAGGTCTACTATTTCCATGTCCCTGGTGCTTAATTGCAGTTAAATTAATTGGTTTTACCAGTCTCCACGTAGGTAGACCTGGTGTGACACTGTAGCCTCTCCACTGGAGAAGATGGGGCTCTTAAAAATTGCTGTATCATAGGAAGTATCATGGGAAAAAAACCAAAGCCATAGCTCTTACACATGGAGGATGGGGTAAGATAGTTAATTAGAAGGGTTTTGGTGGATCATGACACAATCTACAGAGCCAAATAACCCTCAGCCTGCCCAGCTACCTTGGAGTCAATAATTCTCTTTGGTAAATTAAAAGATGATGCCTTTAAACCTCACACAGCAGCATTTCAAAAACATCATATTTCAAGCTTTCCACCACTTAAAAACACTTTTTAAGCAGGTTATTGTTAAATTTAGATAATAACTTTTCTTATTTGCTCAGATTTTTAATTATATTGCTACACGCACACACACAAAATCATTATTTGTATGAGGTGACACATCAAGAAATCATCACTGAGCACTCAAAAGGACTGTGATTTTCTTCACAGGTATTTAAAAGCAGTTTGACTAAACAAATGTTTCATTTTCAGAGGAGAACTGAAAAGAAAAAACAGTGGCATTGTACCCTACAGAAAAATATCTGCTTCTTTATTGTTCTTGAAAGTTTCTAGATCTCCACTAAGAAAAATCTTCCACAAATATAACCTAGAAAAATCAACATTTCTGCCCACTGTGGTTTGAATATTCTAATTCCAGCCAGTTGCACGTCTCTGTGAAAGCCATCATTAGATGATTTTCTGTCCCATAGCAACCGCTTTGTTTTCTCAGGAAATAAAATATTTTTACCTCCTTAGGCAATACCTTTCTCGGCGTGGTTTCCTAAATGAAGCCGTTTGTAATGCAAAGCTAAGAACACAATTTACACCGGGCTTCTCAGGGATTTATACCTACATATGAGGAAAATAAAAAGCCAGGCATAGGCTTTTCTAGGTAGATATTTGTGTGCATGTACACAGCAAGAGTGAGTGTTCCACATTTTATATTTAAAAGCCTGGATTTGTTAATAAAATATTTAAAGTTACACATTCAGGTTATTAAATTAGCTTACATTATTAAACAATTATACTTACTTAATAAATGGAAGAGAGCAATGGAAAGAAAAGTATTTTTTAATGATCTGAATGTGCAGTGATAATTTACGTCTGAATTTAGGAAGTGATAAAAAAGCAAACGAGACACTAGAGATTTCAAGACACTTGAGAGGATCTTCCTGTACCCATCAGAGCTGACAATTCCATGGTAATCCAAAAACTTCAGGGCTCCTGGGCAGAGCCACCAGATCTCAAACGAGGGCTCTCGATTCTCTCTGTGGAGTGGCTTTTTCTTAAAAGAGGGTTTTAATTATTAAATCATGCTAAAGTGACTATACCTATTTTAAATAATTCACTGCTGCTATTTCACTGTGCAAGTCACTGCTGAAATTCCCTACAGGCATTACACAGAAAAGAGAAGCACAGAATGTAGTAGTAAGACACCAAAAAAATGGCAAAAAAAGCCACAGAAGTAGATCTTGTACTACACTGGGATCATCTGAGATGACGATGATCACCATCACCTGAAGGTTCTCTCCATTCAGGCATAAAAGGACTATAATGAAAAAAAAGTTGATTTTTTTTTTATAGTTTGATAATCCTATCATGTCTTCTCATGACATCAAAATGTTACCGATTAAAGTCTGAAGAATGAGGGGCACTGGAATATGCAAAAAGTCTCCCAGGAGAAACCTGAACTGCTTGAGAGATGGGAAAGCTAAACAGGATGCAAACACCCACACAAACACTGCAGGAAGATAGTAAGTAAGGAAAATAATATTCAAGTGGCTGTTCTACAACACCAGATCTTTAGGAGATCTTATTTCTCCACCAGAATTTTGTAAAATGAAACACTGAGGAGGTTCCAGAGGTGAAGGTTTCAATTTGCCTAACTGTTCCTTAAGATTGCTGGTTTCAACAAAGATGAGATACTTCCATCTCCATTTACCCAAGCTTTTCAAACCAGTACAGAAAGAAGACCAGTGGGAATCCGTTTATTCTCGTTGTAGAATTTCAACCTTTTTGTCATTCAGCTTTAATGCGAGGGAGAGACATGATCTGAGCAGCATTTCACTGGTGATGCAATGTGATGGGTGCATTGCATAATGCCATGGGATATCAGAAGATGTGTCCTGGGGTAACCTCCCTGGCACACAGTGAGAAGCTCCTGAACATCCAGAAGGCAGATGACAGCTTTGAAGCCGTTACTGGAAAGTTGTCACTTGTTTCCAATAACTGAGCAGGATTTGTGACTGCCCAGCCTTAGTGGTCCAAGCTGCTTTGTTAGGAAATTATACCTTCATTATCTTCTACGTGGCTCATCCTTCTTCTTTCCTTTTTTATGATTTCTGTCATGTGGGCACGGAAAGAAATGGTACAAAATTGGCTTATAGCAAACTTTGTGCTCCTTGGTTTGGGGCTGACTCAAAGCTGTGCTAATTAAACCAGAGCTGCCCAACAGGGCTTCTCATTTCATCACTCAGGAATTGCTGGGTGATGGGTACAGTTCATGTTTTCCTCATCCTGAAACAGAAAGGGCTGATATAAGACCTTGCTGGGCATGGGAAACTGGGAAACCAACATTAAATTCAAGCCTAGATCAGCTTGAAGCTGATAGATATAAATTAGTGGAAGAAAGAGTAGAAGTTTTGCTTATTGGTTTTCTAACCCATTTGGGCACTTCCATTTTCAGTACGTTGTATGAATTCCTAAATACTTAAAAAATTCCTAAAGTACCTGGTATAAATTCCTAAAATACCTGGTATAAATTACTCTTCAGTTGCACCTTCATAATTTCAAGAATCAGGTCTCAGTGCTTCTTTTCTGGATATAAGGTGATGCCCCACACTGTGTGTTTATGGACATTTTATCAGTTAAAGAGGAGCAGAATTAGGAACCCTGAGATTTTAATTCCTTGTTAAGCAACTGTTATGGTAGATTCTGACAAGAACATAAAAATGTCATAAAACTAAATAGAACTAAGCACTCCTCAAGATTATTTCCAACTTCTAATAAAAACAGAGCAGGGTACATCTATACATTTCATTACAAAGGCTGTAACCATGGTAGAAAACACAGCACAATTTCATTCTGGCAACCTGTAATCCTCCTTATGCCACAGTGGGAAGAAAAATTTTAAAAGATCTCCAAACCACTGCATTATAACTTCCAACAAAGAAAAGCAAAATCTAATCAAATTGTATTGAAAACTTCCTACTTTTGAACTAGGGCTCAGGGGAAAGGCTTCAGGCATTCCTGTTACAGCACAGCATCATTTTGGCTGAAATAACATAAAATGCACTCAAAATGACACTGGAGAAGACTGGAGAAGGGAGTTCTAACAGGAATTATGAACAAGCAGCGGTAGGAGATTGAAGGCAAGGAGAACTGCTTCCTACCCCGGGCAAGGAGCAGAGGAGTCACTGCACAGGACTGCGAGGGCCAACAAACAAACACTTGCAATAAAACACTGACTTGACTGAACTCTTACCCAAACCCTTCTCACAGATATTGAACTCTTCTCCAAAGTGGGGAGAAAAAAAAAGTGTTATTGGAAATATCTAAACAGCTCCAAGTGGGTCAACACTGCACAGGCAAACTTAAAATCTGTCAACCCCATCAACATTGCAGTTACCAGGCCCTGCCAGTCTTCATAAATGCCAATCTAAGAAAATCTCCATCCTGACAATTTCCTGAAGTAATGTGTAACTGCACACTGAGTAATTATTTCTTTCTTTGAGACATAACAGTGGTAAGTGATAATATTTTTTTCCTAACTGAATATGTCTCCCCAGTTTAAGTGACTAATCTTCAGACTTTCTTCACAACACAGAGACAAATTATACCATAATACACAACAGCTATCCCATATTATTTATTCCTGCTAAGTATACTGTACAAGCATTAAGGAAAACAAGCAATCTGAATTATGTCTTACACTCATGATGGAAAAAGTATTAGCTAACCAACCCATCCCTGCTGATCTTAAAAAAAGTTTATTTGGGTTTTAGAAAACTGTGAATGTGGCTTTTGTTGCTCCAACATGTATTTAAGTTCTGAAAACACCTCCTTTGATCTAGCATCAAACACTTGGTGACACTCATTTCTGAAACTCAGATCCACAAAGAGATAAAGTGCAGTTAAAGTGCCAGAAGAGTCAAAGCAAATACACCCAAAACAACACAAAGTATGTTTAATATTTCCTTTATACTTCTGATAATACTCAGGACACTGAAAGATCTCAGATCTGTGGTTCTTTTCTGAAGTATCTGAAGTAGGTTCTTTCCAGTTTTGAGAACTTACTTACTCTAAAATGGCTTCTGTCACCCACTGCACCCTGAGAAATGGATGCACATTCCCAGATGTCTGGACACATGTCCATGGACAAGTGGGTTTGCTGTAGGCACATTATAGGAATCTTTATGCAAGTTTTCCTTCCCTAAACTGTTCTTGATAAACATTTACAGGAATAAATATGGTAAATTTGAGCTCCCTGGAATTCTTCATGGCTTGTGCAAACCTCAGGGCAGCATCAAGGCCATTGGTTCAATTAAATTCTGAAGTTGGGATGTTCAAAAGGACATCTATGCCCAAATTCTATTGGCTTTGTATGAAGATTAAGTAGCTATTTTATTAATAACTTTAAAAATTCCAACCTATATTGTTCAACAAAATTTGGAGTCTTCTTATTAACAACAGAATTGTAAACCACATTAAAACACCATCATACGAACACAAAGTAACATATCTGGACATATTAAGCAACAACCACTCTCTTTTCAAATTACTAATTTGCTTAATACCATAAAACATTCATTTTTTTATGCACAAGTTAAGCTTTCTAACCAAAGCTGCCCTTTTCCTGCTGCACATTTACTGGCTTTCCCAGGAAGCAGAGAGGTAGAACTATATGGAGAAGACTACCTGTACACAGAAGCTTTGCTGAGACATCATCTGCAAGAAAACTGAGGTGAGGTGCAGAGCTGCATTATTATGCCTTGACAAGGTAAACATTCAGTACTCCCTGTAGTCACAAACATCTCAAGGAGTCACAACCCCTTTGATACACAGAGTGGGACTGCACAGCATTTAATCACTATCTTAGATGTAAAATTTCATATATATAGGCATGGTATAAAATATATTAAGCAGGTTATTCTATTAGTCACAATGAATACACCAAACCCACTTTATTCAACCCATCTTTTCAATGTTCTGAGGCCCAAATGTGGAGTTCAGAGTCACTCTGAGCCCAAATTTTTTAACAGAATCACAGAATGGCTTGGCTTGGAAGGAATCTTAAAGACCATGTAGTTCCAGTCCCCTGCCATGGGCAAGGTCACCTTCCACTACACCGGGCTGCTCCAAGCCCTGTCCAGCCTGGCCTTGGACACTTCCAGGGATGGGGCAGCCACGCTTCTCTGGGACACATGTGCCAGGGCCTGCCCACCCTCACAGCAAAGAATTTCTTCCTAGAAATCCTCTTTATCTACACCAACTTTAGCTCAAGACAACGGATGATGGGTCTGTGAAGTCTTTCCTTATGGGAAGGCTGTGCTCCTGAAATATTCTGTGTTTTGTTGATTTTCCTTTTCCACCCAAATCAGACCTTTCTACCACTGCCCCCAAAGAGAAGAAATGACCGTGATTTAATCCTTACCTGACAGCAACGGATTCCAGGGACTTCTACTTGGATATGGGAAGCAGGATCCTTTAAGAAGGGCAAGGAACGAAGGCAACATCAAAAAGAAGTTAGGTGTCAGAATTCTATTTCAAGGGGAGAGCATTTGAAAGCAGAAGTTCATGTAAGCAAAGCTCTTCTAACGGCATGGTTTGAAAATTGGAAGGTGGACAAAATAAACACTCAGAGGAGATGAGGAAGCAAATTCCATTTCCTCTTAATTCCCCTGCTCCACTGCCCTGTCACTGAGCATGGAACAGGGAAATGGGAATGAGGTGCTGGAAGGCAGTGAAGAGCATTAATGATTTAGGCTGGCAGAGGAAGATGACAAAGGACTTGGAAGACTAGAATATTGTAGAAATACACCTGGAACAATGAGAAACACTGATTTAACTGCAGTGCTTTGAGTGCCACGTGCAAGCCAAGGACCGATTTCTGCAAGACACCACCACCACCACCCCCCACCAGCAACACACTGGAAGCACAGAAGCTCCATCACAAAAAGATCACTTATCTTTTTGGAAAATGCCTTGCAAAGCATGCTTTGTAATTATTTCAAACTTTAATCACACCTCAAATTGATTTTTCTTTTTCTTCTCCATGTTTCTTTGGTTGTATTTTAAGAATTCCTCCTGCACAATCTGAACCCAGCCCCAAGAACGTGCATTTGTGCCCAGTATTTTCTCTGCAATTTTCAGTGTCTGCACTTCAAATAATATAAGAGGTTCATACTTATAGGGCTGGTTTTGAATATTTATGGCATTCTGTTATTGTAGCTATTAATCTGCTTTGTAAACAGTTGCACAACTCCAAATGCCTTGTTTTCTACACAACCCCTACAATTTCACACTTTCAACCTTCCATATTCTGAAATGTCAGGCTCACTATGCTGAAATGTCTACTTTACCTTAAAAGCTTTGTTTTACAATACACTCATCTACAGTTCACACCTGGATGTCTGTAAATTCCAGGGATACTGTTACAGCTGGGGAGTTTGGAAGAAGTTGTGTTTCATGGGACTTTTGTTCAGTAGCATAATTCCCTATTTTAGGAAGCTCTTTTTAGCCATTCTCCCACAGGACTCTCATATTAAACACCACGATCCAAAGTATTTGATAAGTTTGCTACATCCCTGGAAGTTTTCACATTTACCATTCCAATTAAATATTTGCTTTAGAATAGCCCATGACATAAGTTTCAGAGTTTTGATATTTTAGGGATCAAATTATGATCTTGAACAGATACCCTTTATTTATAAGCCTGATCACAAGCAAACAAGGACAACAGTTGTGCTCCAATTTTTCCAGAAATCTGGAATATCAAAGGGTATTTATCCAATAACCTAAAAAAAGAAGAAAATCTCTGTCTAATCCAGGTACTGGATAAACAAGTATATAGTAAGATACTCAAAGTTCCCTTAATAAATTAATAAGCAAAAAAGTTGCAGAGGTTTTCCTAGTAAGTGGATCATGGTGGGTCCAAGTGTTATTTCAATTATTACAGCATTTAAAGTGTTTACATCTTCCTCCATGAAACATTACACATTATACACAAGAATTGCATTTATCTGTGTCCCAAGCTTGCTAGTGCAGGAATGGATACTCCAATTATCCCTTTGGGAAGTGTTAAGGAGCAAGAAGGAGGTGTAAGAAGGAATCAGTGTCCTGAGTTAACCTTAGTGGTAGAAAAAAAAAATATAAAAAACGCTGTTCCTGATTATTTGTAGGAAGTTTAAGCAGCAGGTACAACAATGTTGCATTGAAATCTTGAGGGGGAGTCCCAGGGAAAATAAGCTTGTAATGGGAAATTGGCAACTGACTTTTTCATTCAAATAACAGGTAGTCAAAAGGAAAAGAAGAGGAAAAGCAAACACTGCCAATATTTTGGCATTTGTAGGAGTTCTCAAAAAAAGCTTATCTAGGTTCCCTACAGCTTTAACCTGAGGGAAAAAAAATGCACATTAATGCTGCAAAGGAGCTGACACTTCTCATCTGCAGCCCACTCAGCCAAGGAACATCCACTTATATACCCTCATGCATTATTCACCAGGAAAATGGAAATAATCTACCAGTGGTTAAACAGCTCAGAATCAAATGCAAATCAAGGGAAAGCAGTTAAGAACGAGGATCATTCACAACTCCTGACACTCCTCCACACGACTGGAGACTCCCGGAGGAGCAGCACAAATCATCACAACCCCAACCCCGGCGGCTGGTGCAGCTCAGCCTGGAAATTGGGCTGTTCTGGGCGATGGAAAAAGCACTGCCCTGTGCTCAGCCTTTGAAAAGGAAGCTGCTACATTTTCCCTCGAGTAGTTTCTCACTCCCTGTCAATAAAGGTGAGTCCTTTGGCACACACATGAGAAAGTTTGATCCATTATTATTATTATTATCACTAAATTCCTGTGATTATTATAGCACCGACTACAGTCATGTTCATTCTTTACCTGACTAAGAAATATTGAACATACATACAAAAGTCAGGCATAAAAATATATTTCAGTTATGTAAAAAAAAATTCATTCCAGAAAGGAATGCTCTTCATTTTCAATAGAAAGAATGGGAATCATCTTACAACATGATTTACAACAATTATTTTATTATCTAAAGAAATATACAACAAGACACATTGAACATTAAGATAAATTAATTTTTAAATCGATCCCAGTTTTGAAGTTATACACTATTACTTACAGGTTAATGTGAACAGTAGAGGTTTGCATAATTTCTGCAAGTTTACACAAATTACCCCAGACAAATTTACCATGAAATCTACATAAACCTTGTATTATGAAGTATTTCCATGTGCCTGAATTTATTATCTTCATTGCATACTAGGTGGCTGTAAACTCCATGCATTAATGTTCTTTATCAGAATTTAATAGCTTTAACCCTTCTGGTTTTAGGGACAACCATTACATGTTTAGGTTGTACAGTTTTTTCAGACAAGACATTTTTAAGGAAAAAAAAAACCCTAGATTTAACCAACTAGTTATTTATTTCAACAACTGGCTGAACCCCAAAACTCTATTGACTACTCTAGGCCTGATTTCATGAAGTTATTATAAAATGACAGAAAAACACTCTTGTCATAACTGTAGCATTATAAAGTGTAAATTAATGAATAAAAACCAAATATGCCTCACTCTGGGTAGCACAAAAAATCCATTAAGGTCATATATTTTTGCAGAGCTTTCAGAAAACCTAAAGAAAAAGAAAAATCCTAAATGTCAGATATTCCAAGTACAATGAGAAAAAGTGTTTCTAAACCCAGAATTTGAGATGAAAAATTATTTCAGTAAGAATTTGGCTGGATATTCACACATGGAAGACCAAGCACAAGCACATCCTAAAAGAAGTTCTCAGGATCCCAGGTCCTTCAGACATAATGCTTTCACACTGTATGGATTTTAAATCTCCCACACACAAGACGCATTTCCTTGCCAAAAATAACCCCCAAATTTAAGGTCAACTAGAAGCTTCAAAAATCCCTTACAATAAGCTATTTATATCACTACACATCGTAAACACATCATCGAGATCCTTAATTAAACTGATTATTCATTTAGGTTGAATAATTAAAAATCTATACTTTGACTGCTGACCCGAGATACAAAACAGGAGTATTCTAGAGAAAAAGGAGATGAAATATGTACCCAAATATTTTTCAAGTACTTCAGAACTGGTATTTCTTTTCAAATCTAAACCAAAGTGACTTTATTCCAAATTTTATGTGCTAAAAGAGAGAATCTTGAGTATCAGTAGACACAGAGCTCTGATTTTGAATTCAAGCTTCTTTTGGGTCAGTGCTAATTAAACTGATTCTTTCTGCATGTCTGCAGGAAAAACAAAACCAAACAAAAAGGTAGCCCTAATGAGTTTCTTTATACACATTTATATCTTGGCTCTGTGTGTTCAGTTTTATGCAATTAAAAGATCCTCAGCTTTGCAGAATGATATCTAATGATAAAAGAAGCTTAAGGACTGATCTGAATTTGGTCATTTTAAAGCATCTATTCACATTTTGCCACAAGTAAGCAACTGATAAAATGCAATTTAACAGCAAAATACAAAAGCTACTTGAAAATGACACCCTGTGGGTTTCAAGAGAGTAACATAAATGTAATGGCTCTATTGTGAAACAAAAATGAGCAGAGTATACATGTGAATTGTCATGACAAAACCCCATTTTTCTTGTAATTCTGCATTTACAGAACTGTGTACAGAAGGGAAGGCACAGGGGGCTATTTATTGGAAAATGATCTCTGATTATTATCTCTACTGGCCTGACACACCACTAAACAAATTCCAGACTGGAATATTTTGCCTTTTTAAACAGCTGTGCTGTAAGAGCTCAGTTAAATGCTGGTCTTGGGGGACAAGGACTCCCACAGGAGTTAAGAAATGCACCTTCATTTACCATCGGTGCACACTGACAGTCCAAAACCTCTCCCAGTGTCACCCAGTATGACCATGCCAGGCCCTTACAGGCACCTCTCATCCAGTAGAGATGACTTTGGCATTCTCAGAGTCAAATTTCAGGAGTATTTACCATGAAAAAAACCCAAACCCACAGAAAACACTTGTCAAAATTCTGAGACTTCTTTACTGGCCTTTCTCCACTGCCTGGAAACAATTCAGCCAGAATAGAGAATTTAATCCTCCCCAACATGTATTTTAATGACTCATTGTTTTCCTATCTCTTCCTAGTTTCTGCAAAGCTTAATGAACTTGAGCATGATTATTAAAATGCTGCAAATAAAAAAAATAAAAAAACCCACCAAAACAACAACAAAACCAAAAACCTTCAAAATTTTTTTAGAAAAGTAGATAACAAAAACAATTTAGCTGTGAGCAGTAAAGAACATTCTAAAATTAGAGCCTGCTGTGTTAGGGATGGTAGCAAAGTGTCTAAGCCATGTGCTGGTGTAATATAAGGTATATATGTCCTTGCAACTTGCTCCTTCAGGAAACCATCATAACTACCATAGTGCACCCTTAATGCAATAATTTTAGATTTTAATTTGCATATAGCACCAGACCAGTATGAACATTTGGATATCAAAAGTACATTACAGTTTATCTTCCTATGTCAACAACATTTGCTACTAAATAGTCAGTATAAATAAACAGGGAATCTTTGGTTTAAAACAAGTCTTTACTCCCAACTTACTCAATTTTTTTTTTCACTTGAACAGAAAACATAAAGCAGATTTTTAAATCTGCACTCAGATTGCACTGGACACAGTCCACCAGTTGCCAGGAAAAAAAAAAAAAAAAAAGATTTTGGCTTTTTTCTTCTCCAGGAGGAAACCCAAACACACCCTAGGATAAGGCACTACCCTAAATCCGCACTAATTTCTGTGGCTTTTATCCAGATTTACACTTCTTTAATGCAGAACACGATTTGTCACTTGCATAACAGAGTTTAGGCAGCAGAAATATTTCCCCCATCATTTGAACTCTTTCCCTCCTCAGCACAGAATAAACTGCAACTGGTTTTTTAGAGGTAGTCAGGGCTAGAAAACAGAAACACTGGCTGGAAAGAGGAAAGAATGAAGGGCAGAGGAATTCCTGGGTACCTCTGGCAGCCCTGATGGTCATTTCCAGGATGAAATCAAGTCTATGGTTTAATCAAAAAGTCCTTTCTAAGTACTACTCCCTCCAAATCTCTGGACATGCCAAAAATTACGTTTAATTGCATCAAATTTCTGCCAGTAAATAACTTCTGGAATGTATTTTCTAAGGTACTCCCCCAGAAGGATGAGAAGCACTGTTAACCCACAGGGATTTTGACTCAAGTAGATCTTCCCTTACTTAGAAGAAAAACCACACAAAAAATCCTTCAGTGCAGGCACGTGGAGAGAAACCTCCACCAGCTTTGGCTTCAAGCTTCAGCTTTTTCCAGTAAAGATGATGAAAGGGAAAATCTTCTCCCTCATCAGAAAACCTATGTCCTCCCACTATGCAATTAAAAACCCACATAAACCCAAAGAGGTGACACATTATTGACCACAAGGAAGGAACACAGTCCTGTGTTAAAACTCTGAAGCATCACATTTGGGATCTAGCTAATTAAACTTGCTTTCATTTTTGTTGAAATAAGCAATGTCAGATTAGTTTTCACATTTTTTGTCTCTCCTGGTAACTTCACTCGTAAGAATGTTCCTTTGTTGCTTATAAAGATGTCTGAGTAAACATTGCTATGATAATGAGGCAAAAAAACCCAACAAAACTCTGTCCTAAGTACAGACTGGAAAGGAAGAAAGTCACCAGGATTTTGGGATCACCTTTAACTGGTTTTAATTCCTAAACTCCAAACTGTATGTCACAGGACTTGTAAAATAGAGAAGTTCCTGGATCCAATCAAAGACCAACAAGTGTTTGCAAAAGAAAAAGAATTTTATCTTTGGATCAGTCAAGCTCTGAAAAGGTGATAAAGATTCCCCTGCAGAGAATTCAGCTTTGCTCTCTTTTAGGATAAGGGGGTAATTTTCCTTATCCCAATAATCTTACAGTTTCTCACAAAATTGCTGAGCGAAAGGAAAAGTCAACCTGCAGAAATCACTGTAACTGCCTCAGACACAGCAAAGGGTTGGATCTTCCAAGGGAATACAAGCTGAATAACCTCTGGTGCACAGAGGAATAATACAGAACAGAGAGCTGGCACTGACAAAAGTGAAAGAAAAACAAGGAAAGGTGACAACAAGAAAAAAAGAGGAAATAAATGACGATTAAATGGGAACTGATCTGAAACGGGAAAGACGCAATCAGCTGAAAAAATATCATATCTTTATGGGGTGAAATTAGACAAATCCAATACAGGATTGGAGTAAGAAGTGCTAAAAAAGCAGATCAGGGATGTTACAGCCGATCACAAATTGATTGTACGTTGCTGGGGCAGACAAACCAACTCATTCTCAGCATTCCTCAAGCCAGACTCAGCTGTCAAGCTGTGCTAACAACCTCCCTGCTTGGAGGGGACAGCTCCAAACTAAGCTTAGGTCTACAGTTCCAGTCTGGGGTCTCCCAGGTGCTGTCCCTGAGCACATGCAGACAAAAACTTCCCACAAGACACAGACCTGGGGTCACAGAGATGTAGAAAAGAGCAAACACAGCACTAAATGCAGAGAGAACGTTGTCTTAGGCACTGAGTCCCTGGTACACAACCGCAGCACTGCACAGGGATCAATCAGGGAGAATTTAAGGGACAAGAAGATTGTCCAAAAGATCTCTATAGGGAGGACTGAAATAGTTAGTTTAGGTTTAGGAACCTTTCTTGCCTTCCTGCTAGACTGCAAGTCATTTTCAGTGGTTCTCCGCTGTTTTTCTGGGTTTCCACCCCAGGAATATCAACTGTACATCAACGACCACCCAGCAGCAGCCCAGTCCTTGCTCCTGCAGACAGGTCAGAGTCCCTGTGTTGGCTGTGGGGTTCTGCACAAAGGACCAGAGCACCTCCTGTCCCCCCTCCAAATTCCCTACTGCCTCCCCAGTTGGCCATTTTTAAGACAGGGAATCAGGGGGTTTAAGCACAAAATCCCCCCCGTAGATCAGATGCCTCAACATCTCCTCACATTCTTCAGCTAACTCAGTACTGGGTGCTAAATAAGATTGTCCTGCAATACCTGTGGATAAGGGGGAAAAATTCCGAGCCACTGGTACTTGAGAATCCTTTATTCAAAGGCATTCTTCATGGAATTATCTGCAAATACTCAATTGAGTGCTGAAATAAAGCTAACAAAATGTACCATTCCACTGGTTATTTTATTTGTTTTTATATGCACCATTTCCTGCCTTTAATTTTAATTCCATGCCCTCTAAGAAATGCAGTCTCACAGATATATCTTCCCCTTTATTTCCCTGTAATAATATCATAGCAGTTTTCTCCAGCTATTTGCAATCTCCTCGTTCCCTTCACAGCTTTTCCAAGCCTTAGAATGAAGAAATATGTAAAAATAGGCCACAAGAAACCAGACACACTTGATCTGCACAGCAAAAATAGAGCTCTTTAGCACCTGGCATTCTTGAGAGTGTTAATGAAGCTGGCAAGATTTTGACCCAAAATAAAAAGCATTGCCTTCAAAAGAAGGATAAATTTGAACAAACAAAATTCTTGTCCTTTGCTTTCTTGCAAGGTGTGACCCCAGATATCTGGACAAGTGCAACTTTAGTCTGTTAAAACCCCTGAGGAGAAATTCCAACACGTGCCTGAAATGCCAGAAATGCTACAAGTACTCATGAATTGGGGGGAAAGCCAAAGGAAAGGAGGGAGGCTCAAAGGACAGACCAGTCAGATGAGAGCCTGCACTTGGGAGGCTTTTTTCAGGAGCAACAAATAATTTCCTCAGGATAACTAAATGAACTGTGTTAAATTATGGATTTGATAAGGCACATTCAAAACTGAAAAAGCATCACAGATTTTATGTTAAATTTTGCTGTCTCAGATGTTCCAAAGAGGTGGAAGAGGCAGTTTTCCATGCAGGAAATGCTACATTGCAAAAGATTATATCAAGATAATGGAAATGTATCAAGTAATAAGGTTTTTTTTTTGGTGAGAGAATAATTTAGGAGAAGGAATAAAATCGAGGCATTTTATTTTCATAGTTTCCGTATTTCTAAAAGCCAAAGAGAAGGATGACAGGTTTAAGATGGTATCTTTGCTTGGGTGCTGAAGTGCAAGTCTACTGGAGTCAGTAGAAATACATCATTAACAGAAAGCAGAGATACTCCTACATAATAAACAACACAATCTTTATGCTGTAAATTTTCCTTCCTCTTCAATTCAATAAATTTTTTGCTGTTTTCACTCAGCATGGATTTCAGACAATTAGAGCCACTCGGCTGGAGAACATTCACTCTGCAACTTCTTCTGAATCAAGGTGGTGTCACAACTCTGGCTTTTGTTTATTTATTTGGAACAACTACAACAGCAACACTACATAGAAAATGGAGCAGAACATAGTCTTTGGACTTCAAAACCTGCATATCAAATTATCAGGAAAGGAAAAGACAAAAAGAAAAATCCAAACAGAACAGAGATTTACTAAGAAAACAAATTTGTTGCACCCCAGGACTCCCAGCAGGGCAGAGTGTAGGAGACCAGAATAATGGAAATGTGGAAAACGTTCAGCCACATATCAGAGAATGAGTGGAGGGAGATGTTCCAGAGAAAGTGGTGCAAAACCAGAAGCTCATTCCAAAACCAGCTTATTTGTATTTATACCTATAGTTACACCCAAATACAAAAACAGGTTTAGGTAGGCTAGGAAATAAAATTTTGTCAGATCGGTTAATTTGGAAATTGAAGAAATTAAAATTTTCATCCCCTAACAACATGTGCCATCCCTAAATTCTGTCTTACGTTACTGTGTTGTTATTCCTGAAAACTCCCAAAATAGATAGCTCCAAAATAATTATTTCTCTTATATCTTTAAAAACAATTAATGTAAGAAACAACATATACTTCCTTTAGGACTGCCACTTGTGATTGGAAAGAACCATGGAAAACAGTAAACGAGACATCCTTCCGATTCAGCTGCAAAAATCATCTAAAACACATTATTTCATCAATGAAGTGGAAATGTAGCAATGAAATAAAACAGAAATAATAAAAATCTCCAAACACCAGCTCATTAAAATGGACAGGGAAGGACAGAAACGGCTCAGGTAACATCATTTGCCTTGGATTCCTTGGAATCTCTGTTCAAGATCCTAAGGAGAAGCTGATTTAAATACTCAGCAAGTGTTTACTCTCAGATCTCTTCCTCAGTGTGACAAGACCTTGACTGCAAGAGATGCAGCTTATTCTGAACTCCCAGGGAAAGACTGTCAACTCACACCCAGCCCGGGAGATTGAGATATAAATGGAGTAAGCAATGTGAAATGCTGTGAACAGTGTGAAATACAGTGTGAAATATTACACTCATTACAAAGCTGTCCCTTTCTGCTTCAAAGCCTGTCCCTTTATCAAGCCTCATCTGTAATTTGACAACAAACACTCTGCGTGAGGATACTATTTCCTTTTAAAGAGACTGCATATTACCAGATCAATTTTCACAAAAAGTTCTGACATTTGTACCTTATTATTAAAATCAGATTATTCAGAAGATATTAAAAGAAATTTCAGTTCTTAAAAGTAAACCGTCAAGCCATTGTGTACTGAAAGGGAAACATAACATCAACCTCATTTTGATAAATAACCTGCTTTGGATGAAAACTGGTATGTTTAGCTGTTAAAATGCAATGTAAATATAAATTCAGTGTAATGGAAAGAGGAGTTCAAAGTAAGGGAGTCAATGTAATGCAAAAAATCTGTTCAAAAGGAGAATACTGGCAATTACTGAAAAGGCCAACTTAAAAAGGGTCTTTGAACCGATCTAAAAAGAGAGATATTATCCTTGCAATCACTAACTCATACTAACATTTAGATTTTTATTCATACAAAGTTTTTTTTAAAAATACACATACTTGTTTCACATGACTGGCAATGTAACCAAACTGCATTTGTATTTGGAAGGCTTTCCCCATCCAGACCCAATTATTCCATGGAAGTTATTTCTTTCCCCAAATGGGAGTTACATTGAATTTAATTCTTTTCAATAATGCAGGGATTAAGGTACACAATGGCACACAAAGATCCACCTATTCAGAAGTTACAAATCCAATCTTGTGCCATTAGTCTTAACCTTGTGGTCTACTGGCAGCTTAATTACAGAAAGGAAATTATTGGGTGCATAAAGAGGTTTGTGATGAAGTGCTCAGTCCTTACCTACATTACACACTGAGTTTCATGTGTTTGGTTTTTTATCCCCTCCTCTCCCTTTCTTTTGTTTGGTTGGTTTGGTTTTTGGGGGTTTTGGTGGGGGGGTTGTTTGCTGGGGGTTTTAGTCCATCTCTGCATTTAATTTGAGAAACACAGGAATGTTCTTCAGGAAGCATTCCTGACTATTTTTATCAATCTTATTTTGCCTTTATATATATAAATATATAACTCCAGCATTTATTTCATGTTCTTTCATCTCTTTTTCCTGTGTTCTCACCATTGTAAATGGAAGAAAAAAGAGAGCCATGGGAGTCTGCACACATCTCTTTCTCCACTCGTCCTCCCTCTATTTTTGACCTGGCTCCCGTTTGAAATCCCACATGGCATTTGACACAATCTTGGAGAGCTCTTGAGGCTCATGTTGAAAAAAGATTTAAAGAAAACACATTAACTTTCCAGGAATAGCAGAATTTTCTGTGAGACTCTTCAAACAATTTTTCTTCTGCAGCACCCCTTGTTGGGCTGCCTCCCATACCTCAATAGCCACTGGTTTTCTAATATCCTAATATTGCTATTGCCATTCAAACCCTCCTGTTCTGTTACACAGAGACATATATATATATATATATATAAAATGATTGAAATGCACCGATCACACAACTTCCAATAGGCACAGCCTCTTAAAAAAGGCACAATTACATAAAATTCAGGGAGACAGATTTTAGTGGAGCCTGAGAAGGCACTTAAGACAATACTGATCAAAATGCAGTAGAAATAAAATCCACCCAAGTCCATGGTATTTTCTTATATTTAATTTAAACTTCCATTCAAGTTTGACATCTCCTCCTCAGAGTTTTTCCTCACTAATAGTTCAGACCAGCTCTCAGTTCCTGGCTTTAGGAGAGAATTGTGGCTCAGGCAGCACAATTAAGGAGACTCAGCTACACTCAGCTGCTGCAGCCAAAGTGATGTTAGAAACAAGATATATCTGTTTAAAGAAGGTGTGACAACTCCAGAACAACTAAAACAAAAGGTTCCAAACCCATCAGAGCACAAGACCAGGATACAGTTTTCCAAATCCCATTCATGGTATAGCATATCTTTACCAACACAAAATGTTTTTCCTGGTTATAATCCAGTTCAAACAGGATTCAAACTATGAGAATGTCAAAGAGCACGATCACATAAACCTCTTCCAGTTTCATGATCTATGACCTATAAAACTGAATCTGAGATGACTGAACAAATTTCAGGTCACATATAAACTCAAGAGTGTTTTTTTCTTTTTACATCCCCTCAGCCTATTTCAACTCCTTGACTTATTCCAGAACCTGCCCTTGTCCCCCAAAGATATTCTGCTGTAGGATCAGACACTTTGTCTGGAAGGCTGATTGGGAAAGTGAATTCCTGAGGGATGGGTCACCAGCTGACCATTTCCAGCAGCTCTAAGGGGACTTACAGGGGTTAGAAGGATCCATCTCCCAGGCTGAACAACACCAGGAATTTCACTAACAGGGAAATCATTATGATAGGTTACAGTGAAATACTGGTTCAGCATTTCAGCATTTGAGAGTTTTGTTGTCTGCTCCCAATCTGACCTTGATCTGCATATTTAGACCAATAGGATGGATTTTGCCAGAATTAGGGATTTCACCAGAATTTTTGAGGATTATACAAGCCACTCAATTACTTAATTTCTCACTTTACAAAACATAAATCTTACTCTTTCATATACAAAAATACATTTCATTTTTGTCCCCAGTCAGAGCGGGCATCCTCAAATCATTTTTTTTACTTGATTGTGCTTTATATACATATTTCTTTTTTTAATTCAGTGACTTGCACTAGATCTGTACATGGCCTCTGATTCTACTCACCTGAACAGCACCTCCAGGGTGTCAAGCCAGTGAAAGTTATTTTAAAAAAAAAACAAGAGCAAAAAAAGCCACTACCACTGGCAGATCATGCCTTACAGCAGGCACATCCTCTAAGGGCTTGGGAAAGGTTTCTGACCCAACTCCAGGATGAAGCAGCTCTGATGACAGGAATGTCACCAAAGAAAAGACAATTCCCAACTGCTGGATACAGTGGTCCCAGCCTAGGTGTGGAGAAGCATTTCTCCTGATGAGGAGCCAGTGGACTGGGAGAAAGCTAGAAGGCAGATTTGGGGAAAGTAGGAGCTGGGAGCTCTGGAAACACTTCCAACCATTTGGGTCTGAACACAAAGGCTGGGACGAGTCTCAAACACGCAGCAATTCTCCCCCTTTCCTTCCACTTTCCCTGCCACCCTCCCAAACACCCCAGACATCTCCAGGAGAGCCCTGTGTGACCTGCACCCTGGAGTTTTTTGCCTGAGACCAAAACTAGCTCAAGGGCACTGAGAGCAGCCTGGGATTCCTCTGGCAGGCTATTTTTGGCTTCATTACAAGGCTCTTCTGGCTCAGGCTGCAAAATAAACTCTAACAGGAGTAGGTAGCTGTGGCAATCATTGCCTACCTGGCATGTGGCAAGGACATGGTTTACAAAACCAGGCCAAATCGTTCTGAAATGGGCTGTATTTATATCAGCACTTGCATATGGCACCAGTGCTCTCCTTACTCCCCTGCTCAAAATTTCAAGTAAGCCTAAGAAATCACAAGCAATGACCACACCACCACATAATTTGCACCAGTCCCATGTTATATACACAGAATACACCAAATTCAAAGGCCAAGAACAGTCAGCTTCTGAAAATAAAGTTTAAACTTTGAAATAAAACTACTTACTTCACTGTTTTGCCCCAATACACACAGAAAAATAAATAACTTGCGATCAAAGGGAAAAAAGGAAACTACTGTAAGTTTTTCAAGCTCTGTCCTACATTTCAGTATGTAATTACATTAACACAAAATTCCCAGTTTTCCAATTTGTTTGTTACCACATAGCAAGACTGAGCGTAGGAAATTCTATTTCTTGCAACCCTTCAGAGAAAAACAGATAAATAATAGCAACAAATTTATTTCTTACCAATTAGTAACTGTTTCCTTAGATGTCATTAATGTAAAGGGGTATTTTTCTATGGACATGAGAAATAATTATTAATTTAGCAGGTGTATTTGAAAGAAACTGCAAAAGGAACATAAGATTATGACACTCTACCAGACAACATGCATTTAAAATGTAAGAAATTAAGATTTCAGTGTTTTTGCCATCCTGATTACACTAAAATCATGCCTTTTTTTCCACCTTAAATAGCACAGTTCTAGCACATGAAACAGGTTAAGGTTACTCACAAATGACAAATATAATACATGTTTCTGTCCCTTTTGCTTCTATTAAGTAACATGTGATAAAAATAGAACAAGTCGTTTCACGCCGCCGACAGCTCTGCAGATTTTTTTCTTTGATTTCCTGCCTTTTCTTGTTTCTGCTCTTATCTGTCTCAAAATGATTTCCCCAACCCGAGAAGAATTCCGCAGGCACTTGATTGATGAAAACCAAAATTATTAACAGTTCCCCCCCCCAAAAATAAATAAGTAAACAAACAGAATATTCATTGGGCTGGCCAGCATTTAATAGCAACACTCAAAGCTGAAAAACCAAGATTGCTGACCTCAATCACTCTGATCTAATTAAAGAAAATGAATTAGAAAAGCAGTTCTATCACAAACCAACTCATATCCTCGTGTTTTGAAATACCTGTTCTCCTTATTCTATGGCAAAATACATATTTCCTAAGATGTTTATAGTCATAATGTCAATAAAAAAAATATTTTACTCATAGCTGAAAAATATTTTATTTAAGAGCCATTTCCCTATGTGGACTACGTATACAGCCTACCATATCAGCAGATTTTCAACATTATAAATATAAAAAAATCCATGTGAAAGCACAGACAAACCATCACATACACATATCTCTGCATAATTATAGAGGAATACAGGAACTCTGACTTGAAGCCTAGCAACAGTATCCAAGTATTAGTTAGTCTGATAATCAACTACCAAAAACTCACACACAAGCTCAATGTGTTCCATTTTTCTAAAGCAAACAAAAAATAAACCAGAAGAATCCTATTGCTTTTAGCTCCAGAGCTGCTGAAGGACAAGATGCACAATATAAAACAAACCTTGTTCACTTGAAGAAGAACAACCCATGTCATTTAATCCATGTGAAAATTCATCTCATCACAAAGGACCAAGGCAAAAGAGAGCTTTAAAAATAGGTTATCCAAGCCAAAGGATTATCAGCTTGCAACATACTTAATATCTGCCTATCTGTATCTAATGAAAGCTTCAATATTCTTACATATATGATTGGGTTTTGTACCTCCATCCTATAGAAGCCATAGTAAATTCTGTACAGCAAATGCTTCCTGAATCTGCTGTGCTCATTTACTCACAGACAGCTGCAGGCTGGATGAAAACAATCAGGGATTAACTTTTCTATTCATCACATCTTTTAATCCATTACTTTCTCTTAGTTTGCAATAAATGAACACATAAAATTAAATAAATCATAAGCGTTATAGCTACTTAGAAAAAGTAGTTTAAAAGGGACATTGTAATTATTATTATTTTTAATGATGTGTAACTGCTGTACTTTACATCAGTATATATAATATCTTCCTCAGAGCAGAAAGGAAGATGGAACAACAGTCACTGAGATGCAATAAACTACTGGGTACCAAAGACTTCCAAAATAAGTGATAATTAAAATAAGCTACTTTGATGTTGTTATTATTCCTCAAAAAACTAATTTGGGGGGGACGATGAATTGAAATAATCTGAGAAGCTGTGCTAAGCATTTCATACTGCTTGTAAAACAAGCTTCTAAGTACCTTATGGTAATAGGGTTTCTTGCTTTATGAAAAATACTATTGTAATTTGTTTCAAATAGGATTACTTTTTAAATGATATGGCAATTTTTATTCATCTTTCAAACAGATGCTGAGAAAACAAAAGGGATTCCTTCATAAAGGCATGAACACAATTCAATCTGGATCTCGTTTTTAGTCCTTTACTGGTATCCTTTTACCCCCTCCTTTGAATCCTTTATCCTTTATATTTGTATTACACAACTGCAGCATCCCTGTCTGAAATAAGACTAACTTACTTTCCTGTTAGTAACAGTAAGGTGGTTTTTATTGTGCTAAACCACAGGAATCCCTTGCAAGGCTTTTTTTTTCCCTCAGTTCGTTGTTGAAAATGGCAGCACCAAGTGAAAAAAACCCCATGGTTATCTGTGCTAAATGCTGTTCATGTCACAGTTCCAACAAACTGGTCACCCAGACTGTCTGGGATGGGAAGATGGACTGGCAATGGAGATGGCAGGAAAAGCAGTGTGGTGAGAAAGAAGTGACTTGCTCAGAGAAGAAGGGAGAGGATGTGTGAGAGAGACCACACAGCTTGGAACTTCCTGAGGGAAAGGTCAACATTTTTTAACAGGTTGGAATAACTCTCAGATTCTTATGCTGATACTGTGGCTAAGAGGAAGCAGGTTGTACAAAGCTCCAGTTTGATGGGAGACATAAGGGTTTATAGCCAGAAAGGAACTGAACTGCTCAGTGCATCCTGCCTGCATGTTTATGTCCTGATCAGACTGAGGAGGAGAGTCCATGGGTTTGGGTTCCAGATCCTCATTTCATCATGAGCTTCCTCTGTGAAATTATCCAAGAGACAGAGCTGCCCCCACCCATCATAAGGATGTGAGAGGAATGAGGCTTTCTTCAGACTGAAACAAGAACTGGGAGGGGAGGAGGGAGAGGAGGGAGAACATCTGAACGTCTCAGAGACCATCCACCAGCTCTGACCCCTAAATCAGAAACTTCACTTCAAAATCTTCTGGTTTTTCTCTTTTGGATACAACCCTTAATTTGTTTTGCTTCTACAGAAGGGAAGCAGGCAGCCTTCATCTCTGACTAAACACATTTGCTCACACTGGCCCTAAGTAAATGCTTTTATCTGGTGAGATCTGAGTGAAGTAACTAAACACACCTTAGAAGAACATCCCTCTCTTACAGTCAGTTGTCACATTACTCCATGGGTCATTATTTTTACCTTTTTGGCTCTAAAAGAAATATTTTTCCATTTTTCTTCTTTTTACAGAACTGTGAAGTCTTATGGTTATTGCAAAGAAACTTATATAGGCCTAATTTTTCAGAACTTCAACACATCTATCTAATATAAGTTAATTTAGTTTACAATTAAATTAAAAGTAAATGAACAATCTCTGTGGGATTTGATCTGTAGAACAAAGATTTAGTGGCTCTGCTGTAAATTAGGATTTTCTACTGCTAGAGGATACACTGGTCATTCTCCACCTGAACTGCTTCTCCATCATCTTCAACTAGAGGGACAGCCCTAATACCACAGTTCGGCACAGATTCAGGCAAGAGGGGGGAAAAAAACCAGAAAAATTAAAAAGCAACTCCCTTTTAGACATGTAATTCGACCTCTTCCACAGACAGTGCCACCCTCCTGAGCTGCAGCCTCTGCTATGAGCAGAGCAGCTCATTCACCCCAAGCTGCAGGACCAGGAATCACCCTGCTGTCAGATCCCTGAATCTGCAGTTCTGGCAACATTACTGGAAAGCAGCTTTGTGACTGCTGACAAACTGGGAGACACCCACATAATACCTTCTGCAATCCAAGTACCCGTGACTTCCTGCAACAGCAGCTCGGGACAACAGAATTATCTAAGGGTAATGTTAATTAGCACATGCCAAAACAGATGGACACGGGGAGTGCAGCTCCTCACAGATTTCAAGCAAATATTGTTTCTCATATTTTCAATACTCCAGTTTGAGAAATGTAAAAAATGGTTTCTGTCACCAGAGAAAACCTACTCTTGAAACTATTAAGTCAAGTCCAGCCTGCAATCAATACCACCAATAAAATAGTCATACCCTTAGGACAACACACCCCGGTAAGGAGGTAGCTTGGTTTTGGAAAAAAAAAAATAATATTGCCACTTCTATTACTTATTTGTGTATTATGCCTGCATTTAAAAAACATCTATGACTAAAGTTACTGTGTACGAGGATCACTAAAAGTTAAAAGATTATGTCAGAACATTTCCAGGAGCAACGTGGAGTTTTCTCCAAAACCTCATTCCACTGAATGCTATTGCGAATAATCAAGAATATTATTGACAAGCTGACTGTGAAATGATTGAACAGCTCATCATCTACAACCTTAAACCTCCACAGACAAGAGACGCCCCCCCAAGCTGCACATATGTCAAAGCATTTCCCACAGTTGTAGCTTATTACTAAATGAGTCTAAAATAATTACAAAATACAAAGTGATTACAGTTATTAAAGGAGCCTAAAATAATAACAACAAGGTTTAATGAACTGGTTAGATATCAAAATCCAGTATCTAACCAAAAAGGCACTTTCTGAGAGATGAATGATGAAATGTTTCTCAAGTGACATGAGTATGATGTGTCCTTATCTCCCTGAGGATACTCCTCAAGCTCTTTGCTATTCCTTCCCCCTCTGTTGCCTCTAAGAGGTACATTACTCAAATAAAGTATGTTGGAATTCATCCAGAACTATATGGATATAGTGGATAACCAGACAAGTATGATAAGCTAAAGCCAGCTTTTTGACGTTGAAATGCTGACATCAATCTGCAGATTCATCATCACACCAGCTCTCAGGTTTTCTGCTCAGGATTTGGTTCTTTGATTTACCTTTTTTTTTTTTTTTTTTTTAACTGGGAGACATTCCAGAAATAGACATTTTGATGACTTCGCTTTTTTAGAGTGGTAAATCCTAAAGGAAAAATGTCCAGCTAACTTAAATTAGGTGGGAGGAAATAACTTCGTATTTAATCTTTAAGACAAGTCTACTGATTTAAATAGATATGCTCAATCCACCACCATCTTGCAAAAAAATGCAAGTCAATAATGGAAGCACCAGTATTTCTACTTTTCAGTGGAAAAGTGGAGGCATCAGGAAAACTTGGAGACTATCAAGAACTAACAGAGCAGAAAGTAAGGGAACATTTCAGCCTAAACAACTACTTCCTTTCATTTAAAAATTTTCAAAGAGTCATGAAAGCATTAGTCATATGCAAATATAAACAACAATAAACCTCTTAGGAATAACTGATTTGTTTTTAGTTAATTTTTTACAGATTATTAATAAATCCAGAAGGATGAAGAATTGGAAAGAAACTATCCCACTATCCCGGGGAAAAAACCTTTCAAACTCACTATGAAATTTATGCAGAAATTAAGGCTTTGATGCAATGTGTCCACAGTTTTCTGAGTGAGGTGAAAGTATCAGAGAGCTACAAGAATTTCCATACAAGAATTCACATTACCACACAGAATTTTTATTTATATCCCTGTATGCAACCAGGAAAGGGAATGGAAAGCAGTCCTTAATCCAGAGAAATTCTTAAATTTCATGTGAGCTGGCCCAATTCTCCATATAAATAAAATACTATCAAGTTACAGATTTGCATCACAGAGTTAAATCAGAGCAGACTACACAGACTGTCCTGCTTCAAAAAAATGCTTATTTTTGTTCAGCTTCAGGATGCTTCTGTGAAACTTTAATTTACTTGAATGAAAGCATTTTAAATCACTTTTATCAAACTTGGTTTTATTTTAATGGTGAATCTCTCTATGTAAAAAATCTTTAAAGAGCCTTAAGGTTCTTCAGTGAGGGGCCTTTAATGCCTGTCATTACCCTTCAGCCAGTGCCATGCACCAAACTCCAGGACAGGAGCATGGATATGGAGAGTTGCATTCTGCCACATCTTTATTGAATTGTAGGGAATCATCTTTCTCCTTCTTCTGACCTTTCTCTTCTCTTCTTCTGACCAATTATGCCTACTGAAGCTGATTTTGGGTGATGCCAAAACAGCCTGCAAGAGCCTCACTTGGTTCATCCAGATATGTGGATGTGTCTTTAATCTGTTACCAACTGATATATACTTAAAAAGCATCTACCATTCTTATGCATTACCTATCAAATTTTCATTTTCAGAGCATATTTTGAAAACATTTCAGCTTTTTTCCCCATCTTGTTTTTTTCCAGATAACTTACTTTTAAAATTTCCCTGAAATTGTGCTTGTCATCAGCCCTGTAGTCGAACCTCACACAGAACCAGATGTAACATCTTTGCAAAATCCTGGCTTAAACATTTGTAGTGTCTGTAAATATTTTGCTTACCAATATCAGCTTCCCTGTGATTCTTGATATATTCAGCAAGCTCAAAATTTCCAGCTATTATAGCCACCTAAAGGATTGCAAAAGAGGTACAATTAATATATTGCCATCAGTTTTTAAGAAGGAAAATAAACATGTTATAGTACCGGAGAAAAACATCAAGCAAATATACTTTCATTTCACAAAGTGGAGTAACTCTGTATTGCTTCTATTCTGCAACAACACTGAGAAATTATATCCTAATCTATTTGTAAGAGCACTGCCAGGCCCCCAGCTCCCCATTTCCCAGGAATGCTGTGATGGGGGCAGTCTCCAGAGGCTGCTGGAAGAGCTGCTGCTTTTCCTGTTGTGGCAGCCAAAGCCAGCAGTGAACATCAAACACAGCATCCCCAAAACTCTGGGAGCTCTATGGATGGATGGGGAATGGGACAGGAAAAGGCTTGGAGAGACACACTGAAAACATTATTTCCCTTGAACTGTTCCTTCCTCACCACTTACCTGAACAATAAAAACAGAAGCTAAAATGCAAAGTACATGAGATAACCAGGGGAAAAGCACCAAGAACTACCAGCATTCAGGTACCAGTAAGACATCAAAAAAAGACTGAGAGAACTGGTAAAGTCATGCATGTGCTTAGGGTTTAAATCAAAACAAGTTCTAAAATCACAATTTTCTTTTTCATTTATTTCCTGGTTGTTGAACACAAATGTGTAACTATCCCTAAAAATCCTTGCGGAAGGACCCAGATTTAAACAAATGGTGATGTAATCTCTGATTTTAATTTTGGACTAAACAAGTAATAATTGGTGTAAAGAGAGACAGTCTGATTCAGTTTGGGTTATAAAGTCTACTGGCTAGTTAAAGTACAAGAAAGACTTGTATAAAAGTATAAGACAGTATCAGACTAACTTTTTTAGATTACCATACATAGTTTAAACAAACAACTGAACACACCATTTATCATGTTCATGCCCTGAATCCAGGTCTTCTCCCAATTTCTTTTTAATGTTTTTCAGGTTACATCCTTTTTCTTGGCAAATTGTTTCTTGTTCCACTGAAAATTTCTATCTAATGCAACAGGTAAATACAGCAATTTTGTTTTCATTTCAAGTGTATCTATTTCATGGCAAAAATTCCATTCCACATTTATCTGTCACCTAGAAATTATACTCAATACACTTATGTTTCTATTCTACAATAACCCTCAGCAGCTATGACCACGTGCAGTATAATGATTTTTGTCTTTTAAATAATTAACACACATTTAATATCACCATACTAACTAGTGAAAATAATGTAATTATTTTTTCAATGCAATATTAACAGTAATGAAATATTTCACTTTGTGCACTTCCCAGTTGTGTTATATCAAATGTTGATGGATTCCTGGAAGGAAAATGCATTAGAATAAATCAATAACACTGGTTCAACTTAATCCTGCTACAGCTTTCAGACTGCACTTCTTCTCAGATACATCACAAGGCTTGTGCATATCATGATATCTGCACAGATCAGATTACTGCCCTGACAAGCTGTGGCTGCCCCATCCCTGGAAGTGTTCAAGGCCAGGGTGGATGGGGCTTGGAGCAACCTGGGCTAGTGGAAGGTGTCCCTGCCCATGGCAGGGGGTTGGAACTGGATGCTCTTTAAGGTTCTTTCCAACACAAACCATTCTGTGATTCTATGATTCTGTGATCAGGGGGGTCAGAGACAGGCAAGTTGGTGTGCTGCTACCTCACCATCTGAAAATTACTATTTTAACCACTACTAAGCCAGCCCTCATTCCAAGAACTACCCCAGGAAGAAACTGTTTCTCAGCATGGTTAACACACCATATTCTGGCCCCCGGTCTCCTCTGGACAGCCCTGAGTGTAAATCCCTGCAAACAGCACTAGGAAAGCAACAGCAGAGCTGGACAAATGCTCTGTCTTTACCTCCACATTCTGCAGCCTGGCTTGGTTCAAGCTCATAAAAACAACATTTGTGTGCAGACCTGAGGTTTTCCCTGCATTATAAGTGAACTACAATATCTCTCTTCGATATTACTCCTAATTAGCACATCAAATTCCAAGGGGGAATTCAGCAGTGACAGGCAGTTTGTGAGACAGCAGCCATGCTACCCAAATGAAAGAGGTTTTGATACAGAGCAGATTTTAAACCTCAAGTGTAAACTTGCTCTTCAAGTGATAAACACATATTATTACTTGGAGGGGAAAAAAAAAAAAAAAAGGAAGAAAAGATATTTCCAGATAACTCAGGGACAGCTTGACAGGGAATTGTTCCCATGCTTGCTTCTGAATCAAGCACTGGATTCAGCAAGGAAACATTTTTCCTCAATTTGATTCACTTCAATTGGCTAAAAACGGTATGTAAAATCCAAGCAGCAAAATGAAGGAAAAGTATGTTAAGATCTAAAGAAAGCAAGAAAAAGCTAAAAAGTAGAAATATTCCTTGGCATGACATCAATGTACTTTGCCTGGATTTGATGGGTAAAGTGTGTGGGAGAAAGTGAAGTCAGAGAAAAATCGGAAAGACACAAAATTACACTCATTCAATTTGTACAGTTGCAAACTATAAAGAACAGCAACCACAGCCCCTTTCCCATCCAAATGTATCTTAAATGTATCCAAAGTTATAGTGTGTTCAAATAAAAATATTAGCATTAATGCACTGGGACAAGTGAAAGGCCTTTACAAGATCCAGGGTTTGAACCAAATTAAGGCGGTGTAAATTCTCCCCTTGATCAAGATGAAAATTAAATTAGAGACTAACTGAAGTTCTATATTTGTACTAAATTTCTTTGTACTTTAGAAAAAAGTAGCAATGTAGAGTCTTGGCAAAAATACTGGAGTTTGATTCTCTCCATGCTTCAGAATTTACATGGTTTTAAATAACCATATTTTGCTTTTCAGGATGTTCTGCAGACAAGTGCTAGATTTAAAATTGAGAGGTTATGGCAGGAAAGGAGGTTTTGTTTGAGGTTTCTTTTGATCACAAGTTATCTCCTCTTGGCAGTGAAAAAGTAGCACAGGCAGCAAAACTACAGTGAAAGTTTTTTTCCAATTCCAGTAGGAACTGGATTCCAGTCATCAAAATGCATCACATGGGTGTTTATGGACATGAAATATCACCACGAAAGGCTGGAGGTAGCACTTTACAACTAGAGGCTATCCACGGACTCTGTTATGCTGAAGCTTCAAAAATTGCAGCTTTTTTGAAACTGCATATACAGCAGTCTTACCATAACTCAGGTTCTTTCATTCCTGCAGCAAACGTCCTTTCATTTTGTCTTTTTGGCACTTACCTTACATCAAAAATCTGCATGTCCCTTGTCACGTTATTCTGCAAACCTGATACCACCTGTTTCTGCATCTTATAAAAAAATCACTCACATGCAATTTCCACTGAAACCTGCTGCTTTTTTGCCCTATTTTTAAAGGGTGTCTGTACTTTGCATCAGCTTCAGAATCAGAAGGACTTCACCTGCAGCGTCCCAGCACGGTGTCAATCAAAGCCCAGCAGAAAAGCTTGACTAAGTAGTTCTAGCACAGTGCTTTTAAACCCAAACCAGCATCTTTGCTGCAGACATTTGATTGGGATCTCCCCGTATCCTACTGTATGATAGAGAACAGAAATTATCTTGGGGTGATGGGGGGTTTTTAATCATCATTAGAGGAAATTTTGTGTGAGTGACAGTAACCAAAGTGAATCATT
The DNA here is from genome assembly GCF_022539395.1 of Myiozetetes cayanensis. Classification (NCBI taxonomy): domain Eukaryota; kingdom Metazoa; phylum Chordata; class Aves; order Passeriformes; family Tyrannidae; genus Myiozetetes; species Myiozetetes cayanensis. The sequence goes on along the minus strand of NW_026087853.1, from coordinate 61,615,487 downwards.
TATCAGCTCCCTCCCAAGTTTAACTGACCCCACTAAAGCTGGAAACGTGGGCACCTAATTATTATCAAATTACCTTTGATAACATACACAACTGACCGGGGAAAGAACCTCCACCTACAACAGGGAAGTGAGCAGAAAGTAAAGCTAAGCAGGAAGATGAATCTTAGGAGGAGATAAAAGTAAAGCTAAGGTAGGAAGATGGATCTTAGTAGGAGGAAACTCTTACAAAATAAAAAGAAAATAGGGTAAAACCATGCTGCTGGACAGTGGCATCACCTCCTATTCCCACAATACTGTTCTCATAGTGTCACTGTGACAAAAACTGATGGAATCACTGAACCAGGTCATGGCTGAGACACACTGAGGACTGTGGAGCACAAAGCCACGGGGTTAACAACTCACTGGGCAAGGCACAGGAGCAGAGACAGGAGCTGCATGTCACTGTCAGGATGTGTAACACAGAGCATGACTGCAAACTTTATGTTCACACAGATATTTGCTCTCCTCAGCACAAGCCAAGCTTGTCACAGTTCCCCAGCGTCTCACTCGCTGTCTCACAGACAGATGTTCCCTTCAAACCATGCAATGCTCGCAGTACCTCACTCTCTGTCATGCCAGGCACAGCCAGATGCTCTGCTGCCAATTTAAGGGAAGAAGAGAAGGAGTTTAATTGACATTTGGTGAGTTGCTACAGGGGGTAACTGAGGGACAGATCAGCCAAGCAGAAACCTGAATGAAGGGAGCATCTGCAAGGCTGAGACTGAGGGGAGCAGGCAGGACATGGGAGCATGCCAGGATTGCCAGTCCAGCACAGAGCACTGCACAGGGAATGCCACCCCCAGAACTGGTGAGGCACCTGCAGAAGGGATGTCTTTCTCCTGTCATAACATTATTCTCAACCCTGGCTTTCTGATATTCACATCATCTCTGGATACAGGCACTGTTTAAGTTGGCTTTCAGAAGTCAATTCAGAAATTAAACACCTGAGGCATCTGGTTAGTTCTGCTCTCCTGAATCTTATTCCCCAAAGACATTTAGTTTAAATAATGGCAAATAAAACTACTTTTGTGTGTAAACAGTGAAACCGGCCAGATGTCCCACTACAGGTTTCAGTGTGACAGAGTTTCATGAAGTTTTCAGACTCTGGATCAGAAATAAGTAGCACTGGTTCACCAACTCAGCCACATAAATGCAGTTCTCAAGATATCAATTTACAAACATTTAAGTATTTACTTTTTTTTTTTTGACCAAGATTAATGCAGAGGTTTGTTCCTTTCAGGAAACTGGAAATTAGATATATACTTTACCTGGCACTAACCTTTCACATGGCTCCTCCATGTATCATAATTAGGATGTGGATTTTTAATATTAAAAATCTACGAAGTGTTGTAATTTTTAATAAGCATAATTTTCCAGACAAAAAGCCTATAAACAATTCCTGCAATAGCTACAATATCAATATCAAGAGGTGATAATCAAACACCAAGGCAATCCCTAAACAATTCCATTATAACCACAACCTTTGGAGCTGGTTAATTTGATAGGAAAACCTAATGGTGTTTCCTGTGGGGCAATGAAAAGGCAACACAGTTCAACTTTTTTCCACTGCATCCTCTTGAAGGCAAAGCTCTTCTTAATAAAATGAAGATGTAAAGATTATTTGGAGTCTGTAGGCACTTTGAATTTTGTCACATTGTGCCAGTCATCCACAAGGACATTAGAAAGTCAAATTTAGGTTGTTCCCATGTATGTCTGAGCCTGACCATACAGCACAAAGCACTGGGAGGTTCCATCCCTCATAAATAGTGACACAAACCCACCCAACACGCTCTGCAGACTCCTCCCCCAAGAAAACCTTAAATGTATGTCTTTAGCTGCTCTCATCCAGGAGAAGCGTGCAGATTTTACAGCTCTCTGCAGTGGCACAGATGGACTGCAGTTTGGAAAAGCAAGAAGGAAGCAAGAAGCAATCTGTGTTCCAAATTTCTTTTCCATAGGTGTGGGAGAAAAATGTATTGATCAAACACTGCTGGTTCCGTACGCAATTTCAGAGAACTCCTACATGAAAGTATGTTTATTTCTTCAAAAAACACTAGAACCTATCTGGAACTCAGTTTCTTTAGGAAATTTCCTTTGAAATGCCTTAGCAAGATGTGACACTTTGGCAAACATTGTTCTGAGCTCAAATCACGACATGAATTTCAGGTATTTTCCATTAGAGAAGAGGTCAAGAATTCCAAATGGGTCTTTTCCTGAACCAGCTGGGGAATCCTATACAATTATAATTTAAAATAGAAATGCTGAATAATCATGCATTCTGTTTTACTTTGCAAAATCAAAGGGCTAAGTACCGTCCCACAGTTTTGTAGTTGTAGTGATTACAGTGGATTTTTCACTTTGAGGCTACAACATTGTAAAATAAAATTCGTAGAAGTTTTTTGGTTCACCTCATTAAAAAATAAAAACAAAATGCTTGATTAATACACTATTAATATCACTAATTCCCTCCCTTTATCTCACAGTGCTCCTGAATACTTACAATACGAATGACATGAAACATGGCCTCAAGAAAATACATATGCTGACATTATGGAGACACACATTTACACTCACACTCCCAAACTTCATTAAAAATGACTGGTTTTGAAGTTGAGAAGTGATATACCTAATTAGAAATATGTCAGAAGCAAATCACTGTTTTGAGAAGCTTATAGTTGGGAAATATTCTGTATCTAATAAGATAATCATGTTTTTGCTGAAAATACATTAGAACTTAAAGGTTTTATTTTATGAAATAAAATTAATTAATTAATTTAATTTTACCCATTTGAAGCTTTATGTCAGGCGTATAATTTTCAAGTTTCAGTAAAACTCACTGAAATAATATAAGATAGAATAAAGAAAAGCAGTAAATTTTAATTTCTTTTTTTAAATAATGTCCAGAAAAAAATTATATTAATTGCAGAAGTAACCCCATTCTCCACCAGGACAATAAAATGCTGACAATTTTCCTAAATTACTCTATAGTAACGTTATGAAAGTATAAGTAAAAAAAATCATACTCAGCATTTTCCTGCATCTTCTTTCCTGAAAAGAACTCTTAACACTTTTAATTATATAATGTAACACAAGCCCAATATTACGCATTTTGAAAGGAACTGTGTATATTAATATATCTGATGTCCAGCAGATGGCAAAATACCAGCAACCATCACCTTTAATCTTGCAACTTGATTAATTTAAACCCCAAAGTAATTTTCTCTTTTTTTCTTTCCAATCTCCACTTTCTATGTCATTGGATAGCAGGATTAGCTTTACCTTTTGGATGTTTTCTGTAAATTATCTGCTTGAAAGACAATTTCATCTTCATCAGTTCTCGGTACAACAAAGCACAACAATGTTACTATCCTTTAAATAGTCCTTTGAAGACAGTTTCTTCCCCGTTGAAATTTTTTTCTCCCAGAGCACGCTGCTGCCACTGTTCCCAAATTTGCCAGCACATGTTAGCATACTGTGTACTAAAATCTCTTAGCAACAATATCTTAGTGTCTAACATTTCCCTTCTTCCAACTATGATTCACAGAGCCATCTGTAGTCAGATATTGACACGCAGGGGCTTAAAATAGACACCTTGCATTTGCTCAACAACTAGTTTTAGCATCTGAAAATATAAATTACGGGGAAAGGGCCAATGTTTCTTTGAGGCTCATCACTCCCTTCATCATTTGAGCACTTCACCTTAGCATTAAGGTCAAAGGATTCACACTTCCCAGTCCTTCAATGAGCCCTCCAAGATACCTCAGTATCTTCCCTCCTGAGGATGACCTCATGCTGCCACTCGGGATGTTTTGAATAGTAACCAAAGCCTAGGTTTTCAAACTGCAAGAACTGCCACACGCAGCACGAAGATCTGGTGTTTGTCACACCCTTGGAACCTCAGCCCCATGGATGGGACAAGGTCAATGCTCCAGCTGGGCAATGACACAGGGTCAGCAGCAGCAGCCACTGCAGGGAATGCAAGAATATCCCACACTCGGGTCAGGGAATGAAAGAAAATTTACAACCACAGCCTCCCAAACGTTGCTGCTGCCTCCCAAAACTCTTATAAAGCTTGCACTCAGAAAATAAAGCATCTTTTTTTCAGCTACAGTAAATTAACTATTAGTAGTAAGACTTTGCATAACACATTACAATGCAGCGTGCAATTCTGTACAACTTCAAAGAATAGTGCTAAAATCAGGAAATGTTAAATAACAATAAGCACTTCAGTAGAATACATTATATAGAATTATAGAGTCACCTACTGCAGAATCACAGAATATTCTGAGTTGGAAGGGATCAACAAGGATCATCAAGTCCAAATCTTAAGTGAATGGCCTGGACAGGGATAGAAAGAGGTGACAGTAGGGCTTTGAAATCATCTTAAGTGTGAGGAACATACTTCCACCCCAGTGAAATTCAACAGGCTTTTATCCACTTCAGAGCAACTGGGATTTTACCCTAAATAGTTTTCTGCAATTAGTATTTTAAAAACAAGCAAACACACAACAACCTGCAGCCAAATACAGCTAAGCATTATCCAAGAAAGTACACTATAAGCAGAAGAGAGCTGGCACATTTTCATTGCTAAAATGCTGGTTTTGCTTGCAAGAGATTTTACAGTCCCCATGGGTCTTCTGGAAAACACTCAGTAGCCATGAAATGGTGCCAGAGCTGATGAGCTCAGAGAATTCGAGTTGAAATTAAGAGAAGGCAAAGACACTGAATGACCTCCTTTTAGCCTCCTGCAGGGCTCTGGACTGGACTGACACTTCAAATGCCTCTAGGCTGCCTTGCTCATTTTCCAGGCACCTTCCTATGATTTGAAAGGTGGAACACCCATATTTTATTTTACACTGCCCTTTCATGAATGTACACAACTGCATTTGTAAAATTTAACTACTCTTATGCACGACTACCTCATGACTGGATACCTACAGATTAAACTAAACCTGAGTGGACATCAAGATAAAAAATCCTTTCCTCACAACATGGGAGCAAGTAACTCCTAAAGCATCTTGCTCTCCAGGCTTTGAAATGCAAAGTTAACTCCTAGGACAAAAGGATTCCTTGTTATGCAAGAACCAGCTTGACAGGAAGTGTTGAACTGAATATGGCAGGTTGAGTACAGTTACCACACAACATGTCAGGAAGCAAAAAAGGGAACATGCAGGCAAATAACATTCCAGGCCCAACCTCATTGCTTCATGATGTTCTTTTATTTCCTCCTGTTTCTTTAGATGAGTAGTAACTCAGATTTTTAAGTTATCCTGCTTTGTACAGACTGTATTAAGCCTCCTCCATGTACTGGGAAATTTCATGTTTCCATCTATTTTAAAAGGTTTTTTTTTAAAAAAACCCTTCTTTCTTTCTGCTTCTCTGCTAAAATGCAACCTGGCAAGTTTTTCTCAAGCTAGATGTGTTTTCATACGCTTCTGTTTTAATAATTAAAACTAAGAAGAAAAAGCTAAGTGTGATATACACATACACACACATTTCCAATTACAGGCTCATTCCTTGGGAAAATCTAGCTCAGGCTGGAAAGAGCCATCCAAAAGCCAGTTATTACATAATCCTTATTACTGCTGCATGGGCAAGCAGCAATTTCAAAGGAGTATTTACTAAAAGCAGATAAAGCCAGGTTGCAGCATCAGATAAATCAGATATAAGACACAGCCAGTAACAAAATTGACTTAATTTTATTCAGCCCCTCCAATAATATGCTAAGTCAAAAAGCCATGAAATGCAATCTTCTTCAGCTGAACTCTCTTAGAAAAAGGCTGAGAACATGTGCTATGTCCTGGACTGTGGTTGCCTTGACATCACATGTAGGGCTGTGCAGAAAGTCCAGCTCAAGTGTTTGTGGGTCTGTGTGTTTATGGGAAGGGGAAAAGCTCCCACCCTCTCAAGGCAGCCTTCCCTCATGGAAAAGCCAAAATGTGCCACTTCTGCAGCTTCTTCCCCAAATGCTCTCAGAAAATGTCTTCCTGCTCACAGCAGGCAGCAGATACTGCCCACTATTCCACAGCAAAAGCTTTATGGGGTTGAATTTTGTCAAACACTTAATAACACGGTGTTGCTTCAACTGCTACACCAAATGGCTGAAAATCCTTTTGGAAAGCCCTCAGAATAAAATGCATCAGGTTAATAAGATACTGTGATTATTTTACTTAATATATTTGGTGGATTCATTCCAAACTCTGTGGGTCAAGTATAATAAACCCCTTGGAAACAGTGTAGTAATAGTCAATGCCAATAACGTACTCTGATGAAGATGGATATGGGATGGCAGCACATGCCAACTGCATGCCATGAATGCTCTCTTCAGATGGCTGTGAAATAAGATGCTGAGTCTGTCTTACAGGCACAGATCCTCCATTTTTATAATCATCAAAAACTCGCCTGGATATTGCCAGAAATAACTGCTCAACAGTCTTTACAGTCATACAAAGAGATGATCCCACCACATACATGAACGGTGTTAATATCTCAGAATGATCAAAATGGTTTAAATTAGGATTATACAAATCTCCATTGGCTCTTGTATGAATGGTATTAATATCTAAAATGACATGGTTTAAATTAAGATCATATAAACGCTCTTGCAACTTCACCCATGACAATTGATCACATCTCAATCACACACCAACCATTTCTTAGTTTGAGGCAAGAACTGGGAGCGATCCTTACAAATCAGTTGACTTATTCCCATTTACAGCTTGGTGTCAGTTGCTTCTGAGCTTTCAGAAGCTTGGTGAAAATCCAGCAAAATGGCTCAGAGACAGTGTTTTATCCAGGGAAATTGGACTGCATGTGGGAGCACCTGAGGCATGAGAGCTGGACACCTCTGAGTGAGTGAGGAGAGAAAAGGTGAAAGGGGGACTAAAAGGGTCCTGGAACACAACACAAGAGGTCTCGTGAAGACTCCTCCATAAGGTAGAAGGAAAAAAAAAGACAATCTGCATTAAGTATTTTTAGGATCTCCAGAGTGGTGGTATTTTGCTTTGCTCAATAGAAGATAATCATGTGATTTAATTCCTTTATGCTTTACCAAATGACTCCCATTTGGCTGCTTTTCTGAAAATGGGTTAAGGCAAGGTTAGGAGTGATGAGCCAGCACTATGCAAACCATCACTGGCTCAAAGTGAATGGACTGAAATCCACGCTGGATCCCTATGTATCCTTCTGCTCCTGTGTCTCTTCACATATCCAGCTCTTATTAAGTAAGAGTATCATAAAAGCCTCTTAGACTGAGGTCTGATTTTTCAAAAGTAGCATCAGTATCTTCAGAAGTATTAGTAGAAAGCATCTTTGCTGTCTTATGTTTCCAGCAAGAGTATGACATTGTGCTAGGTTACCTTCTTGTCACCATATATATACATATATAAATATATACATAAATACTGACCACTGGTGATTGTACTTCACGTGCCAGTAAAGAGAAGCATCTTCTAAGACTTTGTCAATACTTCTATACTGACAACAGCACGAGATCTGCTGACACTTGAGGTCACCTCTAATTTGTCATCAATGCACTTTCCTGTTGGAAGAGTTATTTGGAATATTTCCCCTAAACCCCAAACAGACACCATATCAGCACCACAAAGGCTGATGTGCACCCAAGCTCCCAAGGTAAGGTGTAAAATTCCCAGAGGAAACATTTTCTCAGAGGAGAACACGTGTTTCTCTCTATAAATAACACTTCAAGGTAAGGGATAAGAAACCATATAATAATTAAACATTGTGTCTGGATATATCACCATGAGAGCCCTCTTTATTATTATTGTGTTAAGTATGTCTACATATATACATGCCCGCATACCTTTTATTTTTAATGGAAAATTCCATGGTTTGCACTGGGACAGTCACTTGTATAGATTTTAAAAATAAACCAACCAAAGTAAGCATGATTAAATTGCGTTATTTGACTCAAATCAGGACAAAAGCTGATAGAGAAAGCCTATAGTCTGACTAAAGGCAGAGTGTTGCTATTAAATTTTCCTACTTACATAGTTATTCTCTTTGTTCTGTGGATTCTTTTTGATCGCCATAAATTCAATAGACAGGGATTTTCCCCACAAGACCATCTATCAGCCTTCACCTTGCTCCGTTCACTCACCTTTTCTGGGCTTGGGCTCCCAGCCAGTCTTGTGTTGTCTCTCCTATCTCCCTGTTCCTCACTGACTTATCCATTCCCAGTTGTGTCTGTCTATTCTCCCCCCCCAAGGTAGCTCAGCTTCCAAATCTGGAGTCTGGTTTTAGAGCCCCTGTGTTTGAGTCAGACTCAAACCAGTTCCCAATGCCAGGATTTCACAAGAACACCGACAGAGCGCAGGGCAATTAAAGAAAACAAAAGCAAACACCACCACAAAACACAACGGGGGGATGGCACAAGGAGAGGTGGGTCAGCAGAGCTTTCCAGCAGGAGCAAAACAACACATGTTTTCCCTCACCCAGGCTCTGAAACGGCTGAATCATTTTGTTTTTATCCGAACAATGTCGCCTAAGACACCAGGCACGAAACATTCCATCTCAAATGATTCAAAGCTGGCAAAAACATGAGCAACTGAAAATAGACGTGCAGCCAACACGCTGAAAGGAACAATTCTACCTGCAGAAGGTTGCTGCTCCTCCTGCCATCTACCTAATGTAAGCACATTGATTTTTCATGCTGGTTTGGGACAGCAAAGGGCAATAATAAGGTACATCTGAGGTAAAAATTACTCTCAAGTGCAACCCTGCCACTAAAAGATGCCACCTCAGTATAGTTCTGTATATTTTAACATATTTGCTTTAAAAACCACTAATTATTAGAGCTATTGGCTAAAACAGTGCTCTATAGCCCACATGAAAATATATGAATTATTCATATAGAGCTGCTGCTCACTAAAAGAAAAAGGAAAAATATGGTCAACAAGGTGTATGTTCATTTTAACTCACAAACCAGAATTACAACAGCTTGTAAACACTGCAAAAATGAGATTTCTGAGTTACTGGCTTAACGATTTGCCAGATAGACAACAAACTTATTTTACATTAGGAGCACATGTAATGTGTGGAAAACTAAGTAGCTATGGACAGTGATAGAATATAGTGGCTTTTCTGAAAGGATCTTTGAGGAGGTTTTACTAATAAAATAATATGTAAGGTACTTAGATTACCCAGCCAAGATGGGATGAATAAGTGATTAATAAACAGAACTGGCAATATAGTGGCACAGGTTTCATCTTAGCTCTAATTAGGCAATCAGCAAAATGGACAGCAAGTGAAAAATTCTCACACTTTCACTAAGGATGGTGATGCAGGAATTGCCCTGATTTACTTGGAACACGTTCAGGAAGGATGGAGGAAGCACGTTCACTCCACATCCATACAAATATTAATACTTATTAGCAGAGGGAAGACCATACAATAAAACAAACATACAGAAAAATTTCTGCTGACTCGTTCTGCAGACTTTCAGCAGTGGGTGCCATGAACTGATTACTGACTTAATGGCCTCCAACATTCAGTCAGAATGAAACACATTCCTGCAGAGGCAGCTAACAAAGCTTAGGTGCTGAACTGGGAAATACAGACAAGCTTTTTCATGCCCTCAACACCTGGCGATGCCATTCCAACACTAACTCTGCCTTGAAAAGGCAAAATTTCAGCGAGATTCAGCAGAGGTGAGTGCACCGTGTGGGATCCCTGAGCTAAGTGGCACAGAGTTCAGCCCACATCAGTTTTCCTTCCATATGATCTGGCACGGCCATGCTTGTTTTAATGAGGAGTGAACACCTGTGCACATCTATTTTTTTGGTGGCAAACCCACACCACATTCATTGGACACTGATGCCTGATCCAAACTCTGCTGCTCATTCTCATCGAAACAAAGCCTTGGCAGGCTTTGCAAGCAGCACACAAACTTCTCCATGCTGGATCCTTTAGGTTTACAGAACAGCACAGTTTTCATATCATCATTTTTCCCAAGCAGCAATTCAGAAAGAACCATCCCTTCAGATTGCTGAGAAAAGAGCATGATGGGGGTTACTCAGAGGAATAGATGCTGCAGCTACAACTGCTCTCATTATGTACATATGAGATGCCTCGGTGTTTCTCGCTCCTGATTACATGAGCAAACATTTTTAGTATGCAAAATCCTATTAACTCAAGGGGATTCTGCATAATTTTATAACAGCTCCACTCGTGCTGTTTGATCGGCTGGGTCAGCAACAGACAGATGGCAGAGAATTAATTCTGAGGCTGTTTGAACACCGTGCTGGAGTCAGGGTTCCCTCTGTGCACCCCACTCAGGAAAACCAGAACTGAAACCCACTACACCCAAAAGGAAGACTCCAAAGAAGGAAAAGATGGGAAGTAATTTCCTTTTTACAAATATGTGGATCCACAAAGGGTAAAAAAAGCCAACCTAAATGTCAGGGCTTCTGTCCATATCAGAGGAAGAGCAACCAGTCAAAAGCACAAGAAACAGAAGTGTAACAAATATTAAATAATAACAAAATATTTCATTCCATATGGACAGGACATAGTTCACTTATTATTTCTTCTGTCTCCCATGCTCACTCCATTATTAGTTGTTGGTAGCCATCCCTCACTTCTTGATGCCCTACCACCATCAGCAACAGCTTTCACAAATATTTTCTTTTCTGCCTTTTCCCTCTGTATCTTTCTGTTCTAAGGGGAAATAGAGGAATTTTACAGCAGTCAGCACAAAGAAGACAAATGGAAATCCTTTGATGTGCTATTTACCCTGTCCCAAAAAATCCTAAAACAAAAAGAACATTTAATCTCAAAGACGTAAGGCAATAAAATAAAACAATCCAAGAGATAACTCTGAACCCATCCCTCCAATAATTAAGGTTTTCTCTTATTCCACTTTTTGATCACTCCATAATTCTGAGGTGCAGTGATAAGCATTATCCAGTACTTACTGAATTGTGCTTGACATATATTTAGATGGCAAACTATTAGTAGTCCAAAAAATGGTGCCTAAAATTAAATTACTAATGCACTGTTTCCCCAGTGTGGGGAAGATGGTCCCAAAAGTAAACCATGATCTGGCTGGGATTTGCAAGAGGAACTCTTGAGCTCTTGTGATGTAAAACTTGGGTCTGGAAAACCTTCAAAACAGGGAGATAATTAAACTGATACAGAAATATCTGGGGTTTTTAAAAGGCTGTAAATCAGAGGTGTTATCTACACATAAACTTGGAGGAGTCAACTCAGAGACCCACATGAATATAGTTATTCCAACTATTTCATTCATCCAGAATCACTGACTTTTGGTAACTGGAAAAAATTTTTTTCTGTTTTTTTTTGTTTGTTTATTTGTTTGGTTGGTTTGGGGTTTTTTGTTTTGTTTTTTTGTTTTGTTTTTTTGTGAAACATTCCAGCTTCCATCCCTATTTCTCACACGTCAGTTTGCATTATGAATGTTTCCCTGAAATCCAGGCTAATTAATCCTGCTTCAGAAGTAAGGGCTTAGGGGTGTCAGCCATTCCTGACAACCCTTTGGACAAACAATTCTCTTCCATTTGGATTCTTAATTAAGCTTTCTGAAAGTACTTTAATATAAGAAAATAGTGGGGGGAAAAGGTCTAGTAATTGGCTAATCCAAAGGAAGATTTCATTTTATTTTGGATATAATAGATGGCAACTTCAGCCTCTGTCAGTGCATTAAATTAATCCTATCTGTGAAACTCAGCCCAGCTAAGGCCCAACTTTGGCCTCGCCTCCGAGGGAGTCAGAGGTTTTTTCTGGTTAACTCAGCAGATGCCAAGCTGCCCAGTCAGTTCTTGGATCCCTCTCATATGGAATCTTGAATCTGTCTTAGATGGGACTGGAGATAAACACAGAGCAAGGCAATCGAACCACAAAACACCAAAGATTCCGTGCTTTGTCACGTAATCCTCAAATTCATTAACAGTGCCACCACACCTGCTAAGAGTGGGTTTTCCTCTCAGACCTAACTATTCCAGGACATACTTACTGCACTACAGAAAGCCAAAGTTTTCAAAAGGAGAGTTCTCTCACTCTACAATTGTTTCCAGCCTTGGGCACTGTAAATTCTCCACAAAACCAAGTCTGCACAGAATTATCTTCCAAATATTTCAGGGGGGAGAGGAGTATTCGGGTTTTTTACCTGAAATGGAGACTGGCTGTTGTAATTCTTGATCTCCTTGTTGGCTCCCCGAACAGCAGGACTCTTGCACAGCTCTCCTGAAAATGAGAGAAAAGGAAACTTGTTAGTAAGGGTCTTCACGTAAATAAGGGTCTTCAGGTAAAAATTATGACTACTAAGAGGCTGTGAGACGTGTTGCTGTTTGGTATATAGTCATATAAAGTATATATATAGTCATAAAAGACTAATTAAATAAAATACAAATAAATTACATAAAACAAATAATCTGACAACTTCAGTTGTTAAAATAGTATTTTAAATATAACAGGGCTTCAGGTGCTTTGCAGTGTATCAGACTAGAAACAACATGTAAGTGTAAAAAATTTGTGGAGAAATGGAAGAGGCAAACATCTTATTAAATTTTTGAGAAACTGTACTGAGAAAATTCTGTATCTGACAAATCAGACTTCGTAGAAAATATGTTATTTCGAAATGAAATTTGACTCCAAAATAGGTTTTTGCCTATTCTGTAGGAAAAACAGTGCAGCAAGCAGTTCCTGGGATGAGTTATATCCTTCCCTGCTGCTAGAAATTAAGCAAAGCATTTTTACCACTTGTTTTCTTGGGGTTTTCTTCAACATATCTTTAGTTTTAAAATTTTATGTGTGATTATTTTTTGAATACACCTGAAATTATTTGATCTCTCTCTGCACACTGCACTGACCTGTCTTACTGTCCCTCTTTTCCCCTAAAAAATACTAAGAGTTATAGTGCAAACCAAACACAGCCCTTCTGAAAAAAGAAAAGTTGGGCTTCAGACCCTCCAAACTAAGAAAATGTGCAAAGAAAATGTCTTTAAAAAAAAAAGAATTATTTTTATACTGTATTGTTTGAGTCAGTAATTTCCACTTGCCATCAAACATGACTGACCACAATCTGGTGGAAATCCCCTGTGGCTCTGACTGGGTTCCCAGAATTCTGGCTGATTCTTGTATAGACTTTATTTCCCATCTGCCATCTTTAATGTTCCTCTTGGGACCCCCTGCAAACCAATTCCCATTTCAAAATGTTCTGTATTTCCTCCCCATAAATGTTGCTTTCCATTTTGTTGTGCTTTCTGGATTTCCTGACATGTTGTGTTACTGGGTTCTACCTAATGAGGTATTTTGATGTGCCACCTTGCACTTTGAGCAGCAAATTTGCAGTCAGACAAAACAATCCCATAGTTCAGCTATTTCAGTGACAGAAATGAAGCTTATTTACCAGACTCTGAGTCACAGGTTAATGTGCAACAATTATGATTGGAAATAATTTCTGTCATTGTATTTTCTGATTTCCAACACTGTATTCTTCATCTCATTAAGTTTCCTTCATCACAGGGCTGCCCTAAGTTACCTGGAAAGGAAGTTTCTGACTGAAATAACAGAACAGATCCTGTCTCAAGATGGTATGTTAACAATAATTTTTTAATTATATATAATTAACTGAAATAGTCTCCTTTGCTTGCACTGAAATCTGCACCCTAGGTGTGCTCTCTGTATCTCTAAATACAGGGTGATCAATGCCCAACTTCGATCAAGAACTTGAGGATGTAAATAATTATACTGAGAAATATACTGCAATTATTGCCTGATTATTCATTTGATCATGAGAATAAACAGTTCAACTTTACAAAACCAAAATAATTACATATTTAAAAACTCTCTATAAATTTAACTGATCTGTCTTCAACAAAACAAAAACATGTAAAGGGATTTATTAATTAAATAGTTTTGATTAGTAAAGTTTTGCCACAAGCCACAGAGTTGCTCAAGATTAAAAAAAACAAACAAACAAAAAAACCACCTTTTTTTTTCAAGTTTCATTTGCTTATTTTTTTTTTTTATTCTTCTCAAACAAACAGAAGCATTTTTAGCTTCATCCTCTCTCCTTTTTGTGTTGTACCCATCTGCTGAGCATCAAGGAGAAAAAACCAGGAAGAATAAGCAAAAAAAACATTATTTTGATTACTTTTCTGTTACTAATTCAATGGAAATTCCACATTTTAGAGCTCTCTGTTGTGAGGGTGCTGCCTAGAAATGCCAGAAGTCCTTTTGCATGTGCTCTGACAACCTAATAACTTCTGATACTGGGAACTTAGTATTGTTCATTTCTTGTATCACAAACTGAATATGTAGTAGCTTTTTAGACTTCATAAGATTAACAAGAATTTCACAGAGAACTGTTTGCTTGGGAGCAGATTAGATTCAATTGGTTGTCTGAGAGCTAATTACATGATTTAATATAGCAATAATTGTCATTTAGAATCCAATCCTCTGAGTGGAAGAGGGTTTATTTCATCCCAGAATTTTTGTCTGCAAAATACAGAGGCATAAGATGCACTGAGATACTGCAAGGCCATGAAATAACTCTCAAAACCAGGGGTTTACTCAGATCAGGACTGAGCTTACACTCAGGAAAACAGACTGCATCCAGGAAGTATCCCAAGAAACTTCCCCAGGGAAGACTGGAAGGCAAAATCAAATGGGTAACGACTCCATCTACAGGAACCTGGAGGTAACGAGGACAGTGATGTCTTTCCCGTCCTCTCCAGCCAGAAGAGGCCAGCACCATTCCTTCCACACGAACAAATAACGACTTCCAATTCAAAAAAAGTACACTAAAAAAGTAGGTTATGCTTCCCAAAGCCTTATGAAAACACTTTTTATTCCCACATACACTCGACTAAGGGAAACAGAAGGATGACTGCAGAGACAAGGTGTTAAAATTCCATTCACAAAGCCAAGTTAATGACTGTGAAAATATTTCCAAATTTGTAGATGCGGTTTCAGTTGGAGTCTCAAAATCTTCCACAGAACAATTTCTTCCACTGAGGTCAGGAAAACACATCCCTATGTGGGAAATACTATCACACCATGGGATTATTCCAATTCATTATTAGAATTACATTAATTAATTATTAATTAGTCTAAGGAAGATCTCGTACTGCTTAACCTTTGCTACAAATGTATGGTCTTGTAAACAACTATCGCCACTGCAATAAAACAGTTACTAAAAAAAATTTGGGAATTTAAGTTCATATGTGTGTTATGGTCTGGGCTTTGAAATTCTTACTCAGGAAAAGTGAAATAAATGGGGTTAGAATTATTATTTTAAAATAATTTTCAATAGAAATGCTTCAATTATACTTGTTAAGATCTTGATGTGAAGCGTAAATGCAAAATTTTTGTTCTGTCAGTAGTCTTGAAAAATGCCAAATTATCCCCAAAATTCTTTTTTTTTTTTTTAAAGAGGTTGAGCGTATTTTAGACCTCATTGAGGAATCTGTCTTTAAAAGACTTCAGGAAAAATTTAAGATGGCAATCAACTAAGAAGCAGATGCTTTAACAGATGTTTCACTATTTACAGTCACATCTTGTGCTTTCCTAATTCAATGTAATATTATATGTGCTGCATTTTAACATAGCTGTAAAACTCATTCCATCCTCATCTCATTCCTGAGAACATAAAATGCTATAAAATTAAATCATTCCATTATTTGTAAATGACTACGCAAGTTGTAAACAGCAAAGAATCTTCTGTATAAACTACAGAGACATTTCCAAGGTATTTTCTAATTATTTCTTACTTAATTCTACCTTAAATTCCAGCAGACTAGCGATAAATTCTGTATAGGAAACAAATATTTAGCTATGATACAAAAAAACAACCAACCAAACAAAAACCAAAACAACCAAAGCTGGTAGAACATATTGTTTTATTTTCTATTTAATATGTATTTCTGGCT
Organism: Myiozetetes cayanensis; assembly: GCF_022539395.1. Classification (NCBI taxonomy): domain Eukaryota; kingdom Metazoa; phylum Chordata; class Aves; order Passeriformes; family Tyrannidae; genus Myiozetetes; species Myiozetetes cayanensis. The sequence continues at coordinate 61,599,537 of NW_026087853.1, read as the reverse complement.
ACCTAGGATGAGCAGCTTTATTTGTAATCAGTGAATAAAACACTAAGAGAACTGTTTTTAATTACATTCTTTCTAGTTCCTAAGACTGCTTTTTAAAACCTGAAACACTTCACTGCATATTAAGTAAATCAAACTGAAAATAACAGGTTGCTCCTAACTGTAACTTGCCTCTGTAGATCAATAACAATGGGATATTTATCACAAATGCATTCATTAAAAGTGAGACAACTGCATCTCAGGAAAACCTAACATCAAACTAGTAAACTTTTTCAATAGAAAACTCTCCGAGCCTCTGTTTTTGGGGACGGACATGGAAGTTTTAGCATTTGTGCCTCAATTAGGCCTTTTCTTTCTGGCTGTGTGCTGTTCTCTCACAGTACTGGTTTCCAGTGGGACTGCACTCACCTTCCCTCAAAGCAAGACATTCCTCCCCCCTTGGCCAAGCAGAGGGGACCCCAAGCACAGCAGTTGTTGCCCCATCTTTCCCCTGAGTTGCTTCTCTAAAGGGAACTTACAGGAGAGATGGAGCGGGACTATTTACAGGAGCCTGAGTGCCAGGACAAGGGGGAATGGGTTCAAACTGAAAGAAAACTGAAAGATAAAATTCTTCCCTGTGAGGAACTGGAACGACTTGCCCAGAGAAGCTGTGGCTGCCCAGTTCCTGGAATTGCCCAAGGCCAGGTTGGACAGGGATTGGAGCACCCTCGTCCAGTGGAAGGCTTGGAACAACATGATCATCAAGGTCCCTTCCAGTGCAAACCACCCTGTGATTCTACGGTTCCATGACCTCTCAGCTGCCACAGGGAACCTTTGTGTCCCTGGAGGAGGGCAGTGGGGCTCTGCCCAGCTCTCACCTGGTTGTAGAGGGCGCAGATGTGCAGGGCCGTGTTTCCAGAGGCGTTCTGGGCGCACATGTCCGCGCCATAGAACAGGAGGTGCTCCAGGTGCTGCACGTGTCCGTACCTGCAGGCCTGGTCAGACATTGATATTTTGGTTATTTTACAACCTACATCTGCTTATTTGGGGAATGTTAATTTAAGGGATCAAGGAAATACTACGTTTGGAACTTTTTATCCACTGATAGTTATGATTCAAATGTGAAAAGCAATGGACAGAAGAGTTTTTTGGTCCTGCTACTCCTCAGAATGTTGCCCAGTAGATGGCACTGAAGATGGTCAGATTTCCAAAGCTTCTTCCTTCTATTTGTGGAAATCTGGCCAAAGTTCAAGTAACAACATTCCTGGTTCTGTGATGTCAACTAGGCACATAGCATACACATGGCATTGACGCAAGAGAGGGAAAAATCTTCAGGGGTCACTTTATCTGTCACACAAATAAAAAGTTAGACCCCCAATACTTGGAAATAAGCCTCTAAGATTTCACTGCAATTGGAAACTTTCCTGATCAGCAAATAAGTTTGAGAAAAATCTCAGTATTTCTACTCAGCAGCCTCATTTACTTGACTATCTTCTTCTCTCTGGCACACTGACAGAGCACCTCCCAATTCCTAATATTTTTAAGTTCACACCATCTCAGATCATCATCATTCCTATATAATACAGAATTTAGGGTAAGAGAAAGAGGTATAGAAAGCTGTTGAGTCTGTCTCAGGTACCTATTTACTGTTGAATCCAGTGGGAGGTATAAACTGACACACCTGGAACGAATCTACAATTTGGATGAGAAAAATTAAGTGTACTGTCAGTGCACAAATTAAATCTGTGACAGATCAGGGCTCCCAGTCCAGAGAGAGGCAGGTATTTCCAGAAGATATCCTTATTATCACTATCCTGGCCCAACATGAACTGCCACCTTTCCCCTTTACTATAAGGGTAACCCAGAGACTTATCTCCAAAAGCTAAAGATTGTGTTAGCAAAATGAAAACTACATTTGCTAGCAATTATTTCCTTACCATGCAAGGTAACTTCAGCTTCTGCACACAGACAACAACATATGGGACTGTATCATATCACCATCCTTAATTCATTGAGAAATGCTTGGATTATTGATTACTGAAAACAGATTGCCCCTAATCCAGGTGTAAACTTTGTTTTATTTAGGATTACAACCAGTACAGTGGGTTTGGAAAGCTCTGTTTTATTACAAGAAATGATGGCCTTATGTGTATGAGGCTGGATTTTAAAAATAGGGAATTCTTGTCTGTATCTTCAGATTTTTTATGATTACTCAAACTCATCCATACCGAGAAAAAGGCATAAAGTAGCTGCAATGACACTGGGATTACTACAATCTTTAAACTTTGTAAATTACTGAGTTTATCATTATGGAAAGAGAAATTAATAAAGCATTCGTACACAACTGCTGTATAATATTTAGATGTTTCTGGAGAAGACAAGAGTTCAAATATATAAGTTTTTACGAATCTCAGAAGATTACTTTTAAAAAATATTTTTTCATTATGGAGCACACTATCACTTCAGCCACACACCGAGTATGTAAGAGAGGAAAGCAGAACTCAAACACCAAGAGGAAAAGTATTAGGAACCCAGTTTTCACACAAAGAAGGAGTGAAAACTGACTCAAACTGTGAGTTTGTAAGACTTTACTATCCATCAGTGCAACACACTGAGGGATCCCAGCAGCAGGATCCCGAACACAAATCTTCCTGTAAAGTTCACCAGAGACAAAGCAGAAAGTAGTCTGACACATACACAAGAAGCACTGCCAAGGATACCAACACTGGCATCTAACAAAAAGCTACACTCTTTTACTGAAGTGCGACTAAAACAGATGTTAAACCTCAAGAGTCCATGACATAAATACAACCAGTGCAATTTCTGCAGCAAAATCCACAGTAACCGTAGGATTTCAAAGTTACAGAACTCCACTGGAACAGTTTCCACTTCTAATTCGCCACAGCAGGATGCATAGTGAATAAATAAATAAATAAATAAATAATACCAAAGCACCCAAAAAACCACAAACAAACAAGACCCCAAAACCAGGAAAAGATGAAACGGAAAGAAATTCCATTCTTAAATGCATGGACTAAAACGTACCCAAAGGGCCTTCAAAATGGTGCTGAACCACAGAACAAACATGGCACATTCCCTCATACAAGTTCAGCTCCAAGCAAAGAATAATCTTTCCCACCTGATGGATTTCTTGCCATCCATTCTCGTCTTTGCAGCTGACTGTGGCGTGTTCATGGAGCAGGAGCTCACAGCAGTAGGGATCCCCTCCCACCACAGCCGTGTGGTACAGCGGGGTCAGCCCACAGCTGTCCTTGTAGTTGGGAGATGCTCCCAGCTCCAAGAGAGTCTAAAAGGAATCACAGACTGTGAAAAATATATTCTGGAGGCACTTCAAGGTTGATACTTGATATATACTCCTTGCTCACCTATTTGTCAGCTGTTAATTTGTGCCCCAGCCCATTTTAAGCAAGATATTTTTAAATGAACAAATGACCTTGGAAGAACTGGGATCTAAAGGAATGTCTGAGGATAGTGCAGAAAGAATGAGTGGCAATGAGTCCAATTTCCATCCTCTTCCTAAGTTCCCATATCTCAATCCTGCAAATACTACATCACCTTTGCAGCACATTCACCTCTTCAGCTACAAGGTGCTTTATCAAAAATGTCATGCAATTTGAATATCTGTCAAAAGCAAATGAGCAAAAGCCATGAACTTAAGGCTTAATCAGTGGTTTAAGAATACTTGTTAAAATACAAAAGAAAACAGAAGAGGCTGTGTTAAAATAGAATATGTAATCCAGGCTACGGGCATTTGATTTCAAAGAGATGACAATAACTCTATTCCTATTTTTTCTGACAGTTCTTTCCCAATGTATCAATGGATAAGCTTAAATTTCACCCCTTTTTCTTCCTATCAAAAAAAAAAAAAAGAAAAAAAATCCAAAGTGAAAAGGCCTTTTATTGAAAGCAAATCCTAAGATTTGAAAGTCACAAGAAAGCACAAGGACATATTAAAGGATCCACAGAGGACAATACAGTAATTAACTGAAAACATTCTCCTTTATGTATCTTTTTAAATAAGGTAATATATCTTTTGGTATTTAAAGCATTTACCTTGAGGGCTACTTGGTTCTTGGCCCTCGCTGCTTTGTGCAGAGCTGTCATTCCATCTTTGGCTCGGAAGTCTAAATGTGCTCCTCCATTTTTCAGAGCTTTTATCACTTCTACTGTGTTGTCAAGCTGAGCTGCCAAAGTTAGGGGTGTTTCTGGAGAAAAAAACAAACACAGCATGTACTTGGAAAAAGGTGAGCAAAATTATGCAATAAAGAACGTTTGCTTTAAAAAATGTCAAGTTAAAAATGCTGTTCAAAGAAAATCATAAATTTTCAATTATCTCCTCTGGACAGCAAAACCACACAGATGCCATTAGCCCCGAGTTCTGAAGGCAACAGAAAGGATGTGTGAAATTCAACCTTGTAATAACTTTAATTGTTAACAAACTCAAGGTATTAGTTTTATTGTTCTGACCTCCACTTTCCAGGTCATGATAGTTGGGGTCCAGTCCTCGGTCCAACATCTTGGTCATTTTTTCCACAGAGAGATGGTGGACATGATCCATGAATTTTCTCAAATTAGCCTGAAACAAAGAGTGACAAATGAATCATCCTCTGATTTTAAATCTAAGAATTTTGACTAAAAGTGAAATATTCTGTCAGTTGATGTCAACATCCATTGACAGCACTGAAATTAGTTAACACACATTCCTGGAGAATGACTTTATACTGAGAACATAAAATATATGGTTTATAAAGCTCAAAAGTCAATGTAAGAGAGTCTTGTTTTTACACTTTTGAGGGAAAAATGAGTGATTCATTCAGTAAGAAATTAGTCTGATGTGTAGTGATCATTATTATTGTTATTCTAATCTGCAAAGTAGTCCCAGATCTACATTTCTGCAGCATGTTGAAAGCACACTGGATTTACAAAGGAAGGTTCAGTTAAAATTACATTTATATCACAGAATCACAGAATCAATTAGGTTGGAAAAGCCTCTGAGATCAATTTATATTTATACATATATGGAAGATTCAAGCATGGGAACTTTTCTGTGGAAAAACATTTCCACATTACAATTCACACACTGGCAGCACACGCTGTTTGTTTTTCAGCATCTGGTAATGAACTCCTCCTTATTTCCAGTTTCTCACACTACTTTGCTCAGCAGACAATTGGTAAATTCTCCCAGAAGTTGGGAATACCTTGGTATGGAGCTTGGCCAGCTGCTTTTCATCCAGGTTGAATTGTTTGTACACTCTTTTCTTGTATCGAAACTGAGGGAGGAAAAGAAGAATAAATTTTAAAACTTGGAACTCATAATTTTTTGACCTTATCAGAAAGTATCATCCACAATTATGTGATTTAGGCAAAACAAACAAAAAAAAAGGGTTGGTATTTCATTTTGACTATTCACCAATAATCAGCAGTCTGCTTAACATACCGATATCATAATTTTACAGTTCATTTAAGCAAAAATTACACTGAAAAGAGCTTGTCCCTGAGGATTTCCAGGCATTTTCATTTACAGTCTCAGGCAGAAAGAACTGGGAAAGCATGTTAAATAAAAAAATACACATTTCAAAATATCGGTTTAGCATTTCTGAAATTACAAAAAAAAAAAAAAAGGATTCCTGAAAAATCAGTGTAGGAGGAACTTTACAAACATGGGAATAGTTGTCTTGATGTGGAACAGGTCTGGTTTTGTGAATGAGCTTCAGAGGATTGTCTCTTTTTTTTTTTTGCTGAAACTCACATTTTACCCTGAGCAATTTCTACTCTCTGGCTACAGCATCAAAAATCATGGGAGGGGTTCCACAGTTATAATTTACTACTAATAAAATTTACTACTATAATTTACTAATTGTCCTATGCAGAATTCAAAGAATGCAGCATTTCTGTTGGACAAGGGGACTGCACTGAACGAGGCTTTAACACCAGCTTCTCACACTTTCAACTCAACAGTGAGAATTGTGCAAACAGTGAACATTCAGGAAACAACGTGACAGGAAAAAAAATTTTAAAAACTCAACATTTAACTGGGTATTTAATTTGTTTGCAGCTGTAATATGAACATCAAGGATTGAATCTCTGAAATAAACTGCTAGAAAATGTAAAACTTGAAGCTTTCTCAGGGCCCTGGTTCTTTTCTCTTGGATTTGTGGTATAGCGGAGTAAGTTTATTAACTGCACATTATTAGTGGTTGAAGTACCCCCACACAGGCAACACCAAAATTAATTAAACACCAGTTTCATGCCCCAGTTTCCTGCTATAGTGTCTCTGCATGGTCTGGCTCTGCTCCATATTTTTCCAGTGCCATAACAGTTCTGCCCAGTTTATTCCCAGCTGCAAGAACAACAGAGGGGAAATTCCAGTGCATACACACGACTGCTCCACATCCACAGCCTCTCCTCCCTTCCTGCTTTCCCAGGAGACAGACAGGGGAAATCTGTGCACTCTGCAGGATGGCACAGAGAGAACCAGATGGGCAAAAAAAGGCTTCACTGAGACAGAAAGATCTTCTCTTGGGGAGAAAGCAAAGGCTGGTGATCCAGCAACTGCTTCCCTGCTGCTGCAAACACAAATACCTCAAGTGAAGGCACTCCCTTGTTCACAGGCTGTGGGTATTCCCTCAGGAGTCGCTCCTCATCCAAAAACTTCCCATCTCTACCGTTACTTGCAGGCTGGAACAGTCCGTAATTCAGGACATCTTTCAAACTCTGATTCAAAGTGCACAAAATCCGTTGCTTTGCAACCCACACTGAAGCTTCTGGGTTAAATCTAATGCATTTCTGCAAAGAAATTATTTTTTAAAAGATTAATTAATGAAAAAATATTTAAATAATACCTTACGGTCTACAATTTACAAATGCAACAAATAGCTAGAAACACACACAATAAATCTACAGATTCCATGCCAAAACATTTATCAACAGAATTGTATTTTAAATGTGCATTTATAATAACCAATGCCCAAGCACTGTGGAAACACAGGATGTTTCAAGTCTTTCCACAAAATATCAGAGACCACGTTCTTCAGAGAGAGGGGACCTTCGTGGAAAGCCTGTTCAAAAGGGGATGTTACAAGATGTTTAACTATCCATTTGATTCTGGGATGTTCTGATATGACAATCAGTTTGATCCACAAGAACTGTACCCAAAAACGGTATTTAGGCAATAATTCTAATTCATTTTTTGCTACATTTATCTTAGGGTAAGTTTGTGGGAGGAACAGAGAGAACTGTGAAGCAACAGAGGATGTGAAAACCTTGAAAATCCTTTCCGGTTCTCTGTCCCCTCGTGATTCAATATGGGATGCAGGGATTGCACAAGGGCCAAAGAAAAATGTTGATGGATATATATCTTTTTTTCTCAGTACAGTTCTATGAGTTACTGCAGTAGTAATGTCAGTAACCACTCTTGAGGCCTCTTCTGAAGGCCTTTGGTACTCCCCCATTGTAACTGTACATAAAGTAGGAGTAAAAATAAGATTGATGTTCAATAAAGAGTGAAGTATTTCATTTAACTTTATCCACACTATCTGTTGGCATCTTTTTAAAGTCCTGAGGCCATCCATAAGAAAATGTTAGTTTGTCATTTACAACTAAACGTGTTTATCCTGGCAGAGTTCTGCATACAGCTGAAAATGATCTCTGATCCCACAGGCACAAATCACATAATAAATTCATTTGAATAATTCAATTCTGAAATTTGAGGACCAAATTCAAAGGCAGACATCACAATATTTTCTGTGTTCACAGTGTCTTCTTAGCTGCTGCAATAGTATGTGGCAAAAATTTTCAGTAGTAAAAAGTACAACCAGGACATGAAGGACTTTCAATTTACAACTGTTTTTAACTGAGCAAACACTACAGTCAGCCAGACCTTTTTATATATTCATCAGAGCAAATGCATGCACGTGAGATATTAGATTTTTTCACAAATAAAGCTGGAGAGGAGATAGTTTTCATTCTCCTCAGGTATTTTATATTTCAAGGTAAAATATAAAATGAAAAGTTGGGAGGTTTTAGACGTTGAAGGGAAGGAGAGGGGGAAACAGAAAGTTGATTATGAAGAGTATTTTCCTTCACAAACATCCCATTAGTTACAACACCAACTGAGCCATTTTAAATTACCATGTTCCTTCTGAACCTCACTTTCCCCATGACTCTTACATGGATTCAAACTTCAATACAAAGGTCAGGTTCAAACATCAGTAGTTTACAGTAAAATTTCAACTCTCAAAATTATCAGTTCCAAGGTATGTTGTGAACTTAACATGATCCACACATTATCCACACATTCTGAAAGAATATAGGAAATGTTATTCAAATAGGAAAAAACAAATATATTTTTGAAATTACATGGTTTTGGTTTTTTCCCCCAGGAAAGTATTTCTTGCATGAAACAAACTAATTTTGGACTTGTATGGCTTTGTTTTGCTTTTGAAAATACAAACCAGTAACTTCTGTCCACGCTTTAAGTCTGCTGGGTTCAGTGCACCTTGAGAATTCAACATGTTCAATTTTGTTCAGTCTATGCTTGTGTTCTATCTGTCATTGATAACACTGCAGATAATGGTGTGTATTTCTAATCTCCAAATATATGCTAAACTGGAAAAATTATAAATAATTTCTAATTTCTTCAGAATAGATTTCAATGGAAAAAAAATCTTTTTATGGTGTTTATGCACATTGCACTGGTCATACACAATATTTATCTGCTGAAATATTTTGCTTTCCACAAATCTGACAATGGCACATCCATTTAAAGCATGAGGCCAGGACATAAGAGTTTGACCACCTTCACTGGACTGGCAAGACAGTGAGGAATTCTTTTTGGTGGAATAGCTCAAAAACTTGTTTTAAAATTAGTTATCTGATAACTACACCACTACTGTATTTTTACTACCCTGGCTACAATATTTTAGAGTCCTCAACAGCATAATAAATGGAAACACTTTGAAACTAGTAATTTTACAATGTATTAACAGCCCTTGCTCTTCTAGTAATTCACAAGAAACAAAAATGCATTTATTGTAATAAATATTGATCCCATTAGTAATTTATAATGAATTGAGATCAATGATGTAAAAAGCAAATCGATAACCAAATAACTTGCTACGAAAATGTCTCAGATTTAGATAAGTGGAACTAATGAGAAAAGTGATTATTTATGCTTCCAATGAAGCCAGCAGAATCTACACACAGATTGCTTTAGTTATTAAATAAGTAAGAATTTATTAGATGTACATGGCACGGTGACTACAAGGAAATGAAACAGAAGCCGAGTCAGAAAAGCTGGTCAACTTTTTCTAATCTTCAACAACTTAATACCAAAAAAAAAAAAAATCACAAAATTGGGATAGTTTAATGATAAAGAACAAGACAAACACATAAGAACTACAATGAAACAAAGATGGTTTGCATTGACAGATGTGGGGTCTATTTATTCCACTGCTTTTGTTGCATCCCAAGGCCAGAGGGGATGTGATGGTTTGCCAGCTCCATTCCCTGCAGAAGTGCAACGTTTCTTCAAGTAAGAACCAAAAAAAGAAGCCCTGAGTGGATCAAAACCCCTGTCAAAACCACACTAGGCCACTCAAAGCCCAAGTCCAGCAGCAAGGCAGCACGTCAGCACTGGCTGCTGAAATGCAAGAGCTGCGTTTTTTAGATGAAGCTCTCTGAATATTGAGAGCTGTGGTCAATTATAATCTCCCATTCCTGCACACTGGTGAGAGCACAGGGCACAACAGAAGGGCTGGAAGCAGGGGAAAAATACAACTCATCCCCTCGAGCTAAAGGGAAGATATTAATTCAATGGGAATAATGTTCACCATACAGAATCTCTGAGGAATAACATTTATCCAGTTAAAAAATCTATTAACCAACACATCTCTCATCAGCCTCACGAAGCTGTCAATCACAGAGCTGTGCTGTGACAGAGCAACATGACAAATGGTTTGTACAGCTGTACACACTCCAAAATGTGATTGCCAGAATATCAAAATACAAGTTATTCCTCTCAACAGAAGATGTTGGTATTAAAGATGTGACAACCAAAAAGTAGAAAAGGCAAATGAGAGTTTGGTATCAGGAAAAGCAAAAAAAAAAACCAAACCCCAAGTCACTAATTTTGATTTGTGCTTAGTGTTCAACTTAACTCTCAGAAACATTGCTTCCCTTCCTCAAAATGCCTTCAGGAAACACAGAGTTCACAAGGGGAAAAGTCAAAAAAAGCAGTCTGGCCACACTGCCATCAGCTGGCAAGTCAGATCACCTGTCCAGACCAAGGGCATGGGAACAGATGTCAGCAGTAGCCATGATGTTTCCATTATCAAACTGAAGATAAAAAGGAGGAATATCAGCTGTAAACAGAACGCAGCAATGGACAGTCAGACACAAAATGGAATACAGAGGAATACTTGTGGAAAGTTGCAAAGGAAAACCTAGCACAGATTTGAGGCAGTGGATGGAAACAAGAAAACTTGGAAACAAGTAAAAATGGAGGCATCCTAAGCAAAAATGGGACTTAAACTGCAAATGGGACAATTGCCTTTGTGAGATAAAAACTGCACAAACTATACGTGAGTTTTAGCTAAAAAAAGCAAAGCACTAAAGGAAAAGATTTGTAATCCTAACACCCCCCCCCCCCAAAAAAAAAAACAACTAAACAAACTAAAAAACCCAAAACACACATACACACACACAAGAAAACATAAACAGTGAGTACTGGGAACAAAAAAATAAAGAAAGGATGCAAAAGGATAAAAAACAATGCAGAAATAGAACACCAAGAAGTAGCTGCAGGGCTATAGGGTATGCTATTGCTTTACCAAACTGCCACTTACCAAACAACATTTTGGAGTCAATAAATTCTCATTACTGCAGCAGAGCAGTAAAACAGATGGGCAAAAACCACCTCAAAGAAGTCTTCAGCAGAACCAATCCCATCTCAGCATCAGAATTTAATAAAATATGATTTTAACTTTAAACATAACCCAAAGGGAGCATGGAAATACAGGGTAAAACAAAAGAGTGGAACAACTATGTGTTGGTAACAAAATGATGAAAACATTCCCTTAGAACAACTGGCTGAAAGAACTGATCTCCATGTCTGTGAAAAAGAGCAATTTTAGGCACAGAACATCATCCCTGACAGAGTATCATGCAAAAGGAGAGCTTCTTGACAACAATTACTGGAGGAGAACCAGACTCATTCCACTTATAGGCGGAATCACTTGTAATGTGTTCCTACATGGGCTGACAAAAGAAATGGATACAAGATGACTTAGCTGGGATTCTGACCAAAAAGGCTCAGGGAGGGTGAAGTCATGCCAGGCATCAGAGAGCAAAGCACAAACACAGCAGTTCACCAAACTGTCAATGTCCAAGAGACAAGTGACCCCAGGCACAGGCACAGCTGCCTTCAGGCACAGCAGATTTAGTGCCAAGGTAGAGACTGGGGGCTGCTGAGTGCCAGCTTTGCTGACAGGGAGGAAGGGCTCCAATCTGCCACCAGCGCATGCCCTGGCAGTGACAGTGACCTGGGCTGCCCTGGGAATGCAGCATCTCCACTCTAAGGGCAAACACAACCGAATATTGCAAAGAGAAGAGGAACTACTCTCAGTACCTGCCATTTCCATCTCAACAGCAGGTGGCTGGGGTCATGCCAAGCCTGAGCCCTCTGAGCTGGATGCAAACAAGCTTCTGGTCAAAAGAAATCACACCTGCTGAGCCTCCCGGTTTATTAAATCAGGAAATTAAATGCCAAAGAACACAGCTTTTTGCCCTGCCCTTCTATGCACATATTTGTGGATGTGGATGGAGGGTTTTCTATGCTCTCCATCCCCTCAGTAATTTCACTGAGCTCAGGAAATCTTTCAGTGGCTCATTTTAAATAATTCTCCACACTCCTGTGCTAAGGCTGACACTTGAATGCAGGTGATGCACAGAAGTAATAAGAAATTATTCTTTCTACAAAGCATTGTTTCAATAAATTGGATTATCACCTGAACTGAAAAGGGGACAAAAAGGAACTGAAAACCAAGTGTTCTTGAGGGCTTTGCATAAACTTGCCAAGGTTTAGGTGATCTTTAAAAGTTTCAAATGAGAATAAAAGGGCAGCAAGACAGATTTGCTACAATGGGGGATAATTTATGAAGTTTTCTATAGCAGCACATCCTACGTGTGGTGCTTGATGCTTGCAATGAAATAAAGGCAATTTATACCACGGCCACTACAGATGAGCAAACTTCATTCCTAGTGATTTTGGCTAAGGGTTTATAGCTCCCCAGGGTGTTGAATTTTATCTAAAAACCCTCCACTTGTTTTCTTTTAAACAAAGGTAGGATAATACTTCCTAAAGAATTAAAAAAGCGTAAAACTAAATTATGTCATTTCATGCTTCTTTGATTAAACTGACTAATTTTGAACACCTTGTATGTTAAATTAATTGTAATTATACAGGAAATGGGGTGTATGTTTGCTGTGGCTTTTAGTTATAAAACAGTTCATAAACTATAATCTTCTCCACAGTTTGCTACCCCACATTTGAGCCACCACACCTTCCTGTTTGCTAAGCTGAATCCAGGTTTCACTTTACAAAGAGCTGATAAATTAAATCAGAAATAGATCATCTGCTATAGAACTGTTTGTTTAAAACAACCCAAGTACTTTTCATTAAGAGCTTATTGAAAATGGAAAAAACAAACAAACAAAAAAAAACCAACCCAAAAATAAAGCAATAAAAAGGAACAAATGAAACACAAAATCAGAAATACTTTCTGGTTTATTTCATTTCCTGCAAAAAATTAATTAAAAAAGTAAGTCTCAATAGTGTCAATAACTAACTTACTGTTGGTCTAAAAAACAGAGTAATGAAATAAGAGGGCTTCAGGAAGCTAACATCTCTCTGGTTTTTAACATAAGAGTAAACCTAGAAAGAAGAGCTAATATTTCCGTTCTAGTGGATCAATTCATTGAGCACTGACATGGCCACAGATAGAGCAAGGGGGCAAAATCATCAATACAATCCTAATCATGTCCAGTAAGAGCTTATCCCAGCTGAGGACTTCACCACAGGCAAAAATCCATTTAGATTTAAGATGTACAACAGTGGATTTCAGTATTTCAGTCAATAGTGAAATGAAAGACCCAAGGTGATGGCTGCTGCAGCCAGAATGAAATCAAAATGCCATGTGTGGCTCAGAGCAGCCTCAGTCCTGCTCTGCCCTGTCCAGCTCAGGCTCCTCACCCCTTCCTCCTCATAGAGTTTAATCTCATACCACATAAACTCATGGCTGGTACTGCAATTCCAACCACAATCCCCATCTGAAAGGTATTTTTTAAGTGCAAGAATTAAAGAGATAATTCCCCCAGCTCCAGTACTGATTTCTCCTGAGCGCTGTAGGTTGGGCTTTGAAAAGAAAGCTCCAACCACACCTGAGGGCACATTTCAAAACAGCTCTCCCCCTGTCAGCCTGCAGACAGGCCACCTCTATCACTCCAAAAATGAACTTCATTAAAGAGAAAGGAATAAATTCATCTGAGATAGATCTTCAGTGGCAGCACAGTGTGATGTAGATCTCAAATGGCAGCACAGAGTGATGTATGGAGCACACATCCACAAAATGAACGTGTTCTTATAATCATCTTTGAAATTAAAAAAGTCTGATGCCTACCACTGAAAATCAGCATTCAAGGAGACCCAGGCTAAATTTAGATAATTAATCACAAACTTGGACAAGTTATGGTTCCAGACAGAATCAGTAACTCCCAAGACCTTTTCCAGGATGACACTGTTATTCCTATCATGGCACTTGTGGAGGACAACGATTGTAAAGGTACAACAACGAACTTCTCCACCTTTATTCTCCTGACACTCCAGGCCTCCAATTTTACACATTCAGCCACAAAATAAACATAACTTCATATTCCCTTGAGAGGAATTTGGGCTGTAGATTTCTAATACTTAAAGAACATCCAGGATAGTTTTTTAATTAAAAAAACCCCTGTATTTTCTTTTACTCGATTAATCAGACATTTTTAAACAAACGAAAAATCTTTTCTATTCTTTTTGTACGATGTGAGAGAGATTAAATATGTAGTTTAAAAGTCCCCAGTTTCATCCCTACAGACTCAGGGATGTGAGATACACCCACTGTTCCACAAGTTAACTCACAAATTACTCCTCTGCGAAAATCAGGAAAGGGTCATTTTATCCTCTCTGATGTTTCCAGTATAAGCAGTGAGGAGGTGGAAGAGAATAAAATAGCAACTTCATGGCATTGTGAAAACTGTGGAACAGTTTGATGCCACCCTTTACTCTTCCTCCACGCTGAGTATGTTGATTTCTCTGGGTCTGAGGAACAACACCAGGTAGTAAAGGCACAGCAGCGAAGGAGGGAAGAAAGATTTATTTGTGCCTCTCTTTCCTCTCATCCTTAAGCTCTGAAAGCCAGCAGCTATCCAACAGCGTGGGAGGGTGGCAGAGAGAGGCAACAAATATGGTAAAGGGAGAATCTGATGTCCTCTTGGCTACACCCCAGTGGAGTGTCAATCACAGTCTCAGGAGAAGAGAGAAGGCAGGGAGGTTAGACATGCATGAGGCCTTCACAGAGACAGCACATGACTTCTGAATTCAATTTTCATCTTCTGATGAGATTCCTAGTTCTCTTTCTTCTACCCAAATGCAGATTAGACAGATATTTTGCTTTATGATCACAGCTTCCATCAAGTTAACACACTAAATCCACTCCCCTGGAGGGGATGGTTCAGGCAATCAGTCAGACAAACCACTGGTGTACAAAGTGTAGAGATTTAAAGAAAACACAGCATAAATTTTACTTGTAGTATGTCAAAAAAATGTAAGAAAAGAGAACAGATCTACTGCAGATTGAAGCCAGGAAAGCCAATCATTAAATTTTACTTTTTCTTTTTTTCCTAACCTGCCTTACCGTTTGCTGCAGGTCAGGTATTATAATTCGAATCACCAATGTGTTGCTCTGACTGTCCTCCATTCTGCTGCTTGGCTTTTCTGCAGTTGCTCTAATTGTGTCATAAATAGTTTCTTCTTTGGAACTGTCTGATTCAGATTCCACAGAATAGTCGGAAAAGCTTTGTGCCATTTCATCTTCACTTGATGTTGGGCTACGAGGCATGTTCAAGTTTTTTACCCTGCCAATACAAAGGAGAAAAAGGAAAAAAAAAGTTACAGTTAAGAAGTCTTAAAGATTAATCAACCACGAAGTTTTGCTTTCTTGGAAATAACATGCATTTAACAAAGGAGTTTCATCCTCCTTTTATTTTTGTCTGTCAATTATGTGGGGAGGTAGAGTGTAAAGGAAATAAATCTATCTACCAATTTACTACAGAAGAGGAAAGACAGGAGAAGCTAAAGAGAGTAATAAAGAGTAAGATAACCTTTCTTCCCAGGCACACCCAGCCTCCCAAAGGATCCAGAAACCCCGTCCTAACTAGCATTGTTGTAAACTATACTTAGAACAAGGTCTGGCTTTGAAGTCTCCGTCTCCCAGTGAAAAGACATTTCAGGAAATTAATGTAAGTGCTAAACTAACATCATCCTGTACACACTGAGAAACTGCACAGGTGAGGCTTCCACAAAAGTCAGCTTTTTCCAATTGTGGAATTAACCAAAATATGAAATACTACAGGGAGCCAGACAAACACAGATGTTGCTCTGTGTTTTGTGGCTCACACAACATCCTTTTCTATCAACACTATCCAAATCTGTCTATTAAACACACTCAAATACAGAGCTCAGAAACATTTTTAATCTGTGATATAGATTAGGATGAAATTAAAATAATTTTAGTCCAAACTAAAGACATTTGCATTTGAAGTTCTCACAGTAAGATTAGCAGAGTATCTTCCTTCTGGGTTTTTCCAGCTACAACATCAGCAGAGTGTTTCTTGTCCCACAGACTCAAAGCTTCACCAGGAAATTAAAGTTATTATTCTATGGAAAAATGAGGATAAAAATTATACTGGGGAGGAAGGGGTGGAATCTAAAAGACCATCATATACTTTGCAGTGCCTGGTACCAATACTTTTTCAGTTTTTAAGAGGTCAGAAAACATACCATTATTTTTCATTTTTTTCCTTAAGAAATCTCCCAAGACAACTTTTCTGCTTTTTAATAAAAAAACCCTTAGCGAAAAGAAAAAAAAACACAAAAAAACCAAACAAAAACAAAACAAAAAAAACCAAACAAAATGAAACAAAACCACCAAAATCCAACCAACCAACCAAAAACCACAACCAATTCCACTGTCAACTCCCATTTAAAAAGAGACATTAAAGCAAAAGTAAAGCACAGAAGGGTGAAGTGACTTGGCCAGGGTCACTCACATAGCAGGTGAATGCACTGAGACATCCAAGTGTATGTTTGCTATAATGATCTCACAGCCAGATCCCCCAAAGTAAATAAAGCTGAACAACAGCAAGGCCCAAGAGAACATTTTTTACCACTGTGTTTAACAGTTTAGTTTGAGCCAAGCAAACATCAGAACCAGCTTAGTCAGTCCCCCTGGGAGCCTGGTCATTCCCAAGGCAGTGATTCCAGGGATCAAAGGCTGCCACTCGCATTTAGGATCTGAAGGTGCCCGTGTGCTGGACAGCCCCGAAGCCTGAGGTCAAGGGCAAGTGTTTCCAAAGCACATCACACCCCTACATCAGCGAGCCTTGTTGTTATTTCTGATGAAAGATAATTCCAGTGTTATTAATACCCTCAGCTATAATTACTAATGAAGACAAAAACTGTGCATTCAGAAATCTGAAAGCATTCCACTTCCCAGCAGCTTAATGCAAGGCCCTATTTACAAAAGAAAACTCTGGAGGGAGTATTTCATTTTTTTGCTGCTTCACTGAACTGTAGATTAATGCTGCTCTCCAAAGCACCTTAAGCCAATAAAAAGCCTAAACATTTTGATGGCTTCTTTATTTATCTACCAATACTAAAAAAATGTGAACCCAAAATACAGCAGGGCAACACACACTGTTTAGGGCATCAGAAGCGAGTGATTGTGAGCAAAAAGACATAAAGACAATCACATGGTTTGTCTCTCCCTAAAGCCATTTGTGAGTGCAACATATTCCAGGGCAAGGGATTCAACAGAGAGCAGTAATCTGCAATTACACAGCAAAAAAATAAAGAGCTAAGGAAAAAAACTTCCCAAGGTTTTGGCAAGTGGATTTTCATGCAAGTGCTACCCAGAAATATCTCATTATAGAATAAGAAAGGGAAATCACCAACGTGGGCCGGGAATAAGACTCGAGACCAGCGGGGTTCTAGAACAGAGCTGCCAGATGAAATAAGCTGAGCTCACATTGCTGCCTTCCCCTTGCAGATGCTATTTTTAGATTTGTTTTTCCTCTGTCTTTCACAAAATTCTCCAGGAATTTCTTGTCCTGCTATATGTTACCACCATACCATTAAGGAGAGTTTAAACCAGTCTAAACCATGGGGATGTGGTATAACCATCAAACTTTTTCTTTAAAAAAGAAAAAACCTCTAAAAGGTTAGAATTAACAAGAAATTCAACTCTCAGAGCTCACTTACTATGTCTGAAAGGTGTTCTCTGATGAGTGCAAACTGACACAGCAGGGGAAAAAAAGCAAGAGCAGTGACAGACTCATGCATTTTTTTGAGCCTTGTTAAACATCACATGAAATTAACTTACTAAATATGAATGTCTAAATTTATTTTTAACTGTCTTAAGTATTATAAACTTGATAAGAAGGGGTTGAAACCTGATATGAAAGGGCTTAAATTATCATCGATGGGGACACACCTTGCATGGAGATCTTCATTAAACCCATTTGTTATTATAAAATACACACAACACTCACCCACTACAAAAAAATCACGTTTTAAGGTCTTCAACTTATTATGGCTATGTGCAATTTTGCTGATCCTGCAAAGTAACAAACTCTCCTGTCTAGTTTCACACTGGTAAATATGGAACACAGTGATCTCTACAGACAAAAAAAGCTGCTCTAAAAGATCTGTTCCATGTAAGGTCCGTATATTGTACGTAGCCCTAAAACCAAGGTTAAATTTTGGTAGGGAAAGCACAATAAAGGACACAGAGGGATACAGTTCTTCTTTCCCCAACCTGTGAGATTTTGGTTTTGTTCATGTGAACATAGGTTGGAGTCTTACAGGACTGGAAATTGGGACTAATCACAGTATTTAGGAGTTCTCTCTAAAATACAGCTGGGACACACATCAAATACCTTGTCCAAGGCCAGCAAGGCCAGGTCTCAGAGCAAGGTTTCAGATTCAAGGGTCACTGGCTCCCAGTCACAGTAAGAACAATCGATTTTTATGTAAACACTCCTTTGCACAATCCCAGCCCTGTCGCCTGCAGGGAGCAGCCCTCTAGGCTGCTCTTGTCAGGAGTTCCAAACCCACCTGTGGGAATGTCTGCAGTACAGAGGTGGCATTGTTTGGGCTGTGCAAGGCCATTAACCAGACTGTGAGAGAAGGTTATTGTTAGAGCAACAGTCACTGCTAGAAAGAGGTGCTTCATTATTAACTCTGAAGAAAAACTATTCAGGAAAGGGATTTCTGTCTGTGTAAAACCTGCCAGGAGCTCCTAACACTGTGGCTTTACTCAGGATTATACATATCAGCTCAAGAACCAGTTCAACAAGTTATTAAATTAAAATTCTGGAGAAGATCAAGCATTGCCTTTTCTAATTACAGCAATACTGTAAAAACAAAAAAGCATTTCAGAGTGAAGATGTGGGAGTACAATCCCAGCACACCACACTTTTCACCCAGTTCTCCAGAAAAGGTCGTGCAGAAGAAAATCTGAATTGCAGACCAGCTCCAAAGGGCAGTTTGCAATTTGATGGGTTTAATCTCACGCTGCACTCCTACTTTAAACTGGCATTAACCAGCATTGCCTCCTGAAGCAGCAATCCCACCCTCCCTCACCTGCAGACCACCTCACTCTTGTCCCCAGACTGCTTTAATCTCTGCATTAGCACAAACAGCAAAGCAGAACAAAACACCCATCCAGCTGAAACTCCAGCTTTTCTATGTTTTGGGGGCTTGGTTCCAGCATCCATCACGTCTCTGGATCACTATGCAAATGTTTGCAGAAGCAGCAGGAGGAAGATGGCAGAGGGCCAGAAGGGAACAGCCAGGGCTTGAAAAGGGCAGAACCACTTTATCCGAAGGCAGGATTAATGTTTGCCAGCAAAAAGGGAATCTGAGACACCACCAACTGAGTGATAGGAAAGAAATCTGCATAAATAAGGTCATCTGATCAACCCCCATGGAAACATGTTATTAGTACCCAAATATCCACTGATACAAAACTCATCCAGGCGAATGCAAAACCTAAAAGGAAAATATCCACAGGAAGAAAGCCAGGACACACACAAGAAATGATAACCAGCCCACAGCAAAAGCTCAGGGGGGGTGAGGCACTTGGAGCTCCCCTACTCCCACTGGACAGGGACAACCACCCTCCTAATTCCAGTTTTATTCCCCATACAGCTGTCCTTCACTTAAATTCACTGTGGCTACACTGCCTGGTTATGTATTTTTGATCTCTCTGTTAAATAACTGAAACACCCAAATAAATATTTTAGAAGATGTGTGCTGACATAAGAATTCATATACCAGAATGACAAGGAAAATTCCTCCTGTGCTTGTCTCTGAAGCTGTTTCTCAATCTCTTACTTCAAAACTGAAATATTGATCTGAAATCAGAATTGAAAATTAATGGTCACATCCATTTGCTCACACCCAGCTCAGAAGATTCTTCTTACTGCCCTGTTTCAGGGTAGGTTTTAAGCACAAATGACAAATTGCTTTGCAAAGGAGTGGGACTTTACCACATTCTTTGTTTTTTAAGAAAAAGAAGGAGAAAATTGAGTGACTAAATTGTTGAACCTGCCTCTTATTTCTGAGGCAGCTTGTTATCCCATTTTCACGTATGTGTGCACAACACAGGCTTGCCAAGAAGAGGTTAAGCCCCATTAACTTCTGGTATTTAGAGTCTTAAATACCAACATCATATGATCAAAGTGGGGTTTAAGCTCACACTGTAAGAATGTATTTATTTTTTAAACATCTGTACTTCACCATTACCACACACAAAATCTACACACAGCCTATTTCTGTAAATACACGGCGGGGGGGATCCTAAAAGTTTCTTTGGTTTCCAAGTAGTTCTGGATACTAAATTTCTCCTTTGTTTTCTGTCTCTTCTACTTAGTATTTATTTTGCTTGTAAACTATTCAGCTGGTCATGGTATCTTCATGGAAAGGGTGAAGTTCAATCATGCAGATGTAAAGAGACATTTTAGGGAAGAAGAAATACAAAGAATACCGGAGACAAGCAACTTATTGTAATGAAGGGGGAAGGCTGGATGACAGGCAGAGAAGCAGATGCACAAAAAGCTTTTGAATGTTTGAAGTTCAGTGTGAAAAAGGGGAACCAGGCATAAAGATTTAGCACAGCACAGTTAGTTAAAATGGTTAAAAATCTAAAAAAAAAAATAATTCAAATATATTAATAGAGAAAAGGTAGCAAGAATTTATAAATGTTAACCAGTGAAGTTTACAGTAAAGGCCAAATCCCAGTGGCAATATAAGTTCTTAAGTGGCTTCTTTTAAGCCCCTGCAAGGTTTCCAATGCAATTTTGCCTGAACTTTATTTAAAGGTCATTCTTCCAGACAAGGAATTACATCCAGCACCATGAGCCCCAAGGCAGGGAGCTTCCAGGCTCTGTTCATTTCTAGAGCTGGTTTTAACACAGCCTCGAGTTTTTACACTTATTAGAACTTCCACTTTCCAACAGAAAGGGTACGAGCAACAGCACTCCTAAGTCACTCTTTAAATACTGCTTGCAGTGGACATTATATTTTATCTACTGAAAAATCATAATGCACTTTAAAGTATTAAATAAGAGACTGGATCCTACAGCAGCTGCATGCACTAAATTGTAAAAACAACTTTCAATTTGAAAATGCCTCTGTTTGGGATGTATCAATGCAGAATTCTAAAGCACTTTAAACAGATGCTAAACAAAAGAAGCTAAAAAAGTAGCAATTAAATAAGGATGAAAAACAACACCACTTTTTAATGAAATGTGCCAAGTGTATCACCTCAGATACCAAAGTTCGCTTCATTTCAAATCTGAGATACATTTACTTGGACTCATAAATTCAAATCAATAGTCCTTTCTAAGCAAGTAGGGTTGGAGCTGTCATAAATGTTTATGTTTTCCCCAGAGCAGCTGTGGATGCCCCATCCCTGGGAGTGTTCTATGACCAAATATGCTCCAGATGCAGCTGCTACACTGGCTGAAAGAAAACATTCCCCTTCACTTATATAAAACAGGAATGCTACTATGTGAGTAGCTATAATTTGTTCTTTATGTAATGTTGAAGTATTACACCACCTCAATTCATAAAAGTCACTATCTATTTATAAACAATGGATAAAAAGGTCATTTTGGGGTCCCCACCGAATTTCCTCACCAAACAGAAGCACGTAGGCCAAGCAATTTTATTTCTAGCCTTTCTGCTTCCAGCCTCTGCTTGCACTTCACTACATAAATATCAAAAAGATTATAGTATGTTGGGAGAGAAAGGACATACGAGAATTTTAAAAGATTTACAAAAGGAGTTTAAAAAAAAAAGAAATCAAAGCTTGTTAAACATATTTACCTCAGTTTCATATCCCTGGGGGACAAAGCAGTTTTGTTGCTTGCTAATTTGCATTTTATACTTACCAACTTTTTCCTGTTTATCCATAAAGGAAACATTTTTCTGATAATTCAAATACAAATGGAATGAAGTGTTAACAGAGAAGCACTGATGGTGTCTTGTTATGTAGATTAGATCAAGTCATGAGAGTAGATAAAGCAGATTCCCTCTTCTCCTTAGGTACCGATTAGTATTTAGAATTTGCTACGAAGTTTAACCTGAATTTTCCTCAGATGTGATCCTGTTGGAGGCCATGTCATTTCATGTGCTGTGTCTCCAAGAACAGTCTCATTGTTTGAATTAGTTTAATCAAAGAAATAATATGTCAGTTAAAAAAGCAAAACTTCAAATAGATGCACTGTTTTTCTAATAAAACTACCAGTTATCCTTGAGAGCTGGTTGAAAAAAATAAATCAATTACTCTTTCTCCTTGTGCCTGTTGAATTTTTTTCTTGTTTAGTTTCAACAAATTCATTTCTATTTTAACTTGGGGGGAAGCATCCCTTGAAATTTGTAAAGGACACCAGGTAGCCAAAATCTTCAGCAGCTTTGTTGGTGGGATTTGGGGGCACAGAGCAAAGACTCCCTAGCTCTGCAAATCTGTCCAGTCCCTTGGCAAAGGGCCCTGTAATTGGGGATTTCCAAGCTGTCAAATTTAGAGGCCAGTTTCATTGACCAGTTTGGGTTCATCTGAATTATTAAGATGAGGTCCAGGGATCTCAGATGAGGAGCACTTGGACAAACACAGGTCAGGATGTCACCATGATTTTTCACACCACCAACACAGTGGATGAATAAATGTCTAGTTCGGTTTCAGCTTGAATTTCTGAGCAGCTGAGCAGGACTAAGTCTTGACTTCAGGACCACTAACAGGGAAGAAAGAAAGGTAGAACTACCTGGCCTTCACACACTTAATTTCTTTTCTTAATCAAGCAGGAAGAAACAAACAAATGGTGCCCCAGAAAGGATGCACACAGTGGAGAAGAACTAGGGCAGGTGAGCAGCCCTTGGTTTAGCCAAACTCCAGGGAAAGCAAAGCCACGTGCCGTGTCCTCAGTATCCCTGAGCCCATCTGTGTGTGTCTGCAGCAATATCCCTGCTTCCCATGGCAGATGGTGGCCAGGCTTTGCTTACCCCAACTGCAGAAAGCTTACCTGACTTTTTTTTTTTCCCCAGAGGAAATTTTTGAAAAAGGGAACTCTGCTGACCTTATCTGCATCTTGCCTGGTTATTTTCCAACCCAAGTACATCTTAGGCTTTAACTTAAACTCCAGCCTGTGTTCATGGCACAGTTAAGGACATTCTTTGAGATTCTGTAGGTGAATGATGAAAGGTTATATGATCTGCCCAGGTGACCCAGGCAGCACAGTGATTTTGTACAAGAACTTAATTATTTTCTTGACCTTTGAGATTTTGAATCAATTCATTATATAGATAAGAAACTCCTTTTTACCAAATTCTAGCTAGCCAAAATTTAGACAAACAAGACAATAAAACTGGTAAAAAGAGACAGCTTCCTCACTGACTATCAATGTTTAATTGCCTTCAGTATACAGCTTGAGAAATAAAAACTTTTTAGGCAGGAAGGAAACAGAACCAGAGACATGTTTATGACTACTGCACAAAAGTAGGGAAACAAAAAACCAGAAAGAACATTATTGTTTGAAAATACAGATTCATAACAAACTCTTCAAGCTTTCACTACTTAAAAGCCATTTTATAACACACATTTCAGCATCACCAGGAGTTCTGGATTTATTTATGTCACGCTGATTTCTTTCCAAAGTGTAGTTTCTATCTGTTTGGGTACGTCTCTGGTTCAGACACAGGTAATGCAAGCCCTCAAATGAGGCTGTTGGAGAACCAGAAATACTTTAAACAAATTTATTTCTAATTGACTAGATTTCATGTTGATTGTACCCCTGTAAGACCTGATTAAGTGAATTCATTACCATTTATAATTTTATGACAGCACACATCGGAGATTCCAGCCATGGAAATTATCCCAGTCTAATCAAGATACGCAAACTGAATATAAAAGTACTTAAAAAAAAAATAAATCTTGATTGAATCAGGATTTAAAATATTCTTAATAGAAAAAAATAGCATCACTTGAACTCCAGGCACACTACTATCAGTTTCTGTCATGGAGAAAGCATTTAGTAAAAGTTCTTACAAAATGTTCTGTAGGTAAGAAGCAGCTGCTGACACAGGATTTGACACGAGGCTTCTGGGAAGGCCACCCCTGTGGGACCATGAAAAGCAGTGATGCCCAGGAATACTGTGCTTTAAAGGACTCCTCATTTTCTATAAAACAGGGGGTGATGGTGACCCTGGAAGATGCACCCCTCACTCTGCATTATTCTCCCCAGTTTGCCCCCCAAATGCCTCAGTGCGTGTTGCTAATCGGAACAATTCCCAGGCAGAGCTCATTTCCCAACGCTGCTGCTGCTGCTGTCAGAGCTGTGCATCCCTGCACCTCATTAGAAGAGAGGAACAGCAGTCAGGCAGTTCTGCTCACCCTGGGATGCAGCTGTGCAGGGAAGGAAATAATTAAGCCCATCATATGAACTAAATCCTTCAGGACATGCACATTAATGAGATTTACAAAACCCACACTCTGCTTTGCTGTTTGCAGGAACAAGGGAGGCAGAGACAGAGAGAGAAAAGCCCTTCTTTTCAGCATTAGCATAAAACTAGGAACATATTTTGTTCAATATGAGCATTAGAAAGAGATTTGCCATTAGGTTTTATGTCTGCCTAATGCTCTCCCACAGATTTTAGTCTGCATCACGGATGTTTGGTTTGGGTTTTTTTTACGCTTGCCTTCACTAGCTGCCTAACCTCAAAAGTTTTCTCCAGTCCTTAATAAATCTAAACTGCCCTTCTCCACATGGTTTTTCAGTCACACATAGAGAGGGATTATTTCTGCATATCAGAGTTGAATTTTCTTATACGCTCCTTAAAAGGAGCTTATATAAAAGGGAGACTGACATCTTACATGGGCAGATAGTGACAGGACAAGGAATAGTTTTAAACTAAAAGAAGAGAAATTAAGATTAGACAGAAATTCTTTAGTCAGGGGGTGATAAGTCCCTCCAACCTGTGCCAGGGACTTAGCACCCCCTGACTAAAGAATTGTCAGGGACTGTGGCAAAAAGTTGTGGAAAGCTGTGGCTGCCCCATCCCTGGAAGTGTTCAAGTCCAGGTTGGATAGGGCTTGGAGCAACCTGGTCTAGGTGTCCCTGCCCACAGCAGAGGGTAGGAATTAGACAAAGTCCCTTCCAACTCAAACCATTCCAGGATTCTATGCACAATATTTTGCATAGTGTAATAAAAGGTGTTAAATATATACTGGTATGGGGGAAAAAAACCCACAGCAAACACACCTAACCTAAAGACTCAAAACCATGCAACAAAGACATATAATAATAGCATTTTTAAGAAAACCGCAGGCATGGGATGAAATTTCCAGTTCAGCACCCGCTCCACGCACGTAAAGCACACAGGAGTGTTTGCAGCCTGTGTCCAACCCACTGTCACAGGAGTGTTTGCAGCCTGTGTCAACCCCACTGTCACAGGAGTGTTTGCAGCCTGTGTCCAACCCCACTGTCACTGCTGCTGTCACAGTGTGCTCATATAAAGCACACAGGAGTGTTTGCAGCCTGTGTCCAACCCCACTGTCACAGCAGTGTTTGCAGCCTGTGTCAACCCCACTGTCACTGCTGCCTCTCACAATGTGCTGAATGGCTGCAGTGACTGTGACTGCAGTGAATGGAAATGGGGAAGAATGACATTCAAAAAAGTTAAAAAACAAGACTGAAAAGGTAAGCAAAGGCCTTCCACAATCACATCTATATTTTAAACTTTGTTTCAGTGTTTATACCTCATCAAAGGTAGTTATGAGTAACTGCTGCTCCTTATGCTTCAGATTTAATTGAAAAGTAGTTCAGCCACACACTGATGAGGTCTTTCTGCTTCCTACACTGAGTACATAATTTAAAAATTCATGACTTGAGATTTTTTTTTCCCGTTCTAGAATTATTTTATGTAATTCCTTTCACAAACCACACTTACTCTCTTCTTTATGCAATTCAAATCTGTACATCCCTCATCAGGGAGTGACTGATGGATTATTTTGGTCACGCCACAGACTGTAGACCAGCCTGACACTTGAAAAGTCTCTCACCACAACTCCAAACTCACTTAAATGTTTCAGCCAACAAAAATAATTACTCCCATCAAATCAACACAATGTCAAATACAATACCTGTACCTTTGTCTTTTGACTGGTATATTTATCTTTGATAGTGACCCTGACACTGAAGCAAACACTCAATTATTAAATGCCCTGATAAAACAGAAATTTCTGTTGTACTGGCCTTTGAGGTACAAATATTTGATTAATATTTTCCCCTTTTCCCATTTTCACAGACTGTACTGCTGTTTCCAGATTATACTCCTTCATGTCACTACACACATGACATCAATAAATCTCACACATTTTACATTGTTTCTCTATTTTCTCTCTGCTTCCAGTGCTCATCCAAAGGTACTGGTACTGTTAGGACTCATTATCTATTCTTTGATCTGTGTCCACAATGTGCACTAACACAAAACCCTGCAGCACCCAGTGCAAGACAAGGCACTTTCAGCTCCTCTTATCACAGAGAAAATAAGTTTTATAGTTTACAGATCACAGAGAAGCATCAAGCTTTACCAAAGGAAACCTAATTTCAAATCAGTGTCCTTTTTGTTCTAGTTTTCTGATGTCTGAGTTTAATGTTTCTCTTTATTTTGTAATCATTGAACCGGAAGTCAAGAAAATAATGTTACTTTGAGAAATTGTTTTGAATAAACAGCTCTAAGTTGTCCCCAGAGTATTACCAAAACCTTTTAAATTGTGTTCTGAAAGAACCACAGTAAAGCTAAGATTAAAAAAATATATAATAAATATAAAGACTAGAAGCCTTTTTGAATAGAAAACACTCAAAATGCAGCAGATAAAGTAAAAACAAAACATAAGAAGGAATATGACTGTGGTGTAGCACAATGTATTTACACTGACTCGCTGGTCCATCAGTTCTCACCTAATTGTACAACAAAGTATTGCAGTACAAAAGCCCAGAAATTCTTTATCCAGTTTTAACATCAGTTGCAAATTTTTAGTGACTCCATTAGTAAATTACCCTAAATAAAAAAATTTAAAAATAAAATAATAAAAAAAAGGAGTTTATCATGTCTAATACAAATATTAGTCTACTTGCTAGTTTAAAGCACATTCTGGAGGAGGAGGAGAGTTGGAGGAGGACAGTTGTTATGTGTGAGGATGAAAGTTAATAAGATGTGCCAGCCACCTTCACTCCAGGCCACAGTTAAGCTGCAAATTCCTCTGCTCTGAGATCATTCTTGTAATCCACCCAACACCATAAAGCAGGAGGAGGAACATTTTCCTTGTTGGGGATCAAGCAGGTTTTTGAGGCATTTTTGGCCATCTCTCCATACCTTAGAATGCAGCACAACACACGGGGTTCCTGGGCTGAAGGTTTTTCACTTTGCCCACCTGACCAGAATAACTTCAACAATTTCTTTACAAAATTAGTTTGGCACACTTACCTGTCAATACAGGGGACAGCAAGATGATCATCAGAATCTAGTTCACCCTCATCTCAGATTCCTGCAGAAACACAGAAAGATGCAAAGATTTACACGTGGAGAAAGAAATGAAGCAACCTAATGGCCACCCTGTTTAAAATCAATAAAGCAGAAATGCTCAGGGCATGAAGATTTTGATGGAAGAGAGAGAGGAAGTTTATAATATTGCAGATTTCCAACATATTCATCACGCTGTAACAAAAATACTATGCAGAGCTTTGCAAGGGCAGAGCCTGATGCGACTTCACTCACTCCAGAGTGCTTCTGGCAGCATGAAGTCAGTACTAAGACAAAAATAAGCTCTCTGGGTTATTAAGGGAGACATAATTTCAGGCCAGATCTAACATAAGGTGAAAGATGCTGCTCTGCTGTTTCCCACTGACATCTTCCTTGATTTAAGTCTTGCCAGAACACTGAGCATCCCAGAAATGTGTGGCTGCTGAACAACCCAAGTTTGAGCAGCCAGATGTTTGGGTTTTCCCCAAGTCCAGCTGAGATCCAGGGTCTGCTGTTTCCAGGCCTCCAGAGGGATTCCCCAAATGGTCAGACATGCCAGCCCAGCTCCTGGATCAGCAGGCACAGCCTATACCCAAATAACTTCTATCCCTGAAGAGCATGACTTGATTCAAATTTTAATGCCTTCACTGACGGGTAGAAGCTCATGCTGAAAAAATTCCTCCCTGTTATGTATTTCCTCCTTTTACAGATATAAATGGAAGGGAAAACCCCAGAGATTTCCATTGCAAAAGCAAGTTTGACAAACCTTTTTTTACTTTTTGGTGTACTCTGGTGTACAATACTCCATTAAAAATACTATTAGATTATGTTACATATGTTACTTCTAGGCACAATAAGAGGTCTAAACAGGCACTCTCCTTTAGACCCTTTATTTTAAATAAAGCTAGGCTTTGACATATTTTACTAAAGATAAACATAGCTATCCAAAATGTTTGGAATAGGAAGAAAATACTTGCAAATCTGTCTCCAGCACCTGCATAATTCTGCACAACTGTCTTACAGAAGAAACAAACAAAAAAAAAGCTGCTGAAGGACATTTCCCACACTGAACTACTGTATTTTTTACCAACATCAGTTGTATTTGAGATTAGACCTGGTAAGTTTTGCATTTTTAGAGTGGGAGATATAAATGTGAACTCCACCATCATTAAGGTTACAAGAGGGAGGTAAGAAAGTTCATAACATAAGCTGTTTCTCACCAGATAAAACCCAGAATCCAGAAAGAAGGCAGCAGATTAAAAGTAAAGCAAAATAAACCAACCTAACAGGTTTCTTAATCTTTGGGATGGGAAAAACTGCTTCCACTTCTGAACCATCTCTTTTACAGGCACCAGCTTTCAGTTTCTAAATGGATCCAGACAGAGGAGGAATTACTTTGGACTGGATATATCATTCACAGATGAAACCTCCCAAAATTGCTCTCAAATGCTGACACAGCAGCTCAACATACTCCAAAACCAGACTTTGTTGGCTGTAGGAAAGCTTTACATCTCGGTCAGTTTAGGACAGACATTGCTAAGATTTACTAAAGGTATGACCACAGCAACAGCTTGAACCTTAAGCAAATATTTTGGGATATTTTTTTGTAAACAACCGAATTAAAAAAAGGCAACATAAATGTTAAGCATTCAGCTACTAACCCCCCCCCCAATAAAAGTTACAGAGAGGAGTTCATTGCAGGGAATTTTTGCATGTCACTATGGAAGAGAGGAGAATGCCAGCAGTTTGTTTTGTGTCAAGGCCAAATTCTCCTATTTGTAGAAATTACCCATTTTGCATTTTGGATGTTAACTTCTTTTTCACTGTGCTCTCCAGAGCCAATCCTAAGGATAAGAAAATCAACTTGAAAAACCTGCTCTTTGCCAAGACCAGGGAAAAATCCCTATTAACAAGAGTGTTTGTGTATTGGAAATTCATAGAAAATAAATAATGGTGCCAGTCCTGGCTTCTTAATGAGGCTGGGTGAGGTTACACAGTGGAGAAAGACACCGTCACTGGAAGAGTGAGCAACTGTCCTCCCTTCTGCCAGACAAAAACTGAATCCGCTCCCAGATTCTGCTTTTCCAGCTCCTCAATCTCAGGATCAGTAGAGCAGAAGCTCCTCTTTATCTCAGAGCTTCTGATGCACCCCTGAATAGATGTCTGTGTTATGAAATCCCCGGTTACTTGCACATCCCACTGCAACAGGTTTCCCTTCCAGACATGGCTTTCGTGAGTGGCTGGGCAAGAGAACACAGCCCTGCACAGGCTCAGCCCTCAGGAGACCCCAAACACCCCAGGCAACAAGGCTTTCTCCTTTTGTGAGCTCTAGTGCAGGCCTCTCCTACACCAAATCCCCCACTTTTAACACCTCTGTAGGAACGGAACACCTTCGCAGATTTCTGTTCCTGTAGAAAATTTGGTGGAAGCTGAACAGTAAATTCAAAAGCCATTGCAAAGCAGGAGGAGATGGATAAGGAGGAGAGTCACATAAGCCGTTTTCTTTATCAAATTAATCTATAAAACTCCAAGCTGTAAAACTATAAAACCCCAAACTGCCAAACCATAAAACCCAATCTGGGAGTCCAGGCGAGAGCAGAGGCAAAGAGTGCAGCTGGATATTGCCACCCCACTCAGGGCTGCAGTGAGGAGATGTGACGTTCTGGCAGTGTGCACTGCAGCAATAGTGACTTGGGTCAGGGAGCAGCAGAGCTGCAGTCAGGCAGTATTTACAGTCATCTCTCTCCTCAGCTCCTCAGTCCTGCTCTTCTTCCCCCCGGTGAATTAAGCAGGACGCTGCCTCCCAAACCCAGCTGCTGCCACTGCTGGAGGAAAGCCCCTGCTGTGCCACTGTGCTGCAGAGTGAACATTCCCAAAAGGACACGGCTCAAATCTTTTCTCCCATATCTGGCAAAGTAAGGGATGTTCCAGTGTGTGCATGAATTTGAACAAACAGACTGAAAATGCTGAGATTTTTGCTTCCCTTTTTTTCATGGTAACACCTTTAAGGAATTTTCAACACAGGGATTTCCCTTGTTTGTGGGTGTTCCTCTATGCCACAAGCACATCTAGAAAAGTTACTAAATAAAACCAGCACAGCTCAAGTAAATTCTGCTACTGAGTAGACAAGTCATGCCTATCCAAACATGCATTTATTCTGACTCACACAAACACGAGTCAACAAAAATCATACACCTCTATTGGCAAACTCAAGTGAATAGTTCTGCAGAACTTCTTAACACTATTTCAGTGCCAGAGCATCCCCAATTTGTGTCTCTGAACTGGCTCCCAGCTGACCAACCAGCACAGATGCCTGCACAGCCACAGAGAAATCCCTCTCTGCACATTCATGAGGATGGCTCAAAAATGGATATGCTGAAACACCTAAAAATGAGGCATTTGGGAGAATCCAACAACAGGATTAGCATGTTTTAGTTAATATAACTCCAAACAACAAATGTCATTAATTTAACCTTAACTTTTCTGAACACAACACTTAATGCTACCACAGCACCCTGTTTTCTCTATTTTCATGTACACAAAGATGTCATCAACCCTGAAGGCACTCTCATTAGCACATATGCCTCTGAAATCAAAGGTAATTTACATGTGATGTCTACAAAACATGAATAGCAGCAGAGTTCACGTGATTACAGAATAATTTACACAACCCAGTTCAATAAAAAACTGCTAAAGCAGGGCAGTTATGATGCACTAAAGTACCAACTGCTGCTTTAGCAGTACTCTCACATAATTTATAGGCAGCTAAAGTCACTTTGCACTGTAAAGCTCCAGGCAGTCCATTAGTTTAGTAATGCTCAGAGACTTACAGATGTCTTTAAAACAAATAGAACCCAAACACACACACTGAATTCTGCACTTGTCCCCAAGTTAAACTGAGAGCTGAGATACTGAGGTGAGTGCTAGGACCAAGCACATCTGGACATGATGGATTCAAATCCTGCCTGAGAGAGACGTAACAAGCAAACCTGATTTGATTCCAGACCAGCAAAGAAGAAAGCAAAGAGCTGAAAAATGAATGTAGCAAGAGAAGAGCTAACTGAGATTCTGAGAGACTCCTATCAGCTAATCCTGCCATTATATAAAGCCAGAGCGAACAAAGTCTGGTCATGAGGTTGAAATGTGAACAGAATCAGGAAAACAGTTCAAGGAAGTGGAAAAACAGTTATTTTATACATCAAGAGGCACCATATTTGGGCATATATTTAAAATTCAGAACAGAAAGAACTCCATGTGGACCCTTTCAGAGCTAAATATCAAATCTACAGCTGCTCAAACACTTACTGGAATGAATTCATATATTTGTGACTCTCTTAGTGTTTTGCTATGCTCGACTACTCTCATCTTGTTTTCCTCAGCAGCCTAAACACAATTGCTTAAATGCCTGTATATTATGGGGTAGCAAAGAATGGTCTTATAAAATGCCAGATGCTTTGTAGCTTCAGATTATTCACTGCTTATGGCAGCAAATGCATGCCAGCAGCAAAAAACAAAAACAAAAAACCAACAACAAACCAAAAAAAAGAAACACAAACAAAAAATGAAATTTAATTCCTGTTCAAATCCAGACAATATAAATATATACTGTTAATTTCATATGCATTAAAGACAGAGAATCTCCATAGTTCAACACTTTACCTCCTTGAAGACACTTTAACAGAGACAGGAAAAAGCAGCATCAAGAATTTGGGCACCAGAATATGCTAAAATGAGACAAATTAGCACAAAATCAGGGATTTCCCACAGAAATGCAAAGCAGAGATATAGGAGGGACCTCTCAGCCACTGTTTCCCACCCAGGCACTAAATGGCTTCTTCCAATTCCCTAGATCTGGAGGAGGAGGGAACACAAGTGCAAAGTTTATGAAGATTATGACCTTTTCCTTCTTGTGACAGCAGGAGTCAGGACTCTACACATTTGCTATAATTTGATCAGCCTGAACAAATGTGGAGCACAACAACTCACAAGGAAACTCCTAAGTTGATGTAAGCATGAAACCATGAGCATGGGAGAAGTTTCAAGCTTTCCTATCTCAAAATGAGCTGAATGTAACTATCTGATCCAATTTAGGCAGAATTCGGGTCCGTCATACAAGAATATTCCACTTTTAGGCAGAAAACAAATAGTCTAGGACTTTAAGTGGGACAAGCACAGTAACAGTTAAAAATCCTTCAGAATGCTGCTGGGCAGTCCTGCAGCCCAAACAGTCGTTAAGAATTCTTAATCCAACACTTCCACTCCAAAACATAAGTTTGTGAAGACTCATATTAGAAAAGCCACAACATATAAAGAATTCTTTCATTCCAAATAGGTCTAACATCAGATCTTCCATTTTGGTTGCCTGATCATAGTAGGTTTAAAAAATGTTCAGATATGGAAAGAAAAATACCTCCTTCCTATGCTTATCTAAACATAAAATGGCAATATAATTAAAGTAATAAGTACTACTGCAAATTATCAGCAATCAGTGATGAAAGAAAAATGTGCCATCCTCACTTCACGGCTCATAATTATTTCATTTCCCAAATAGTGCAAAAATCCATGACAAGTACTAAATAATAAAAGCTTTTCAAAGAGCCAGGAGGTGCTCACCCTGGATGTAATTTTTCATGTAACTCATCAAATCTGTCCAGCTCAATGAATTCAACCCTCAGTTTTGCTCTGCACATTTTCTAGTCTTTTGTTCTGTGAGTAGCGGAGAACTTTGAGATTCAAAGGAAGATTTGCACCCATTTTCTACCTATCCTGTAGCTGGATTTTGAGCCAGCCTTTGTGATCCTTTAGATCACAAAGGAAAACCTGTTGATTGTATTTACCAAACAAAAGCGTGTGGTTTTAGAATTCAGCACTTTCAAAGGGCTGTGAATGTCACCGGCTGCTGACCAAAGAGAAAAGAATATTTCCAAGAAGTGGATGAAAGGCACAGCTTCCAATTATCTAGAAGGAAGAAAGAGTGTGAATCTCCTCCCAGGAGCAGAGTGACATGCTCCCTGTGTAGAGCAGCCCAGATGGCCCGGTTTTATTTACGTGTCCCATCTCAACAATCACTGCTGTGCTGTGGAAACACTTGTCACTTGTGACAGCAGGAGAGATCACTGCCCCCACTTACAAACCACAGCTCAGGGCAGCTGCAGCCTCTGCTCCTTCACCATCCTCCTAAGGACAGGAATTCCAGTGAAAGATGGGAATCTCTTAACTTTGCTGGCTGAGCCACACTAAGTGAAGAGAGATGAAAGATGGAATAATGAAAGGGAGAGAAACCGGGCTGAGCTGTGCAAGGACAACCTGCCCACAGCTGAATTATTCAGCTGCCAGATCCTGCCTGCAGCTCCCCTGGAGTGAGCACACAGGTCAATCCATCGCCAATCTGTACCACATTCAGGTTGGTCTAAGTGGACAGGATTGTTAGTAGAGGGGTTGGGTTAAAAATCCTCTTGAGAAAAACATTTACCATTATCAAAGAGAATAAATCAGTTTATATCACACCAGCAGTATTCAAAGGACATAGAAATGTAAGATAAAGTGCAATATAGGTCAAATATTTTTCAAATAATTATACCAACCTGTTGTGGAAGATTAAACTGTTCTTAGTAAAAATACCATGACAGTCATCTCAATAATAAAGAAAACATAGGTGCTAATTTAAAATTTCATTAAGGTCCAGCAAGTAAATCACCATGAACACAACAAGCCACAAAGGTTAAGAGCTGTAGATATGTGATCTCAAGAAACTCATCAGGCCTAATTAACCTGATGGTGCACGGCAGTCACTTCGTGGAGAAAATTACAAACAAAACAAGCGACAAAAAGTGAAAAACACACACAATTTAAAAATTCTGTGTGTTGCCTCTCGAAATACAAGTTGTTCTTCTCCCAGATCACCAGGGGTCCATTTTCTTTATTCCATTGAGACAGTACAGGCAAGGATGCCCTTTAAATGAGCAGGGTGGGAGCCTTTCCTTGTAGCAGATTTCAGGAAGACTCCAACTGGATCTGGGACACAGATTCCTAATCCAGCCTTGGCTTTACTTGGGGGGAGCTGGAAGGGAACCAGTGAGGAAATAAACCCACAAGGAAACACGAGGCTCGTGACACGCTATGAGCACAGTTTACAGAAACTTAAAGCAGACACAGCAAGTACCAAAACATTCCTGTGAATTTTTGAGCTAAATGGGATTATCTCCATATACATTGGATAACATTTAATAAGATTAGACTCATATTACAACCGATTTATGTGCTTTAATGCAGCAGATATGTAGAGTGGGAGCAGACTTGAGGCACCTGTACTGACAATGCGTGGTCTTTTAAATGAATAGTTCAGATAGGATCCTCTTCTTTCCCTTACAGCAACAACCAAGGTTAAATGAAAATGGAAGCACAACAAATGGAAGAATATAAAAGCCTCTACAACTTCATAAGCCTTTCTGCACATTTTTGGACAGCACATGCAAGCAATGCACTAAGATCACAGTCTGAGTTTTAAAAAATCAGGTATAAATTTTGAGTCACGTTAACTACCCACCCCCCCCAGGGAAGTCACTGCTCCCAGGCAAACACATCTCTGATAAAGGGATGTGAGAAAAGGGAATCAAATTGACAGATGTACACAAATCCCACTGGAGGTGTCAAGCCAGGCAAATAAAACCCCACGCCAATCAACCAAATTATGCAACGCTTATTTACCTTTGCTGAAAATACATGGAAATTTTCATTACAGAAGAATTACAGCAGGAAAAGAAGCCCCTAAGAAAGCAGCTCCTGACATTTTATGGAAAGGACACTTGACTCCAGCTGCCTCCAGCTGAGCATCCACGAGCCACAGCAGTGTCACGGTGACTGCCCCTCACAAAACCCATCATCTCTGAGAGCATCACCTGTGTTGGTGTGACATGTCCAGTCCTAAGCCATGAGATCTGGACTGGTGTGCGAGTGCTGTAGTGGTTTTACTCTCTGCAGTAAGGCTGGTTGTTGGACTGGCTCTGGGTTCAGTCAGGCCGCTTTGTCCCCATCCATCTCCCCACCGTGTAGCTGAACCTCCACCTGGATTGCAATCCTTTTCCCAAAGAGCCTGCTTTGGCTTTTTCCCAGTTATATGCATACCACACATAATGACTTGGCTCATTTATTATCAAAATATTGAATTTAAGGTCTGATGGCTTGGGTTCTGTGGAGAAGTAAAAAGCACTCTCCCCTCCCTGAATCACCACAAAGATATTTAGCACATTAGTGGAACTTCATTTATTAATATCAACAAAGCATCTGAGCCAAGGATATAAATTCCTTGCTCACATAACATATTGCAGGAAACAGAGTTACACCAGGCAGCAATTTATTCGTTTGGATTTTCCAGTAAAGATCTATTGCATAGAATATCAACTATCCTTTCCACAGGGGATTTATTCAGCACTTACCCTTACTCACAGTATCAATGTAATTTAAGGGCTTCAGTTTTTTCAAACTTGGCTTTGTGTAGAATATATGAAGTGTAAATACAATTAAAGAAAGCACACACATTTTTCTCCAGCTTTCAAATATGGGTCACTCTGTCCTTTGTCCTGAGTTTCTTCTATTCACAGTTTGTTCCCTTCCCTGGTTTTCTCAGCCAATAAACAGGTTAGTTAGTCTTGTCCTAAACATATGACCTAGTTTTGTTATCCACAAAGCAGTTTGCTTAACACCAGAAATACTGTGAAATAATACAATACTAAGAAAATTTATCCCCCAAAATTAAGTTGTTGAAAAAGCCATACACACTTAAAAAATGATACTTAGCCGCTAAGATCACTAGACCAGCCCTACAGGTATGTAGATTGCTGAGTGGAGAACTGGCCTTCCATGTTGAAAAAATAAATGTTAATATGCCCCAAAAACTGTTAAGTGAATTCAAATATTCATACAGTTGCAGCCTCTGCTTGAGTGACTGTTATCTTGAAAACCAGTATTTTTATTCAAATGCAGCCTCAGTCAGAAACACTTCCCTTCCTGATCCTGAAAAGACAAGGTGTGTGTCTGTCAGGAATTAAGCAAAGCTGATGTTACACAACGTCACCCTGACCTGAGATACCATTCCAAGGTGCACCACAGAGAAAAAGGAAAAAAAAAGGGAAGAATAAAAAGTAGTGGAACTGTGAAGAGCACATTTGTGAATGTGAAATATAAACCACTCATTTGCTGGAAGATGTATCTAGTTTCCACTAAGCAATTCTTTAATCTCCAGGTGACAGAGTTTGCTTTTCTGGTTACGTGAAATAAATAAACAAAAGCAGAAAGGCACAAATTAGCTGTAAAAGCCACTACTGGCATTAATGCACATTCTGAGCTTGGGGTTTCCCAAAAGCTGCTTCCTCCAGGGAAGGAATCACAAGTTGCCTTTGGAGCTGCATCAAATACCAAAACTTCCATCACTCTCTGAGTGTTTCCAGCTTAACTTTCAACAAGGTCTAGGAGAAATCCAAAGGGAGGAAAGAAACTTAACAGTAGGGAGCAGCAGGAGAAAGTGATGACTGGGTAAGAAAACAAAGATGGAATATAAAGTTGATTCATATGAAGTGACAGGGACAAAACCAGTCCTAAACACACAGCCATTGAAGTTGAGCTGATTAATGCCACTCAAGACAGACAGTATTTTGCAAATGTCAGTTTTATACAAGGATATTAGGAAAGAAATAAAGAACAAAATCAAAGATATTAAATCACTTCATAAACATGTGAAATGCAGGCCTGGCTCTGCTCTTACCTTGTCTTGAAAGGGTCCAGTTCAGCCACATCTGGCACTGCAAGTCTTGTCTGTGCACCTCTATCTCCCACCTCCACTCTCCTCCACAGCAGTGTGGGGTGAGGGGATGTTACAAAGCATCTCATCTCCAACAAGTCATATAATTATGCTTTCTTATTGCTATTAGGAACACTGTAACATCACAAATCCCAGAAAAACTGGGAGACCCTTCAGAGGACAGATCAGATGAGCATCTTCTGTGCCTCATTAATATCGACAATAGCAAGTAACCCAAAATATGGATCATCACTAAGTGCAAACAGAATCAGTTGGTAATAACGTATTAGCAACTTCATTAGCAAACTGGATATTCCTGGTCATTATCTATCATTCAATTTGCAAACAATATTTTGAATAGATTAAAACACATCATTATCAGTCCAAGTCCCATGTGAAATGCAAAGTTTTCTATTAAGGGGTGTACTGAAGTTTATTTTTTGAGTTGCTAGAAGCTCTGAAAACCTGCTAACTATCAAGGCATGGCTTCATAGAGGGGAAAAAAAAATCAATTTCTCTTCTCTCCAAATAAAACTCAATTCCTTAATGCCTTCCAACAACCATCATGCTGGCAGTGCTTTGTTGCCAGTTTTGATTAGGTTTTCTTACCACGCTGAGCACCGAACTGCAAGGCTGAGGTGGACACACTCCCCAGTGCAACAGTACTGAGGTACAGTGGCCTTGGTTTAACCCAGTCCTACTCAGAGAGCACGAGTGGAAATCCTTTTGCATTGTTCCAAGAAGACTCTAACCCTCTTCATAAATTTCATCTTTGTAGCCACAGTCTACAAAACCCACACAATACAAAAATGTACTTCATCTGCTTTAAACCAATTTACCAATTCCAACTAAAAAAATTCCACTTTTAGCTCTCGCATTGCAGAACTCAATGAACAAAGCTCCCAGCTTTGTCCACCACCTTCATGCTTTTGAAAACCTCCATTCTTTTGCACTCAGCCTTCTCCTCTCCAAACTGAAGTCACAGCTTCTTTATTCTCCCTTTGTATCTCATCTAACTCCACTACATCCTTCATGAGATGCAGAGATATAAAGTGTTAAAGAATTAAGTCACATCATTAATTTTTTACACAGGAGAAAAACTACGCCCTCAGTCCTCTTCCCAGGACATTCTTGTTCGTGCCTAACACAGTGTAGATCTCTGAAAAATTGTTTTAAAGCATTCTTTGAAATTAAACTTTTATATCCTGAAACAGCAGGTATTGGTATGCAATCTACCACCCCCACCACCCCCCACCCATGGCAGAGCTGACACACAGCACCCAAAACCCTGCAAAAACAAATCATGTCCCAACCTGAGTTCACCATGAACTGTTCTGCACACAGGACACACGACTGAGCTTTAAAAAAACCCCTGAAACTCCACAATGAAGCATATTGTGAAAGTCTTTCCTTAAGCATCACATACTCATCCAATATAGACTTTTAAAAAACCAGAACAACTTCCACTCACATTGACTGTCCTTTATAAACTGCTTTAAACAGTGCTGCTGACAACCCTGTGTGGCTGTTTTGTCTATACTTCTCTCAAACCTCAAATAAATTATTTTCCTTGTCATCTCAAACTTATATAACCTGTTACCATATTACAACACTCATTACCTCTGTTCAACCCTACACTTACAACATACTCGAATTGTTGATTATTAAGAGATAGGACTGTGACAATCCTTACAAGCAGGTGTGATACAGGTGTCCTAGAGCTCACACCACCTTTACTCCTTGCACAGTTTAAGTCAGAATAAGCCCAGAAAGACTGAGGGATGATAATTTTTGACTTCTCTGAGTCCTTCTGCAAGGGAACCAGTCCTACTCCTTCCACCCACACACAGCCCCGAGTGACAACTGCCCTGTCTTTCCCCTTCCCAGCCTTGCCTGTCCTGAAGGATTTTACAACCTCTGCTTTTCACTGCCTGTTTAATTTGTGTTGAGAAAGTGAGAAAACTTTCACGAAAGGCTCTGCTCGGCTACACTTTCCTTATCCCATGGCCACCAGTGACATTTACAACACCAGTCTCTGGAATGCAAGCCAAGGAACAGGAAATGAAACACAGAGCAGGTAAAGGTAGGAGCTTTTTTTGGTTTTTCCCTTTGCAGCTTCTTTTCAGGAGTATGCCAGGAGAACTGAAATAACATTTACTTTGGTAGAACTGAAAGTCAGCAAGCAAAAACTCTCCTGCATCCTGCTCTGATATGGAGTTTAAATGTACTGCACAAAAACCTCATACCTTACTAATGCCTGATTTTGGGACCCTTTGAAACAAATTTCTTTTCAACCTTTTCACAACTGTCCTTAGGCCATCACACTCTTTTTTCTTTACAGAAACCAACCTGATGACGTTTAGGAGACCTCACTGAACTGTCCTTGGGGCAAAACCTTCCACCCTGAGTTAAGAAATCCTGATGACTTTCCCAATGGAAGTGAAACGCATAGAAAGGTAATTTCAGGCATTCCAGTGAGTTTTATAAATTGCCAGAAGTGACAATACCATCTGGGTATTTATATATTGCCAGAGGTGACAATACCATCGGCCCCTCCATCTGGGAATGCTCCCAGCCAGGGAATGCCAACATCCTGTTGGCATTAACTGAGTAAACAACTGCTCAGTGCACCTTGGCTGTTTCTTAACTACCTTAGTGACTTCTGAAAGTGTCATAATTCAGTGAGGCTGCAAGGCATTTGTCACACTCTGTCCTTTTTAAGAAAGCCTGAATTAAAGGTGTGACCCCATTATCAGACAGCCCATTAATTAAATGATCCAGAAATGAGAGCAGGAATTTACACCCTCCCTGGACAGGACTACATGTTCTTTTAGCAAAATGCTTTGCACTAATGAACAAGTGATTTTTAGCTGTCCTCAAACACAAGTACTGTAGAAATTTTGGAGGAAATTATCACCTGATTGTCATCAGTAGAAAAAAAATAGGGTGTAACATTCAGAGAGGAAATTCCTTCAGGAAAAAAATTAATTCAATTGCACCTTCTCAGCTTCATAAACAATTTACCTGAAAGATTTTAGCTGACCACTTCAGTCAGACCAAATATCAGGCAAATTAGGATCCAAAAAGACATCAAGAAGGTGTTTAGTTCACTCTTTGCTCCTGAGCAAGATAAAATACACTCAGGTACAAGCCAACAGGTATCTCTTACTTGTATGAACCACAAATGTAAAAACAGCTGGGTTTTCCTTCAGCCAATCTTTCTGGTTACATAATAAGCTCACTTCAGTGGTTACATGACTGTTTTTCTAAATGCATGACAGTGTTTAAATATCTCATGGGCATTTATTAATTCATTTATAAGGAACATGAGCATGGGTTGAACCAGCAAAATGATGCCCACATTTTATTACAGCAGGACTGTATATACTGATTACTTTCCCCAGCTCTGGTTTGGTTTGGGTTTTTTTACATTCCATTTTTTCTTTATGTTTAAGGCAGACAGGTTTCAAGGCAAACCCAGTGTTCCCTACAGGACCTGTTTAACACCTCGAGGTGTTCTGAAGCACAAACATTTTTGTGTAGATTTGCAACTATCAATGCAGCATTTGTCTACAGGTTGTGAGAAACTGATAAAATTAATCTGTGTGAACTGAGCACACTGAAGCACAAGATGTTTAGGAAATCAGGAGCTTGCATCAGCCAAGAGTACTCAAGGGGACTCAAGTTTTCCCGCTGATGTGACTCCACAGACACAGTGGAAAGAAGTCTAAAGAAGGAATTACAATTAATATTTGTTCATTTTCATATTTCCCTTTATTTTCTTGTTGGTTTGAATCTGCGGATCTCATTCCATCATTGCAGAATGCCTGTATTACTCAAGCAAAGATCTAATATGGAAACCTAAAGTCCTTATCTCAAT
Organism: Myiozetetes cayanensis; assembly: GCF_022539395.1. NCBI lineage: Eukaryota > Metazoa > Chordata > Aves > Passeriformes > Tyrannidae > Myiozetetes > Myiozetetes cayanensis. Next base: position 61,558,467 of record NW_026087853.1, on the reverse strand, counting down.
CAAGTGGCATATAAATTAAGGTCTAGAAAACAAGTAATTTTGTTCACTTTTTGGGTCACCAGTTGAATTATTATCTGGTGCTTCTCATTCTGCAAACTTTTAAAAATACTATAATCTGTAGTATTTACTTACTGTAGTATTACTTACTGAGAGATTAAAATAGAATTACAAATAAAATAAAAGGGAAAAAAATGCAAGTCTCAAAGTGAAAAGCTAAAACTACCATCTGGTTCAAGCAGGATTTTAATTTTAAAAAAGAGCAAGAGAAATGAAAAAGCAATTTTCAAAGTAAGAGTTGACAGACTGAAGCTGGAATACTGAACAGTAATTTTATAAACAGTTCAGCTGTAGCCAAATGCCAAGAGGGAAACAAATAAAACCAACAATTGCAACAACATTGTAGAGCTGGGGCAACGATAACAATGATATGCACTACAAATTACCAAAATCCATGAATTAGACTACACTTCACAGGACCACTTCACACTTTCAGATGACCAGCGAGGAAATGTTGATATCTGAGGATCTCAGTAGGACCAGTTTAGGTTAAAATTTATAGACTCTTAAGTATCAATAAATATCAGTATAATGAATATATTACTACACACGTCATTTTGTACTGCACAACATTCTGTCATTCTGAATAACAAATCATAAGCATGAGTAAACTATACCCAAAAATGTCCATGTGCATTTCCTCCTAGAAGTGTATTATTGAGAACAAGTGTGTTACCAAGGGCTAAACTCCTGCATTCAGAGCAACTGGCACTGTATTTTTGTCCCATCTGGTTTGGCAAGCAAGGGAGCTTTGCAAAAAGGGAAGCAATAAGTAGTCTGATGAGTTTAATTTCATGAAACTTTTTACCTTTCTTTGTCAATCTGAGTCTCATGTGAGGAAGGTTTCAAAGTGATTCTCGAAGTTTTAGTCCAGCTTTGTTGACAAAAGTCATATCAAACAGTGGATTACCACAGGAGAGAAGATTTCAAGGAAGTAAATAAGTTTTCAGTTGAGCTTTAAAGAAGGTTCCTTTTCCTCTTTTCTGCTTTGAAGCATTAGAAGAATGCTAAAATGTCTAAAAGTTTCACACAGCTTTATTCTGTACACTCATTTTACCTGACTGACAAGTGGCATTCACAGCGACACAAAAACCCCCAGCTGACACATCTTGCTGGTCCCAACAGGAATTACATGCTTATAACCTGCTATTCCCTGCAGTAAACAGACAGAGAAGCTCTTCTACCAAAAAAAAATATTTCCATTTCATTTCAAACTTTCCATCTTTTTCAGATACAATCTGAACAGCATCACTACAGGATAGGAGAGGGGCAATGAGCTCCATTCAGGTCTTTGGGTACACAGCAACTTCTGTTGCTGCCACAGATATTCCACCTTCTGGGAGTTAATGCACCATATTCTTACTGGAAAAAAAATACACCACCACCACCACCCAAAATCAAGGTAAAAATATGTATTGGGCAACAGACACATTTCTTTTTATTACTCCTAGGAAGAGGCAGCAGGTAACAAAGGATGTGTGAGTGGCAATAGAAGGAACAGGTATCGCCTTGTTTATGTTTTTCAGGCTATAATATGCTTCAGAAAATCCTATCTTAATATTTCCTGGAGAAGACAGACATTGCACAGTCCACTGCACTGATATCAGCATCGTTCTGCACTCTTATTAAAGTAATGTCCAATAACAAAGCTAATAACAATACACTACACCAAAGTCATGTCCTATGAGAATATTGTCTAATTGGATAGATATCACTGAAGAGAGACATAATGTTTCATCCAGCCAGGATCATTTATAGTGTACTTAAAGATCTACTTGTCAGAAATAATGGCTACAGACATTACACTAAAATAATGGACCAAATTACTGAGCTTCTTCCAGTCATGGCATGCTGGAAGGGGAATTTTAGTGGAAAGCAGCTGGTCCAAAAGGCCCAGTGGAGATTTCCACAGGCCAGTTACCTGCCAGTCTAAAATTTCTTCTTCCTTCTGCCATGGAAGCTGTAAGGACATGTTCTGGGAGTAACCCAGATGCTGGCAAGGGGCACAAGTTCTACTACAGTCCATTTTTCATCAAATGGAAAAGTGTTAATACACAAAAATTGTAATCAAAATGTCACAACCAAAATACGACATGGTTTCCAGTGACACACCCTGTTCACATCACTCTCTTTCGGTGGAAAAGCTGCTTTCAAAATATACCTACGAGGGACATCAACAAAATTCACTGCCAACCTACTGCACATCACAGTTTCTGTGACCAGCCCTCATTTAACAGAGGTTCATGGGATCTGACCACAGGCTTTTCTCATTACAAAAGCACCTTTTTTTACCCAGAAAAGTCTGATCTCAAATTCTTTAATTATATGCCTTGTTTAATTGAAGCCTGCATTTTGGTTCAAAATTGGACTGGAGCTGCTGTGTAACACACCAAGTGACACCTTCTGAGTCAACTGGTCCAGATTTCTTACTAAAAAATTCTGAGACAAGACCTGCAAAACATTTCCCAGGAAGGGGAGAATCTTTCACGCTTATGTCAACATTATAGAACTTCAGTTGGAAAATTGACTGACTACAGTTTCTACAGCTTAATGAAAAAAATGAACTCCTGAGATACAACAGTGAGAAAGGATGATCTGCAGGAGTCACAGACTATTCAAGATACAAAGTCTTTTCTTACATCCACAGGTGAAATTCAGAGGAATGGTTGGATGATTAAAATATTTACAGTGAAGTGACAGCACAACTTAAAGGAGAAGTATCTTGATAATCATTTACATTAAAGACTATTGAACATATTCTCTGTTATACTCTGGTGATTAAATTTAAAGTTTAAACTGCTGGTTTCATAGCTTCTGAAGCATAAAAATACCATTTAACTAACTGGTTTCTGTGTTGAATATAAAAATACTGCTTAACTAACTGTTTTCCTGAGGTTCACTTCTAAAACTCCCTCAGACAGAGTAAATATCCTCAGTTTGTAATTGAAAGGATGTTAGTCCCAGAACTGTATTTCCATAACAACTGCACCCTCATTACAATTCTCACATTTTGTCAAGAACTCTCTCTGTTGATATTTTGTCAGCAAAGTTTAATTAAACAAAAGCACTTGTGCACTATGAATGTGAAATTGCAGTGATGAGATGGTGTACAAGGTGAAGTATAAGGGTGTTACCAAAACTTAAATCAGTGGTATTTGGAATCCAAACATAGGAATGAAATGGTTTAAGCCAATTATACGTGACCACCTCTTCTCCATGAAAGTGCAGTAACAGTTTCAGAGGGATGATGCCACAGGTCCTGAACATCACAGCTACAGATTCACTAGTAACCAAAACAGGTCAGAGATTGTTTATGTGGTTTAATTGCCTGCTCTCTCACTGGAATGGTTTTTTTCCTGTTCATTCCAGACAGTGAATGAATGGGCACAACTTGGAGACCCCCAGTTCCATCCCCCACAGCCAGTCTGGCCACTAGCACTCCTTTTTGGAAGCAGCCAGTCCAGTCCCTGCCACCCTGCTTTGGAAGGGAATGACCTCAGACACACGGAGGGAGCTGTGCTGTGCCATTTGGCCTTGGGGAAGGAAAACAGCCACTGGCTCCTTTTATTTGATTGTGAAGGCCCTGGTGCCTCTAAGAAGGTTGCTGGCACATGGCTTGCAGAGCTTTGCATCCCCTCACTAAACATCCTATTGCTCAACCATGCACAGCGATCAACATCCTCACAGGATGCTCCCAGGGCACATCCCCCACATGCCACAACAGGGGAACACATGCTCAAGAGTGGACATGCTGTGCTTCTTTCCAGCAGAGACACGGCTGGTTTCTAAAGACTTAGATGGTTGCTTAAAAAATGGTTTGTTTGGGAATTTCTAGGTGAGAGATCAAAAAACATCTTTTAATTACCTCAATACAGAAATTCATTAGAAACAACGCTGAGTGTGAAATACAGCTGCCATTTCTCAGACATCACACAGCTAAATGTGTCCCAGCACAGAAAGCAAGATGCTTTTTTCAAAAATAATTGGAACTTAAATCTGATCCACTGTTTGCCTTACATTTTATCTCGCCATTTAGAAGAAGGTCTTTTATTTTTATCAGCAGAACTGTTGCACACTGTCTCCCCCTCGTTCCTGAAAGAAAAGACACTTCAAAGCTGCTCTACTGAATTATCAATAGCAATGGCCCTTTCTGTTCGCTGCCCAGGGTGCAGAATGTGCATTTCTAACCACAGCATAACACACTCCAGCAGCACGGGGCATTTCCAGCGCTGCTGATAATCCTGTTTGCAAAGACTGGGAGAGCTTTCAGAGAGGGAGAGCCCTCACAGGCTCTGGCATCTGATCCACAGTAACCCTGAGCTGGCTTACAGACTCACTGGCTTGAGGGCAGCCTATTAAAGCAAGCCCGGAGTGCTGGGCCAGTGAAGCGTATCAAAGGCTCCCTTCAGACTCCCGCTTTTGAAAGAAATTAAATCTCATCTGCTTATTCTTAAAGATGGAACAGCCCTGTCAAACCCACACACTCAGCATCCCTGAGATGTCGGTGGCAATCACCTGCACAAGTGAAAACCCAGGAATTCTTATTCTCAGCATCTCTGACACGAGTAAAGCCACTCATGTAAAGTGCTGGCAAAGCGCCCGTGTCGTACCCTTGTCTGCTGATTGCTCCTCACAGGCTCCCAGCCTGAGCTTTCAGCTCGTACACAAACCTCTGTGCCAAGGAAACCGAAATTCAGGGGCAGCTCCGTTGCCAGCCCTGCCCCAATGACATTATTTTCTCCTGGTTTCCCTGTATTCCTTGAAATCTGCAAGTTCCTGTCCACAAGTATAGGTATTTTCCCATAAATTCCTGGTATGTGGTAGATGCTGGGTTCATAAACGATCACAATGAGTTCAGTGAAAAATGAGTGTACAATGAGCTTACACCATGCTAACTTTACTCATTGTTAAATTTAAAAAAAAAGTAATGAAACTTTCTGTTGAAGTATGAAGACTGAAGAAAGAAACTGGTGAGAAAAATCACCACCACCCTACATTTAAATTACTGTTCTTCCCTGGATGAACTGAAAAAACGAATGTAAACAGCAGTGCTGAAAACAGTTCATATTTTCAGAATTCTTGGTTTGTGAATTCCAGGTGCTACTTCTCAGGCATGCAGGAAAATTGGATTCCAAAAAACATTGATTTTAGCATGACAGTGTTTTTCGGAAGTTAATGACATGCAAATCATTTTGAATGTATTTACATTTTTGATTAGGACAAGATTGAGAAGTTAGAAAATAGAGTAATGATCCTCCTGCAGGTTCCAGTAAAGATGCTTCAGATATGCAAGAGACATGAATAACTAACGTGGAAAAAATAAACAAAGGTCAAAAATAAATAAAAGAGATTAAAGGCTGAAGATAAATAACCTGTCTGCACTATCCTCCTCAAAGAGTTCACCCTATCTAGGGTGCATACTTTTTTAATTAATGAAAAACTAGTTTGATGGGAAAACCTACGTCACGCTGGGGCTCTGAGGGGCTTCTCTGGAAACTCACAGTTCTGTTACACTGAGAATGCTCCTCAAACTCCCCAGCAGAACAGTGTCACCTCAGGAGCTGTGAAACTCAAGTCTGCCAATGAAACTTAAGAAAGACATTTGATCAGGTCTATTGCATAATTCACTTTCTCTTCTTTGGGCTGAACTGCAGAAGGAGCAGCCCAGCTCCCAGCCCTCCGCCTTCCTCGCATCCCAGATACCTGACAGACACCTGACATAGATCCTACAGGACCACCCACTCCAGCAGCACAGTGCCAGGAGGACAAGCATTATTGCCAAGATGTAAACTACTCAGAAAGTGTTTTGGGCACCAGCTGTGAGCAGCCCACAGTGAGGAAGAGGGCTATTTCTAAGTGGAGTGTCTAAGAAGTAACCCAGGGGCTGCAGCACCTGAGAAATCTGGAAGCTAAACAGAAAGCTTGAATAATCTCAACTGAGACAGAAAAGCAAAATGTGGGGGAAAAGAGAAAAACTGGGAGAGAGACAGGGGATAATCAACCTCAAGAAATTAAACATTATATTTTCTGGACCTACCAGCAGGAAAAAAGCACAAGTGCTTTTTTTACACAAATAACCCAGTCACAGCCAATGAAAGAATCTGTCAGATGGCCCTGACTCTCAGGTGTATCTTCATGAGCTTTTAATTCTAGTTTACAGCAAGACACCTGGAAAAGTGGGCAGGAATAATGCTGCATATGGCCAGTTTTCAAGCCTGCCTACCTGAATTCAGCTGCTACTTTTTTCAGCTTAATTCTTCTAAACCAACCAACTGTGGCTAGACATGAAATACCAAAGTTGCACTGCAGTTTGGAGGCACTGCAGAAAATCATTGCAAATGCCTGGGGAGTGCTTATACATAATAAATGTAAAATCACATAGGCCATCAAATTTGGGACCGGGAAAAGCATTGTCACTAATCAGCAAGAGCCTTTTGAGGTCATTTTGCCTCCTTCCAGAAGCCCAGGGGTGTTTCTCCGAACTGCTACCTGGATAACCTGCTCATCCCCTCCTGCCATTGACAGCATCTGTTTCTCTACCTTCTGCTTGAGCTCTCATTTGATTTCTGAAGGATTCATGTATTTGGTCTAAATGGAGCCCTTGAATTTTTCATATAGAAGATATGGGCAAAGTTAATGTCCTATGACATCCAAGAGGACAGCTGGGACTTCAGCATCTTGGCTCTGAAATGCACATGGGTGTCTGATTGAACCTCACTACATCTCAGAGACGCTGAGGACCTGTCAGCTTCCACTGACATCCACGCCCAAGCCTGAAAACTCCTGCTGTGGTATCCAGCAACAGATCCAAAAATTTACCAGAAGGTTCTCCAGCTCGCTAAGTGTAGCTGCAACTTTGGAAGAGAAACCTGGAAAGGGTGGATCTGTACTTTAACCCATTTTCTTGCTGTCTTGGCATTTAAACCAGCGGGTCATGGAATCACAGTAAGGTCTGGGTTGAAAAGGAATTTAAAGATCATCTAAGTTCCAACACCCCTGCCACAGACAGGGGCACCTTCCACTAGACCAGGTGACTCGGAGCACCATCCAGGCTGTTCTTGTTGGATGTGGAAGTTCACCCAGTTTCCCACTGGAGGCAGGAGGTGGGGTGTTCATCAGCACCTCACTGAGGTACCCAAGGACCCTGCTCCAGGCAGAACAGGCAACAGCCACCACTGCTTCATCCACAAATTCCCTCAGGTGAAGCAGTGCTGAGTGCAATTCCCTATTATTTGTTCCACAATGACAAGCAGATTAAGACCATGCTGTGCTGGGTGATACAAATGTACCACAACAGAACATGAGACTGGAAGGATGACACTGTTTATTGATTCTCATTCTTCACAATCAAGGGTAATTAGGTAATCATGAGTCTAATTCAGACAGGTCTACAGGAAGCCTAATGCACTCGCCAACACACAACCAGTCTTAAAATAACATTCTGTACCACTAAAATAACATGGCATAGCATAAACACTTAAAGATGTAGCTACAGACCTCAGGAAGAAAGTGGCAAAGATTAAAAGTATTATCAATTACAACCTCTACCCTGAAGAATTTCTTCAACCTACACACAAAAAAGAAAAGGAGCAAAAAGCCCTACCACTAATTATATATTTATTCACAAGAGATATGAGGTACTGTAAAACCTACATTAAAGTCTCACACTGCTGAATTGCATTTCATCCTAGTTACCTCCCAAGACATTGATTTTTTAATGTGGTATTGTGTTTTTAATATAAGCAAAGGAGAGCCATGTTGCTTCACAGTTAAGTCACAACCTTGATCCGCAAATAGCTTTAAACAAAGACAGCGTTTGGTTTTGAGGACTTTTTTTTTCCCTCCCCTTACAGAGAGTCCCTTCAACAAGGCAAGTTATTCTGAGAGGACTTAAACAGAGCCAAGAGCATGGGAAAGGAGAAAAGGAAAGTGTAAAGGAGGAAAGGATACAGACACTTTCAGAAGAAAGGTTCATTCAGAAGAACAGGCATTCAGTCACTTGCAGGGAGGTTTTATGACTTGTACTGTGTTAAAAAGCAAGGCCTGCAAAGACAGGAGTTTTGAAGTAAACGTGCCAACAGCTGACTCAATTCCCACTGCTTTTACTACTCCACGGGGCCCTCAGGAAGCACTTTCCTTCTATTCCTCCTCCCATCCCGTTCCTCTCTCCTACCTCATCGTGCCGCTCGCAGTCATACCAGCGTGAGGGAAGGTCGCTCTGCTTTCAGCGGGGATTCAGCATTCCCTACATCCTTGCTCAATTCCTGCCCTCTTCCTTCCGTGAGAAAAGTCAGGATGCCCTTCCACCCCCACCCAGTCTTCCACCCCACCCCACCCCACCCCCGCTACAGGGGTCCACCTGCCCCGACCAGTCCTGCCCACGCCCTCCCCTCATTCTCACCCTCCCGTCCCCTCCGGTGCCGCCTCACGGCTCCATCCCCAGCCAGGGCGGACGGTCCAGCCCGGTCCTTCCCGCCGGGTGGCTCCTCCTGCCTCTCAGCCCCGGGATGCGGGCGGGATACCCCGAGCTCCCCAAACTCGGGGGAGCGCTCCGGGGGATTCCCCTGCCCGTGCCCACCCCCACCGCCATTCCCGAGTCACCTGCCGGCAGGAGCAGCCCCAGCGCCGGTCCCTCGGACGGGGCAGCGCCGCGACACGCGTGGGCTCCGCGGGGCGACCCCGCCGCCTCCCCCGCCGCGATCCCGGGTGGGCCGGGCCGGGGAGCCGCCCCCCGGCTGGCACAGGCACCTCTGGGCCGCCCCAGTCCCCGCTCCGCCGGCCGTGCCCGCAGCGCTGCCCTGCCCGCCCTGCCCGGTGCCGCGGAGCCCGCGGAGCCCGCGGGGACGGGGCGGTACCTGCGCTCCGGTGCCCTGTCCGGCTCAGCCCCCTCAGCCAGCGCCGCTCCCCGCCTGCTCCATTTCTTTGGGGGTTTTCTTAGGGTTTCTAATCTTGCCGTCCCTCCGCGGGGGACCCCGAGGGCACGCGCCGCCTCAGCGCGGTGGGCGCATCCCGCGCTCCAGGACAGGGATGGGCGCAGGGAGCGATGCCCGCAGGCTCCGTCTGGCAGCCGCTGCCGCTACGCGAGGAGTGAGAAACTTCCCCCGACACACTGGTTTGCTTGGGGAGCGGAAGACGCCAGGCTCAAGCCATGAGGAGATCCAAGCGTGGGGACCACAGACCTCAAGCTGCGGGGCAATCCTGGATGGAGATGCGGGCAGGGATGCAGCGAAGCCTGGGATGCGCTGTTCCCACGCGCTCCGACTGCGCCGCTGCCGCTCCTCCAAACCCTCCCAGGTACCGCGCACCTGCATCCAGGGGCAGCTGCGGCTCGGCGGGCAATTCCAAACGCACCAGACGGCTCTGGAAAACACTCATTTCTAGCTACGGTCACTGCCAAGGACTGGAAGGACTGGGAGACATGAGAACCGTAGTTTGAGTCTTTGGTGGATGCAACAAAGTTTGGACCACGGTAAAATGTCACTCTCAAAACATCTTTGACTCTTTTTATTCCCAAATTTGACACCAACTTTGAATGGGTAATGTCACTTAGAGCAAATTTCAAGTTATTCCATGCAAGAATATGAATCTTAGACCACTTGAAGGCTCAGTCCTTTGGCACAATGCCACACTGAACTTCAATAATGACTCTCACTGTATTTTTTCTATATAAGACATTTCAAACTAAATAGGGCAGAAAATGAACCTAAGTGTCTTTAGTAACTCACTTTTGGACTTCCAGAGCTGCTTTGCACACCTACCAAACTTTTTACTGTGGCAGCTCTCAAATGTCTCTTTTTCAACAAGGAATGCAAAGGAGAATATTCTTTAAAATACCCAGAGCAACTATGCTACCTCATGAATATTAATAAACATTAAACTTCGTGCCATGAAAATAATTTTCATGCAAAAGGCCTTATGCACATAAGTGGATTCCCTGGCAGAGTTCACACTTACGACACATTGGAGGTCTTTGCTTGAAACAGTAAAGGATATTGGGAATGCCAAGCTCTCAATATGTAACATCCTTATGGGAAATTAAAAGCAAACAAAAGCCACCAGAATTAAGAAAGCAAACAAACCCAAAGAATTTGGTTTGAATGGGAATTTCCTACCTCTTCTGAGCTAATTTACCCATCTCTACATTTTGCTCTTTAAATTTTAAAGCATCTGAACATTTGTTCTGTCAGTCGAGAAAAAATGGACTTACTTAAACTCATGTTAGATCCCCTGGGGATATCACAGGGAAAATAGGACAGCAGTGCTAAGGAGAAAAACTCCATCTACAGCATCTTTTACAATTAAAAACTTGCAAACAGTGAACAGCAACAACAGGGAAAAAACCACCCCCAGAAAGCAAACCAACAGTGAAAAGTATTTCATTCCTTTTTATGCTTTAATTCAAAAGTCAACACTGTATCCAATGGCCAATGTACAAAAAGTGGAAATTAAAATTATGTATGTCAGTGGCAAGAGCTGACAAGTTGCTCTGCATGAAGTTCTGCACCCGTATTTTTCCTGACATCTAATAAACACATAATATCTTCATCAAATTTCACATGAAAAGCCAAAAAATATGACACATAACTTTGTCATGCCTGACATGCAATAAAAACCCAGCATCCTTCAAGTTCTAAACATTGACAGAGACGACACTGAAGCACAAATGTAAGTCCTCCAACTTCTTAACTGTGATGTCTAGAAGTTTCCCTGGATGAATTAAGTCCTGCCAAAGCTTAATCTATAATTAAATGCATTTTCAGTTTCTAGATATTTAGTTTATTCCTTAAAAAAAAAAAACATAATGAACTTAAGGAGCTTCAAATGAGTAAGAGTAAAGAAAATCAGGACAAAGCAGCTTCTCCCAACTATAACCAGTTGCCTGAAAAACTTGGGAAGTGATATTAGGAAATTTTGTCTGTGACATTTTATCCTTTAAAAAAAGGGGGCACAGTCAGTGAAAATCTCTGTATTTCATAGAAATTACACAACTGTGCAGCTTCAGGGAACTTTCTTCCATGGGGATATTTGACTATTAATTACACAGAGTGAGAATGGACAATTACAGGCTGAGAGGGTTGAAACCCATGTTTCTTATTCACAGCAAAGGAAGTTTCAAGGACTTTTTAACTTCTCATCATTTCAGATTAATGACTTGCTCTCAGTGCATTCTGGTCATTCTGAATGCAAGTCCAGCATTGGACTTACTATAATAAGATTTTTAAAACTCTGTCAAACAGAACCTGCATGTAGCTGAATTACAAGAAACCAAGGTAGGACTAAAGCAATAATGTGGCAGACTCCAAACTCAGATTTCTTGAACAAGAGGTAAAAAGTTAATATATTTTGTTAAAAAGACCCACCTTGGCACTTTATAAGTTTCCAGAATGACCTAGTTGTATAAATTAGCCAGGACTTTTGTTTTTTGCTCCTTTACTAAACCCCTAAACAGTACTTTCATGGCCATGTCAAATCTCTTAAACAATTCTGAAGAATGTATTTACTTCCAAGGTAAGATCTCACCCCTCTCACTCTTAAGAACCACTTCAATGGTCCTGCCCAAATGATCCTCACACTGAATTCCCAATCCTTTTCTATGCTCTGTTCAATACTCTCACATCCTGGCTTCCTGAGCTCTTTTTGGGTGGGATGTTTTGACATCTTTATCTCATTACTGTACTTTCATATCCCTTCAGTAACTCTTGTCCTCATATTCAGAAATGGTTTATCAGCTGGACTTAATAAGACAGCTTATTAAGGTTAGACCAATAGAAAGGTAAATTAATGCAGAAATTTTTTTTCCTGTGACTGTGAATAGATTTCTCCAGCAGTTCTTTATGTTCTTCAAGAATAATAGAAGTCATTAAAAGCACCAGTTAGACACAGATCTGGAAGAGGTGTAAAATACATGAATGTCTCCTGATGTAAGATTATTGTGCCCTTTAAAATAATAAGCCATTTAAATATAAAAAACTTTGTGTCAATTTTTACTAGGTTCCTTGCTCTCCAAGATAAAACACTTTTTAAAATTAATGATAGACAAGGAAAGAAATCTGTTCCTTTTCCAGTATAGATTAATTACCAAGGAGTCATTTGTTCCAAGTTTCTTGCTGTTAAAAAAAAAAGATCATATAAGGCTTCCCTAACTTCTCCTCCTTACCTTGTTCATGTTGGAGAAAATAATTCTTCCATAAATAAGTATACAAGCAAAAATTTTTCTTATATAGCAAAGATTAAATAATAAATCATCTAAATGTCCTGTATTGAAAGGTTGAGTGTTTTTCTTTTTTCTTCTGATAAATGTGTGATTTGTAATATGGATGTTCTGCTTTCCATGGTTAATTCATTTCCTCCTCAGGTTCCACGTGTAATGACACAGTTACACAACAGTTTATTTTAAGAGCTTGTTTCTACTTGACCTGTCATGAGCGTTGCATGGAATCGTGACTTCCAGGCCCCATCTTCCACTGGCACCTCTGCAGTGGTTGATTATATTGCTTGGTTGGTTATTGTTCCATTGCCACTTCTTTACCAGAGACAACACAACTGAACTAGAACTGGCTTTGTGATGTGTGTAAACTGAGCCCAGAATTTTACAGATCAGTGTCAAACACATCTTGCTCAGTCTGCTCTAAACCCTGAAGGAGGACTGTGGTTTAACCCAGAGCTGGGGTGAGGGTGGTCCCCCTCCTCCTCCTCCCAGAGCTGGGCTCACTCCCAAGCACCCCACAGCCATCCCAGCATCACCACAGCTCCTCCCAGCTGCAAATGCAGTTCCTAAATAAAGGCTCTCTTCATTTCTGTTGCTGGTGCAGCAGATGTTGTGCTCGTGTGCCTCTGCTTCACTTTGAGCCCCCAGTCACTGGAAGCCTTTAATCAATGGGATTTGCTGTCTGAACTAATTGAAATCAATGAGAACAATAAAATAGAACACAACAAAGAGGAACTGAAATTTAAATATACCTCTGGTTCCCAAGTCTCACAACCAACTATGCTGGTTTATAGAACTTGTTGTTTTGGACATACTTCTATTTTTTAAACCAAGTAATTCCTTTTTTTTTTTTTTTTTTTTGGATGAACTCTCCATGCTTTCTGTAATTCCATCTGTATCTGGGTTCTTGCTACTTTTGTATTTTTGTTTTAAGTTGGAGCCACCAGATCTTAGTGCAGAAGAAAGGACACATTACTGTGTTCAGTAGATTGCACATTAACAATCCTTTTCTGACAGACTGGGTGGATCAGTGTCCTCTTATGCATCTCTTCTTCTAGTCTGGCTTTTTGGACACCAGATTCGTTATTTACTGCCAAATGTAGTACAGATAAAGTAAGATTTACCTCTGTTCTTTATGGTATCTGGGTAGCAATAAAACTGAAAATCAGCAGTCATCCATACACTTTCACAAATAACCAGAGAAGGACCTCACTCACCACACTTTTTGCTAAGGTCAAAGCAGAGCGAGTGCAGATGACCTAGGAAGATTCATCAGAGGTGTGTGGCAATCATAAATACCATGGAAAACCAGTGTTACCTTGTTCAAACTCATATACTGTTTGCATAGAATTTATCTCTCTTTAAAAATAGGTATCATTTAAAATATATGTATATTCTTCTTAAAGGAATTCAGCATTTAACTCTCACAGGAGCTTTGCCAAAACTAAGCATATTACACAAAATATAAATTACTGCATCAGAGTAAAAAACCCTGCTCTATTCACCTGCAAAACTGAGCAATAGGGATAACCAACTAAGTTTTTATTCTCTAGCCAGTGTAGAATTAGCTTGGATGGCTCATTTGTAGAATAGCAGGCAAGGGAATCGCCATGGTCTGGAAGGCCCTGATCCTGTAGGCAGAGAGGGAACCTGGCTTCAGGCTGGGAAAGTTCCTCGACCTCCAGCTTGGGAGGTCCAGGTCTAAAAATTTCAGCAAAGCCAGGAAGGGTCCTCCAGTTGTGACTGGAGTTGTCATCCCATCCCATCCCATCCCAGCTTGTCACATCACCCTGGATAACAAAGGGTCTCCATTCTCCACCTGAGGAATGTTCAGACAGGCAGGGGTCATTTGGGATGGTAAAATATGTCACCCTAAAACCACGTGCTGTGTCAGTGGCCAAATGCCTAAAGTGCTGCAGGAGTGCTTACCAAAGATCCCTGGAACAGACATCCTGGGTGGCTTGATTTCTTCTCAGGGAGGAGAGAAACCTTTCCCACAGACCTGCCAGGTTGGGACTGGGTTGGAAAGGGACCTTCAAGGCTCATCTAGTCCAGCTCCTGTGAACAAGCAGAGACATCAGGTTACTCAGAGTCTCATCCAAATTAACCTTGGATGCTTCCAGGGGTGGGGCATCTCCAACCTCTCTGGACAATCCAGTGTCTCACCAACCTCATCACAAAGATTTTATTCTTTAAGTCAATGGTCACTTTATCACAGCAGCTCTCACAGGCAAAAACTCCTCCTCCATCTTAAACTGAAGGGAATTCAGGAAAACAGTGAAACCTCCTGGAGGTTGTTCCTATTTCCACACATTAGCACACCTGTCTTTAAGAATTCACATAGCAGACATCCAGGGTTAATTATGTTGGCATCCACAATTACCTCTCCCTTACACCAGACCTATCTGAGATGCAAAGTTGTTTGAATTCAAGGATCCATTTTAAATCTGAGATATCTGAGCACAATATTTAGGAAAAAAAGCAGGCAAGAGCTGTTTGGAGCCTGTGGTCCCAAGTTTAGAGTGGCACTGCAGCTCCCAAGAGCAGACCCACAATAAAAGCTTGAAAGAATGGAAATGCTTTATTCTGGCTACTCTCAGTGTTGCCTCAGCACATGTGGGAAAAAATCTAAGGATGTGTTTAAAGTTGATTTTGCTCAGTGTTTTGCATGTGCTTATGTGCTTTTCTGGGTAGGAACAGACAACACTTCAGTGAATTTAGTACTAAACACTTCAGTGAAGACAAGATCAAATCAGGACAGTGCATGCACAGAGTTTTCAGTGTGGATATGTGCTCACAGTTAAACAGCCATTACAGCAGTTTCTGAGGATATCAAGGAAAGAATTAAAAGGAAAAGTGAAGTATCATGATTTTAAGGCTTTTAGAGTGATTTCCAGCAACTTCAAATGACAAACATTTCTATGCACTGCACTCCTGTTCTCTTATCAAGCCATAGCTAATTAGCTGTAGGCTGTCCTGCTGCTAACTCAGGCAACAAACCACTCGTGACTTCAGCAGATGTTCTCCTTTTCCTGCCAAAAGGAATATTTACTAATATTTTTTTTCATGTTATGGCTCTCTGTCTCAGAACTTATTTCTCAGGATCAGGAATATGCTACATTTAATTACTCAGAGCCATAAACATCCATTTACTAAGGTTGGTGCTAGCTGGAAAGTTACACAAGATTTTTAAAAAGTTGAATTACACAAACTTGGGATTACACAGACACTTTAAAAATAAGAGTATATTGAGGTTTGTTGTTAAAAGAAGGAGTTCATCAAACCAATGAAAGATTTCTGCTGTCAGCATTCACTAACCTCGGGGAGATCTAAGCAACCTTTGATTAAAAAAAAGCAGATAAATTTATTTTCTTTAAGGTTAGCATCTAAATGTCTTTACCAATCATTGTCTACTTGGTTTTATTTACACTGAATTTTCAAAGTTCACAAATACCTTCAGTGCAAGTTCATTTTCCATAGGGATCTGGTAAAAATAGAGATTAAGGAACTTTCCCAAGGGCATGAGTTAGTCACAGTGAATGAAGAATTCATAAATCCTGCTCCTTGCTAAGTCCAAATTATGTTCCCTCTTATATTAGGCAGGAGTTTCTGCACTGTAGTTAATGCTACCAGGTTCAGGTAAGCTTTGATTTGATTGCTTCTCAGCCTCCTGAAAACTGTAAAGCAGTTTCAGAACATGAACTGTCTGTGAGCGCTGGGTGACACAGAGACCCGGGGCAAACGGGAGGGGGGAACGCAGTTTTTTCTGTCTTCTTTGGTTTTTGTGGCTGTTGCTTTGCTGGTGAGGCACAATTTGAATTGACAACACCAATTCTAGCAAGGGGAGGTCATACCTGTGAACTGAAAAACCCAAATCACCAGGCTGAAATTACATTACAATTTACCCTTCAGACCATTGCATATATAACAGTAAATGAACAACACTGATGCATTCAACAGCTAGGGATAAAAGCACTGCACCTGTTGTCTCACATCTCTCAGACGACAAACACAGCACTCATTTCCAAGCCTTGGAATTTTTAGAAACTCGGATATAGCATCAGGCTGTCACCCTGCTGTAAATTCATGTGAATGTTCCTGAAATCGAGGGGATTCTCTGTACAAAGACATTGTTGTTGTGACCTGATTTTCAAAGACAGCAAGCACCCAGCCCTCCCCTTGGCTCCACAAACAGCTGTAGATGTTCTTCATGTCAGAGAGCTGAGCCATTAGCCCTCAGCATTCCCGCCTTTAGGACCGTTTAGACGGATTTACGCGGAGGAAATCACTGGAGCCATTAATTTACGTTCATTTCCTCACACGTAGGGGGGACAGATGAATGTCAAGTCATTGCTGCTGCTGACAATAAAAGTCACACATTCAAAGATCAAGTACTTTGTGGTTCTGCTGGCCCGAGCCCTTCATGCCTTGTCAGCTCTCAGTCCTCACTGGAAGACCACCAGTTAATGGATTTAACCTTTCCAGCAGTGAAAAACACCAGATCAGCTCGTCAAAGGAGTTGCACTGAAGTCATGTGTGTCCTCTTTCTCCTTCACTTCCTTTTGCAGTCATTACATCTAATTTCCTTCCCCCTTGCTTTACTCAGTTTCATCAAAAACATGGTTATTCAAGCAAGGAAAAGGCAGTTCAAAAGAGCAAAGTTACAGCTGTTCAAAGCTCTCTGCTCTCTGAAACTCAGCCCCCACGTGTGCCAACTTCCAAATGTCACCAACCATCTCCAGGAGACACCCTGACAACCTCTGCCAGCTCCTGAGCAGCAGCTGAGGCCAACCAACCACCTCATGATGTTGGGGGCTTTTTCCAAGGTAAGGTAAAGAAAGAGAAAAATCACTCACTGTCAAAATAAATCTGTGTGTGAAACAACTGAAATCAAAAATATTACTATTTCACTGGTATTTTATGCACTGCCTGCAAATAAAGTTGCTTGTACATAACATGAACAGTCCTGAAAGTACTGGCAGAAAACAGGGAGGTGTCAGAGGAGAACCAGAAGTTCTGAAACACTTCAGGAGTGTGTGCAACAGCTCCACAATTCCAGTTTGGTTCATGTTTCCAGGAAAAATTCCAGTTCAGTCCAAGTTTCCAGGAAAACACTCAAGACAATGCAGTAGAAAAAGAAAGGCCTGCCTTTAGACAGTGAGAAACTAAAATATTTAGGAATTAAAACAAGAAATTGCTAGTAACTTTCTTTTCCGTGATACTCAGACTCCTAGGACCATCCCAAAATGGAATAAATTGGGAAATCTGAAATACAGGCAAGGCCAACTTTGTCAGTGATTTCTACAGTTTTGACAGTAGAAATATTGAAGTGGAATGAATTATTTTAATTATTATTTACAAACGAGTTTCACCTGGAACAAGTGAAGTTCAAGTACAGATTTTCAGGCCCATCCAGCGATTGTGCTTCTGGTAACATCAGATGGGACACAGGTTTTATGTGGGTGTCTGTATATCATTTTTATATCTCTTTTTTCACTTCAAATTAAAGGACATGTGCTGTAAAGCCATAGCAAGGCTGCTAACCACATCTAGTTTAAAAATGGATCCCAATATTTACTGAGGCATCCTTCCAGGGCTCTTTCCAGGATCCCTTTGGCTGCAGTTTATTAAGCAGCACGTTCTGTGTGAATGAACCCTTGGAAGCAGCACAAAGTGCCAGTGTTTTTGAGTATAATGATTCCCAGCAACAGCTCTGAATGCAACACCAGGTCCTAAAGCCACTCCCTGATTACAGACAGAACTGGGGGCTGGCAAAGAAAAGCAGATGTCTGAAAAAAGAGAGCTCCTGTAGGATTTGGTAAAAGTAACATTTCCGATATAGGGAATGGATTATTTTCTGAGAGATTTCTCAGCTCTTACAGCTCTTTTCTCCTATTTCCCAGTCTGAGCTGTTGCCTGACACACAGCCCAGCAAGAGATCAGTTCAGGCAATCTTATATTTCTATACACACATGCCTTGGGTAGTATAGTGGTTCTTTTGAAGTTCATGAAAGTTTTGCCAGACTTCAGAAAAATTACATTATTATCTTTTCAAAAGTTAAAATTAAATCCAAACTCATAAAGAACTTCCCCTTTAATGAAATTTCACAGAGATAAATTATGGTATTCAAAACATCAACACTTGTTTTCAGGGTAAAGAAAGTCCCAGAGGAGTCTGGAAGAACAGACAATGCCAAAACTAAAGTTATGATGGCAACTGCTGTATCTTATTCCATAATGTAGCAAAATGATGGAGTTGTATATCTACAGATGGGCAAACTATACATAAACTGAAATATGAAAATGGATTTTACAGAGTGATTTACTACAGTTAAAAAAAAAAAAAAGGCAACACAGGGGCAAAGCCAGCACAGGATGAACCTGAAAATGCCAAAGCATCAGAACACCAATTCACTACTACACATATTCAAAGTATCAGCAGATAGAATCATAGAATGGTTTGGGTGTCATTCAGCTCCATGGAATTATAAGAAAAATGGCCACAGTGGTATTTAATGGCTTCCTTTTTTACTCAGTTTTGTCACAGGAGATGATGATTGTGTTCAACCACTGCAAAGCCTCAGCTGTTCACAGAACTCAACACTGACTTGCAGGAACACATTCTGGTTTAGCAGCTTGCCTTTGAGACTCTTCCCTTTAATATTTTGGAAATAGGAAAGCTATAAATGTTTTTAGGACATGGCAGTAGAATATTTCCCTGCCTTCTCAGGATTGCTCATCGATTATAACGAATCATTCATCTTTCCTCAAGGCCCATACACAGCACTAATCAGTGTCAGATGGGAATCTCCAATCAAACAAAAAATATTCCCCTTTTGAGGACAGAATAGACACTGTTACTGACAATCCCAGCTTTGGCTGGGGGCTGGAAATCACATCCCACTCACCACACAGCCATGAGCAAATTGCTGCCTCTTCCCCCATTATAATTTCCAGATGAGAAATAGGAAGTCTGTAATCTCAGCTCCCATGGTTAACACTGTTGTGGGGATCTCAACTTCTCAAAACTTTAGCCCAATTTACCCAAAACATCCCTTTATCCACTTGGTTCTCAGTTCCTTCAGAGCCTGCTGCAGCAATCTGTCCCTGTTCAGCAAAGCTTTGATTCTCGTACCTAACAACAACTACATTTAAGGTCATTCTGGGGGACAAACATTCTTTAAATGCTTTACTCAAGAAAGAAATCTAAGCTGTGTCTAAAATAACCAACTGGACTAGGATCTTGCTTACAAAGTATTTTCAGATGTTGAAAGTAAAATAAGCACATTAAGAATTTTTTCAGGTTACTAGAATCTGGTGAAAACAGTATTTCTGAGTGCAAACTGAGGCTTTTCCTTAGTTAAAAATTGGTGGAAATCATATTCTTCATTCGATGTAAAACATCTTTCCTTCATAACAATCATTTTTCCACTGTGATATTTTTAGTTTGAGATTTTTCATTTTATGATGGAAAATGCTAATATTAATTAGTGCTTCAATGCTAATTAGCATTTAAACTGACTTGAAACTACTAGGATGTTAAAGTGAATTGTTTGTTTAAGGGATAGGGAAAGGCCTCAAGTTTAGCTTATTTTTTTTTAATTTTCCATAGTAGATTTTTGTAATGTTGGAAACACATTCCTTCAGTCAGAGGCTGTCTGAGGACAAACTGATCCTCACCTATTTTAGGGGGCACCATCAGCCTTGACTGATGTGGAGCAAAGTAACATTTATAGCTTCCTATGGGATTTGATTTACACAACATCAATCCTGAGTCAATGCTGCAACCAATTCTTTGTGGGCTTTTGCTTGCCCCAAAATCCCACCATTTTATTCTAATTTCTATTTTTGAGTCAGAAGAAAGCTTGCTTTGAACTAGTATGTGTTTCACATGGTCACACATTCTCCCACTTCTGACTCTTTCCTAATTAAAAATGGTTCTCTTTTCCTATTGCTTTCAAAAGCAATAAATTGACCCTGACTTCAGGGGGGACAGGAATCAATCCCCGCTTCAGGAAACAGAGCAGTGTCAGTTGACAGATGATTTCTCAACCCCCAAAGCCTCCCAGCCTTCCAGAAGTATTGGGAACCAGAAATGCTGTCAAAATACATCTACACTTACCAGCAACACACTGATTTTCTATCCAAGAGATCCATTTTGGTCCAATATCTCCTTGCAGAAAGAAGGACAGGCAGCACCAACACTTTGCAAATCACTTCACTGTTCCTTTAGGAAAACAGATGTCAGTTCTCCCCAACAATGTTTCCAATAAGAAACAAACCAAAATACACAACTGAAACATTGCCAGGGATTAAACGTTTTGCTTTTCTCCTTCTCCTGCATAATGGCAGTGACAGGTGACTCCATTTAAATCACCTTGTGCCATCTATGGCCCTGGCACTGTGCATTTTCAGAACATCATTTTGTATTTAATGGCACTGCTGGGTTAACTTGATGATCTTAGAGGTCTTTTAGAACGTTAACCACTTCATGATTCTATCCCTGCTGCAAATCCCATTGTCCTCTGACTTTAAGGCATTATGTCAAAAATATACCTTGAGTTTCCTGCTTGATGAGAGGATAAGAGTGAGAAACATGCTGCATTAGCATACATAACCTCCTGTTTGGCAATACCACTTGATTTATACCATATAATACACAACATTTTTATATATAAACATACATATAACATTTATATACATAACATTTGTGATCTGCTTAATGCCACTGCATAAATACATAATTTTATCAGTAATTTGTTTGCCTGAGTCATTTTCTGAAGCTGAGGAACCTCCTGCTTGACTGCACAGCGATGTGGTCTGAAAGCAGAAAGGGAGCATGAAAGAGGAAAACAATGTAGTTCTGCTCTAATGGCTGTTCCTGCCATAAAACATAGATAGAGCTTTTGCAATCTCATACAGTTTTTATTGCTCTCAGAAAAAAAAAAAAAAAAAGAATCATTCTGTTCTACACAGTGGCTGTACTAGAACTGCAGGGACCAGGCTGGTTTCTCTCTCCATTTGGGAATGCACTCGGTCACCGGGAAAGGAAGGAGAGCTAAGGGAGAAAACCGTCCTGATTTGAGTTCATCACGAGCTGAAACTGCAGCCTTGTGGCACTTCATGGTTGGAATTGATCTCAGAGAGCTTTCCCAACCAAAATGATTCTATGAATTCAGAGCTTGAAGACAAAGCAGACACTGAAACTTACCAAGCACATTGGTGTGATTTACAAATCTGCCCTCCAAGTTCAACGCTTCAAGGGAATTTTATTCCTAACTGGGTATCAGACTTTGCCAGGATCACAGATGACAAGCAGTGCCTCAGTAAGAATTTTCTGAATATTTAATCATAAGAGCCATGCCCCAACCAGCAAGCACTGGAATGAGCTGATTTCAGAAGCAGGAGGCCCAAGATACCAGCAAAAATGTTTCTGAGCAGCCTTTACAGTCAAACAGCTTACAGTCATGTGTGCATAAAACAATGCACTTCACACAAGCAAGGCATAAAGCACAGAAAAATCCATCCTGAATATGAAGGCAGACTGGCCATAGTATGGTCATTACTGAGTGTGTTTTGCTGAAAAATCTGAGCAATCAACCTTTCATAAACCAGTGTTCCTAAAAAAAAAAACAAACATTTAAAAAGTCAAATGTTTGAGTACTGTTTAAAAACAAATGGAAAATATCTGGATGCAAATATTTGAACAAAGAATTCCCCTGGTTTTCTCCAGCCAAGAAGCAGGCATTGCATACAATGTATCTGGCCAAACACACTCAGATAACAGCTCAAATCTTGAATATTCATGGCTAGTCACAACATGAATAATCCTCATGTTGAAAAAATTGGAATAGAATCTATTTCAGAGCATTCTGTAAAATAAGAGGAAGAAAATTCACCACAGAGAAATTCTTTGCCCTGTTATAACCTCCAAAGTTACAGTTTTCCACACTGTAGCATTAGTCAGATTTGGTATATGCAATATAATTTAACAACTGGTTTTTCCTTACTTCAGGTTTCCAAGCAGTGAAATTCCCTCTTTCCCTGTCCTCTCCCCTAGGGATCACTGCCTTAATTAAAACTTACAGGATCTTCATGGTAAAGGACAGTACCAGGTAAGTAAATACAAGTACATAGCTATATTACAAGTAGCCCACACACAGGTTTTAAAAGCTTTCCACTCTTAAGGAAATGCCTAAAATTAAGTGCAGATTCACAGGGATTCTGTTTTCCTTAAAAAATTATAAAGAATAACTTAAAAATCCCAGGTTTTGTGTGTTCAGGGGTTTCCTTTATAACAGTCTTTCCAGTATTCTCCCTTCAGAATCAGCTATGGGCTCTCCATGGCAGGCCAGCACAAAATATGTCAATATTTCATTTAAGATTGAATAAAATTAAGATGGAGGTATCCCCTTTTATTTTCTGAGTTAGACTAGAAACATTTTTTTAATTTGATTCTGGTTTTCCCTCTTAATTGGGATTTCTTTTTGGTGTCATTACCCACTGCAGATAGCTGTGAACAGCTGGAAAATGTGCTTTGACTTATCACAGGGATAGGGGAGATAAAACTAATTTAGCCACTAAAAATACACAATGATAACAATTCACTGCTGCTTTTGAGACTGATCTTAAAGATTTTAACTGACTGACCCACCCTTGAAATCTCCAGTTGAAAGCTGTAAGGGAGGCAGTGAAGAAAGGAAAGCTGGAGCCAACTTTCCTCCCAGATCTTAGTCAAGAAGAAGCACCAGATCACCCAGTGGTGCACAACATTCACACACACACAGATATATTCCTGTATAAATCATCTGGGTATCCTCTTGAACACCTGTTTTGTTTTATCCCAATTGGCAGAGACAGCATTTAATTGAGAGAATTTATGGGGATGGCCAATGCTGGGTCTCAAATCATAAGGCAGCAAAGCAGGTCATTTTTGTCTTAAGTCCACAGTGAAAGATAGATGAGTTGAGTTTTTCTCTTGGAGGTGTTTACACAAAATCCCAGGGGGAAAAAATGGTGCAATTGTTCATGGGAATTTCTTCCCATGAGCAGATGCAGTACAACTGAATTTGAATTTATTATGTCACGCATTTTGTGCAGGTGACAGGTCCTTTAAGGGCTTAGGAGGGTCTGGTTCATACCAGCTGTGGTTTTTAGAGTCATAATCTCATCTCAGAGTTTTCCTTCCTCATCAACGCAGCATATTCCGGTTTTCTGGCTATTTTTAAGTAATGGTTTATTTTTTAAGTGGTGCTTTAAGGACAACTTGCATCTGCTTGGAATATTATGTTTGCATGCTGCTTATCAGGTTTTACATTTGGTAAAAGTTAATAACAGAAAAGTGGATTAAATGCAAAAGCAGCAGAATAATAATTCCCAAAGAGCACTGTTTGTTTCTATAATTCAAAATGTCATATACAGGGTATGAAATCACTTATTCAGTCAAGCTGAATTATATTTTTTTATTAAGTTTTACACCTGTTATATTCAGCACCAGTGATTTCAAGTTCTGTAGTTAAATTTGTGTTAGAAAGCTGGGATATGTGTTACCATTAAAACAGACACTAAATTCCTGTTAGCACTACATACAATTTAAAATCTTATCTAAATTTCATCAACATTGTCATTGCAGTAAATTATACTGATGAGGGCAATGCAATCATTTGGTTTGATTGCCAGAAGGCTCAGAATACCTTTTTTCAATTTAGATTTTTTAATAGCTGCATTTACTGTTAAAAATGTTGATAAAGTGCCTTTTTGCTCTAAAAAAAAAATAAATTGCAATTGAAAAGGTTAAGAATTTTTCTCTACTGTAAAATTCTTCCTTTCTGTCATGAAGAAATTTCTAAGGCAGCCAACAAGAATGTTCTAATTCTTTTGTCCCCATTTCTCAAAATATCAAAATGATGTTATGTGCCTTGTTGTCCCAGATTGTCTGTCGGGAGATTGGAGAACAGATCATTTTATGATAACCCAGAAATAATGAGCCAAACACTATCCCTAATTGTAATACCCACACTCCTGATAGCAGCTGGGCTGGAGATGCTGTGGTAGAACACAGAGTTCGGGTTGGATTAGCTCTACAAGAAAATACACAAAATATTTGCTGCACCTTTGATATTTGCAGTGCCCCATGAGGGCTAAATATCAACCCTCAGCATTAAAGATACAGTGAATTTCTTTGCACTGGCACAGAAGTCTCTAGAAGGGCTGTAACAGATTGGATTTCCTCAGGGGCTGATGCAGCCCCAAACATGTACAAGTACATCATTATATTTTATCTGTGCTCATGACAGCGTTCACTGGGCTCACCACTTCTGCCTCAGTGCTGTCATTTCAAACCAGGCTCCAGCCTTTCCACTATTTCAAGTGTGCTCTGCACATGACAGCACGCTTTCCAACCACCTGCAGCTACTTCAATGCTACATGTATATTTGTCATATCTACATTTAAATATTTATGGATAGTCAGGCATTGGAACAGCTGCCCAGGGCAGTGGGGGAGTCACCATTCCTGGTGGGATTTAGATATGGCACCTGAGGAGGACATGGTTGAGTGGTGGGCTTGGCAGTGCTGGGTTAATGGTTGGACTCTATTTTAAAAGGCTTTTCCAATCTAAATTATTACATATATATATATATATATCTATATATCACATCACACATACAACCTCTAGAAAGTCTCTCCTTCACCCTGGTGAAAATACCTTCCTTTGCCAAGCAGGCAGCTGTGGGAGGCTTCCCTTCAGAAAGCTGCTCGGGCACTCCTAGGAAATGCAGGATACCCCATTTCAAAACAACTTCCAGACCTCACAGTGTTCCCAGACAATAAAAAAACCTCTGTGCTCCTTAGGAAACAAATCTGCTGCCCATCCAATGGGTGACAGCTCATACAGATACTTGAGTCTACCTGTGACAGCTGCTAAGCAGAAACCAGCTGTCACCTGCCTGGGCTTTGCCTCCCAAGATCCTTATGGAATCCTGCTCACAGTGACACTGATATCAGGTACATTTACCTATCAACAGAATTAGCCAGAGGGGTCAATAATTAGGAAAACCCTTATGCTCTCCTATTCATTGCATCCAATTTAAAGCAAACAAGAAGAGGCTTCACACTGCCAGGTCAGATCCCTGGAACAGCTCCCAGCATTAAATAATTAAGGCTCTCCACTCTCCCATCCTCAGGGGATGTGGCTATCAGTTCCCTCACTGCACTGTGAAACCTGAACAGCGGAAAGAGCGGAGCTCTGAGCACTGACACAGCCTGGCATCAGCAGCTGAGAACTGAGCAAAGCCAGGCAATCTGCCCCAAAATAAAAGCCTGCCCATCCAGGCACGACTCCTCCATGCAAAGCACAAGGATGTGAAGCCCGGTGACCCAGCATTTTGGACAGCCAAAGACGATGCCCCAGACTTAAAGTTGAGTTTCCCTCAGGCACAAGAGCAACAGAAGTAGGAGAAAGCCTCTCTTTCTTTGAGAGAAAGCAGAACAAAGTTATTTCCTATGCTTTGAGTCAATCTGCAAAGGCCAACCTCTGCCAAATTTGACACTTGTGGAGCATGACCACAAGTTAAGTGCTTTGAGGCTTCTAAAGGGAACAGAAACTAAAGCAAAAGTGCCTTAAAAGTACCAATAGGGTTCCTGCACTATTCACTCTTCCCAAAAACAAACACATAAACAAGGATCAATAAACATTCTCTTTTTTAGAGCAGATTAAGTCACTCCAAAGTATCTTTCAACCAAATTACTCCCCATGTTTTTAAAGACTTCCAAGGGCCCAGTTAATTATACCCCAGCCACGGCTGTATCTCCTGTTGTCCCTTCTCCCATCTAGTATCATTTTAAGTGAGACATCCTTCCATTTGGCTGCAGAGCTTTGGAAGTGCTGGCATGTGGCTCTGGAGATCCCTTTCCCATCTGTTCAAATCATTTTTTTATGTTCCTGGGCTGAAAGTGCAGTTGTTGTACTCTGATTCCTTCAAATACCCATCTGAATACTTAATTTGCCTGCTGGGAGGAGGTTTGCCCATTCCAGTGTTCCTTATTCCACAGACACACGAGTGTTCTCTATGTCTGCATTCTGCTGTTCCCGACCCACGTGAAGGGGAGATCACTTTTCTCACGGCTCAGGTACTGGCAAACAAATTCCCACCTGACAGGGAGTTGCTCAAGGACCACAGTGGTGGTATAAG
Source organism: Myiozetetes cayanensis (assembly GCF_022539395.1). Lineage (NCBI taxonomy): Eukaryota > Metazoa > Chordata > Aves > Passeriformes > Tyrannidae > Myiozetetes > Myiozetetes cayanensis. The sequence goes on along the minus strand of NW_026087853.1, from coordinate 61,532,010 downwards.
TGCTGTAGCTCGCTTGATTCTCCGTTATTAATGTGCCAAATGACCAGTTTATCAGAGATGATGCAGCCAAAAGAATGGAAATCAGCTACTGCCTGTGGCTTAAAACTGAAACGAGAGCACAACATCCAGAAATGCATCACAGTTAAAGTGCCTCTCTACGGCTGTCACAGACAACAATGAAGAGGATGCACATGGCTCTAAATTACTGTATCTAAAGCTTTGATCTGTATTTTACAGATCATTCACGTATTAAGTGGCAGGTGTGTGTTTCTGCTTCTTATTTAGAAAACCCCCCAGCTGCTTTCAGGGAATTCAGCTCTGGGAGCCCGGAGCGTTCCAGTTTCAATCTGCATTCTGGGACAGGTAGCAGAGACCAATTAATCAGGAAAGCTCCCTCTGGTCTCACCTTCTTTTGTCTTTGAACAGCACGACAGAAAATAAAAATGGGTCATCAATGCCTTAGCAAGAGGCTACGAGATCCTTTCCTTGAAGAAATGCTGGACTTCAGAGAGACAGAGACAAACAACCCTGTGCTCGATGCCAAAGCACATCAGCTGGGCATTGTTTGTCTTCAGAGCAGCACTAAAATCCTGGTTTACTGCAAGGACACTGACAGCTTTCAGCTTTTGAAATCCTGGGTCAAACAAAGGAGCTGGAAGATGTAACAGTGAGGAACAGATGAGGTCAGTGCTCCATAAAGATACCCATGAGAAACAGGGGGATTTGGGCAAGAAAGGCCAAACACCTGGGACACAGGATGTGCTTCCAAGTTCCAAGCAATAGGTAGATGAGAAAAGCGTGTCTGTGGGTAAATAAATTAGCTGGGAAAATGGGCAGTGCAAAAAAGAGGCAGAAATGGGAGAAACTTGTCCCAAGAGTCATAAAGCTTCATTATCCTTCTCTTGGTTTACATGCAGAGAGTGAGGAGGGACTGTACACAAAACCAAGGGGGAGGAGAGGGAAATAAATGGCAATTCAAATCTCTGACTTGGCAGAAATCAGCCAAACAAATACAATTTAACAGCAGGAACAGATTCCTTGGGATTGCCAGAACAGGCAGAAGCAGTAGGATGAAATCCATGTTACATTTGTTACAGATATACAGAAAAAAAGAGAGGGAAAAAAAAAACCCCCAACACAGAAGCAGACAGCTCTACAAGCATGATTTGAATACTAAAAATAGCAGAAAATAGTTGGCATGGAACATTTAGCAAATTATACCTAAATTGCATTCAGTCAGCGTGAATTTACCCACAGAGAGCTGGTAACAAATCTCCTCTTGACTTGCTGAGGAAGCAGCAATACAGAAAAGACTTTGCAGAGAGAGAATCTGCAGGTGTAATTGCATGGCCTGCAGGAAATATTTTTATTTATATCCACATGTATCTATATGTAAAAACAGCTGGAAGTTAAACATGAATAGGGGACCAACCACTACAATCAAACTGCACTCACTGCAATAGGAAAGAACAGGAATAAATTAAAAGAGCTCTTACATTACAGGACACCAAGGGAGTAAAAGGTCTTGAATGACAAGGCATATTCTGCACTATTCCCAGGAAAACACCTGGGGATGTGTGTGGGCAAGGATCCCAAGAGAGATGTTTTGTGTTTAACCAGAAGTAAGCCACACCCTCCTCCCCAACTACTGAATGAATGAAAAAAATAAAATAAAATTAAGCTTTGAGCATATGAGATTTAAAAATCTCAAATTTTAAGGTTGAAAGAGTGTGATAAATTATCCTGACTTCACAGGGAATGCAGTGCAAAGGATCTCACCCAGTAATTCCTGTCTAGACAACCATGTATCTAGGAAAAATACTTAGTCTCAATTTAAATAGTTCAACAAATTCACTATGTCCGTAGGTTAATTGTTCTGATGCTTAATTACTCTCAGTGAATCTTAAATGTGCCTTGAATTAGTCTGTCTCCAGTTCCCAAACTCTGGACTTTGTTGCGTTTTGTTTGATTTCAAAGCTCTCTAAAATCCTCTTTCTGGAGGTTCTACAGCTTTACACTAAGTTTCCTTATCTTGTAGTAGGTTGGACTTGTTTAGTTTCTCATTATTAAACATAATTTTGAGATTCAAAGTAATTTTTTTCTCATTCTTTCCAAGTTTTTTTTTCCCCTCCACATAATTTAGACACAGTTTACTAGGAAATGCCTAATCAGCAAACAGTCATAAAGTTTGATTTAAAAAATAACTATTAAAGCAATTGTATCTTGATATGTAGCAGAAAGTCAGGTCTGAATTCCTGAAAAGGATTTTACAATCTGGCTTCTGATAGTTAACCCTGATTCAGTGTTTTCCTTATTTTTTTACACTTAATCAGAAGAAAATCTGGGGCAGCTACACAGTTCTGGTTAAAGGAAGGGAAAAAAATGGACAACACAGGTTCAAGAGAGGATAACAGATAATAAGCCTTAATGCCTCTAAATGACAGAGAAAGAAGGTTAAACATGCTGTGGAAAAGAGAAAATTAACAGAAGACCTCACTGATATCTAAAATACCTTTAGGGAATAGAAAGGATGAATTTTAGTAGACCAGCAATTTACCAGAGAACTATGCAAGCACGATTAATTAATTAACATCTGTATTAGTTAATGACGATGGAAAGCTCTGTGTTATTGCTGAGCTGGAGGAGAAGGAAAAAGAAAACCAGCAGAGGACTTGATCCTTTTGAATGCAGAAGTTTAACAGGGGACTGGGGAGGGATCACCAAGCTTGGAAAACACATGGAGGAGGGAAGGGGATGGAGCTGCTTTGGCCAGGCTCAATTTTTTAGATAATAAAAGAGTTCTTTCTTCATTTTTTGCCATCCCTGCCTTCAAAATAAGCATGAGTGTTTTCCAGTTAACTTAGTTCCAGACTCTCTTTACAGAAAGGATTTACCTCTCCCTGGTCCTGAGGAAATATTCAATATTCCAACTTCATAACAGAAAAAACCTCTCAGGATAATTACAAAGAGAGTATCTGAAGAGGTTGCAAAATCTCTGTCCTTGGATGGTTTTAAGACCTGGTTGGACAAAGCCCTGAAGTGGCCTCACAAATTCAGGCTTGGCCCTCCGAGCTGTTATACAAGGTTTTATAACTTAAATAACACAAACTATGAATCCTGGTAAATTTATAAGGGAAATATTTACATAATTTACCAAAATATGACATATTTAAATAACAAAAAACATATAACAAATAAGTTGGGATGTTTTTACTGGGAGCAGTTAAACACATTGGGGTCTCTGAAGTGTTTTAGTGGGTCTTGATAACTATCAAAGTGTTTTGAAGCAGGTCTATTTTTCAAGCAAGAGGCTGATTTAATATCCAACAGAAGCTTTCACCTCAGTCCGCTTGATTTGGAGAGGTGAAGACTTGTTTTAATTGAAATTCAGTTTAAAAGAAATATTTGGAACTTACTTCTCTTTTTCCTTTGATCATGAAAAACAACTGGCAACAAGTGGTTCCTTTCAGCCAACAAAATTCATTAATTGCTTATAAAAATACTTTTGCTCACCAATTTTCATGATTAATGGCTAGAACTCATTAGATGCTTTTATACTGTAACTTTATATATTGTTTTCTACTGTAAATATATTATTTAAAATATTAGATGCTTTACAATGTCACCATATCTACAACTTGCTGCATGTACCCCCTTTTAGATACAAACTCAAACAAATTTTTTTTTAATCCTTGAGATTTCAGCAATGAAATTTAAAAAAAAAAAAAAAAAAAAAAAAGCTCAGTTTCTCTGGCATCAGCCCAGGTTTCTCACAATGAACTCCTGCAGTTTTTGGTTAAGCCTCTTAAGTTTCCTGTGCCTCAGGGAATGGCAATAATCTCTCTAGTACTCAGAACTGTCTTTAAAAGCTACTTTTGTCCACTCCAGTTTGTGTGTACAGTACCATTGACCCACTGCTCATTTTCAATGCTTAACAATTTCGATACAAACTTCTGTGATAACCTTGACACCGCTTTTGCCAGGGCACAGAAGCCCCAGAGCAGCAGCACCTCACTGCCCTGATGTTTAGCTGAGATACAACAGAGAAAGTCACAGTGCAAAGAATTAGAAGAAAATGCCAGGGCCACGTTGCTCTGATCAGAAAACCACGATGAAACTGTTCCTGTGATTCTGGGACAGTCCTATTTAGTTGTATTTATAACAGAATTCCCTTGCACAGATACAGTTCACTAATAAAACCAGGGAGAAAGCTTTTCTCACAGCTTTGATAACTCCTGACAGTGAAATCCCTCGGATCTCTGAGGAACCCCTCAGTCCAGGAGCATAAAACTGAAAATAAATCCCCACTGAATGCACAGCCTGTGCTGATTTTTGGTTCTTCCCTCAGGCTACCCTCCCGCTGAATCCAAAGCCTTCTTTCAAGAGACTGTAAAGACTTAGTGCAAGAACCCTTTTTTAATGGAAAAAGTAGAAATTTGTCTGGTTTCTTGCACCACTTTTGTGTAAGTGTGACATCCACTGGCAGGCAGTGGAGAGGAAAGCTGATCCAGCGAGTAGTTCCATAAACTGCAGCATCCCAGAGCTCTGCTTTTATTGTAACCTCTTATTCAAACAAACTTTACCAACATATTTGCCCAACATGGGCCTCAGAGTGAAAATAGTTTTGAGAGAGGAAAAGATATTAATTAAAAGCAAGCAATAAATTCAGAGGTGTTTACTACTATCCCTCCTTTTTCTCATAAGAGAACTGAAAGCATAGCAGGTCAAAGTAACAGTTAGTTTAAAAAAATCCCTGGTAAAGTTTTGCAGCAACAGTCATGGCTTAACAATTGTCCACCAGATGCTGGTGTGGAAAAAGAGACGTTCACAGAAACAGCTTCATGCTTGAAACACAGAACTGTTACCAGTTGTTATGATGTCTGGTTTTGATGATTGTTCTTTGAGAGCTTGGGCAAGTGAAAAAAATTACCCTGCATTTGTAAAAGAGACAAAGCAATCACAGATGAATTAAAAAAATCAGACTGGGACAGACCTTTGGTGTTCACCTGGTCCAACCCCCTGTGTGAAGCAGAGCCAACTTGTAAATTAAATCAGGTTGTTTATGGCAATGTCCAGGCAAGTTTGAAAAGCCTCAGAGGATGAAGATTTCCCCCAGTGCCCCAGGCAGCCTCTGCCAGTGCTTATCCACACACAGGAGAACAGTGCTGTCCATAAATCTAACTGGAGGTTCCCTTTTCCTGCCTGTGACCATTGCTTTGGCCATGCCCTTTGTTGTCCTGGGAAGGGTTTCCTTCATCTCCATGACCTGCCCGTGCCCACCTTTGGCAGTCCCGGCCCAAGACTACAGAAAGAGGTATTGCTGGATTTGGGACATGGACAAGAACTCCTGTTCTTGAGAGAGAACACCACATTCTCTCCCCTGATGCTGAAGATTCCTGAAACAGGAGGGCAGTGCAATAAAACCCTGCCAGTGGAAGGGGCAGCCAACTCCCCTTCGTCTGCCTTCCCTTGGAATCAGCCTATAGGACTATCCAAAAACAATTCAACTCACTAACCCAGCTGGAAGCTAATTAGTCAACACAAACAAAAGAGACCACAGACCAGGCAAAAGGAAAGGGAAGAAAACTGATGAGAGGGGAGAAAAAGCCCCTGCCTTGCTGATGGCAACAAGCCAGCAGATCAACTTGGACATCTGTGAAACTGCAACCTAAAAAACACAAATCTTTAGGATACTAAAATAATTATGACTGTTAGCCCAAGTGGTTATAGTTTTAAGCACAGAAAAATAATCTTTTAAATGGTTTAAAAATGGTCAGATGGAGGACATTTAAGTCGTCCTTCTCCAGATACTGAAGCAGATGAATGATGCATGCAAGTTCCTAAGCTATTTTTCAAAAGTGAACCACAGGCTGCTTTGTCAGGCTGATGCACAGTATTCCTCTGTCAGCAATGCCACTTAAATATTAACCAAAAATCTGCAGCAACCTTCCTACCATGAGCACCCAAAGATGGTTTATTTATCCTGCTCAGAATTTGAAGTAAAACTTCAGCTGAAACGAAATCGTGTGCAAATTGCCATCTGTGTTTATTCCAGCAGGATTATCATTTTATTTTGGAGAAAAAAAGTCGGATAAGGATTGTGGCTTTAAGGTTGCAGCATGTACAGACTTCAGGAGGTGTTTTAAACTGCATTTCTTTGCTGCTCATTTGTGAGGGATTTGAATTCCTGAGACCCTCACAGCTGTTTCACAGACTTTGTAAGCAGGTCTGTATGTTGTGGTTTATATTTTGTAAAAATCTATAATTTTGCTATTTTTTTTCCCCTAAATTGATCCCTACTCTTCACAAACTCCCTTTTCAGCCTTTGTACTTTCTCCCAGTCTCCAATGACATCAGCTGTTGTCTGGGAAACACATCTTGTGTTCTCCTGAGCATTCCAGCCCTGCTAATGAAAGAAATCCCTTCGCATCTCTGGGTCACATCACGCTCATTCAGCAGCTCTGTGAGAGAGCCAAGGAGCTGATTTAGTGAGCAACCTGCAATGCAAAATGCTCTTCACAAGACTCCCAGAGTGGAAGAGCTTCCAGAAGAAAACCTTCCTGGCCACCCCCAGGCAGTTGCCTGGTCAGGGAATTGCACACATTTAGAGAATCCCATCTTCTGTCCCTCACCAAGGACAGCAGCAAAACCTTCAGCAACTGCCATGGCCACAGGAAAAGGCTCAGAGCAGTGGTATCTTCTCCAGACAACCACCATACATCCCCTTTGGAAAATAAGTCTATATGAGAGATCAGAAGAGATTTTTGATATTTTGTTGCACAAGAAAAACCTTACCAAAAGTAAAATAAATCCAAACCCAGACCACAGCACTTAATTAATGCTTTTTTACCTAAAAAGTATGACAAAGCTCTACCCAGTTCATCCTTCTGCACCTCTGAGCAGGGAAATAGGTAGATCCAGAAACAGAGCTAAGACTAGAACAGTAGAAAGTGGGCAGATAGGATTGTCATCTGGGACTTGAGTGGCACAAACCAGGCAAGTTTAGGCAGACTGGAACCATTCTTCACCTTTTCTTTACTCTGTTGAACTAAACAAAAGTGACGCTTTCAAGGTCAAACTGCCAGGGAAGGTCAGTTCTGAAGGTGTCAGCTCTGTGAATGGTATTGTTAAATCAGGGGGGCCATTTGGGCAAGGTGATCTCTCAGCTTGGGTATTTCACAGACCACTGGAGGCCAGGACTGGATGAAATTCTCCTCTGGTTTAATTAGAGGCTTTGAAGCCCTGTAAGAAGCTAATTTTCTCTGGGCCAGATAGGAAATCAATAAAGAGAGTAAACCTGCAAAATGCACACCTGGATCATGACCAGCTCTACAGAACACTGCTCAATATCAGCATCAACTTCGGTTAAACTCTGTATTAATTCATGCCTAAGAAAGGTTATTTGCCAACAGCCTGGATGAAAAAAGACTGCTATAAAAAATGGCCTTCAGAATGGATGTTCTGTGCAAACTGAATGTGGAAAGATACTCCTGGATTGTGTCAAGGCTAAAGGGGGGGAGTGTTCATCTCATCCCACTGGCCAAAAGAGAGCAGATTCCTGAAAAACATGGCAACAGAGAACAGGAATGGATTTCAAATACCTTCCTTTTGCACAACTATATTATTTGTTGTCTCTACCCACTGACATCACCTCCGTGATTTTTTTAATGACCCACCACACTCCTGGTCCCTTGCTCCAGGGAACTCAAGCCTGCATTAAAATGATAATAAAAAAAAAAAGCCAAAGTCCTGGTGATTTATAGTCTCTTACTGAGCTGTGTAAATGATCCACTCTGCTCAGAATATTAAAGCTATTTGCCATTCAAACCCAGCCCCGATTTTCACAGAGGACCTCTCCCATTAATTGAAGGTTAAATCAATATCACTATTTCTAGGGGGTTGAAATACATGCCAGGAGACATTTCCATATTAAAATTCAACAACATATTACACCTACAAAGGCGCTCTTGCCTGAGGCAAACCTTAAACAGGAGATGTTTCAAGCCCTTAATCTCGTTCTCCTCCAGATCAGGTTGTTGTTGGGCTCAGCTTCCGCCTTCGCACATTTAATTCACATCAGACCTCGTAGCTCTCATTGCTTGCTGTCACTACATTCCTGTTCTTGGCTTCCTTCTCTCAAGACTGCTGTTTTCTGCAGTGCCCTGTAAAAACAGCACAGATGATGTGTACTTTGGATGGTTTTCACTCTTGATGCTTTGGCCCAACCTTGATGCAATGAAGACTCGGCCCTGCTGTCACACTTTAAACACAACTCAGCACATCTCCCCACAGTTTCTAGATGAGGATTTACAACAAAAATCAAGACTTTTACCTAAAACTGATGCAAGCAAAACAGATTGAGTTACAGCAGTGGCTAGTTAATGAATTGGGCCCCAAATTTTGCCCTCACCTTGTGACATTCGCTGGAGTCAGACGTGTCTCAGCCAGCAGTGGGATGGAAGACAGCCTGGATGACCCTCTGTGCTCTTTTATACTTCTAATAAGAAGAAAATGCACTGGGAATAGAATCAGAAATGTAAACATTGTCCACAATAACCTTTTAAATGTGTCAAGTGTCTTTTCCACTCCTCTTGTGAGATGTGAATGCACAATCGGGTAACGAGATCTGCAGCCTTCACTTCTGACAGAAAACGCTCCTCAGTACCATGTGTTATTAACCTCTGCAGTAAAAGATCACCAGGCCCTTTTCCTCTTTCATTAAAAGTTTGCCAGGTAGAAAAAGGGGTCAAGTTCATCCCAAGTATGGTGTCCCCAGTGATCTCCATAAGCTTTCCACAAAGGTGATTTGCTTTCATCACTCCGTATTTTTTTCTCTTCCCTCCCTATTCTGTATACATGAGGTAAAGCAGATGTCATTTCTTTTTTGAAGCCCATAATCCCCAATTAAAATGATCAACAAACACTTTAATCAAAGGTTAATGATTAGTTTTGGGATTTTCCATTTCCATCTCCTGGCTCCAAAATGCCCCTGCTTTTTTAAAACAGATTTTCTTGTCTTTAGATTTTTCTTAGAATGTCAGCAAAGCCCTAATACAGAGCTCACTAACTCCAAGAAAATACTATTTCACCATAGATATAACATTTAACTTTGAAGCAAAAACAAAGGGAAAAGCCCCCAAAAGAAATCTTTGAAATGATGCTTTTATTTTAAAAGTGAACATCAAGAACTGTGACATAACTGATGACAAGAGTCTCACACAGACATCATATCATTTAACAGGAAAACATTGCAGAATTGAATTGCAGGAGACTAAAGTCTCAGAAATCACTTACAAGACAGCATTCCCATTTAAAAGCTAGATGTCAAATATTCCATGGGTTTAGTAAATTCCATGATGGTGACAATTTTCCTTTGTTAAAATTAATACAGGAGAAAGGGTTGCTTTGAAGTGACACCTTATTTAACACATTCCCAGGAAAGCAATTTTGAGAATTTTAATGGAAGCTTATTACCAGATGAAAAAGAAGCAACTGAGAAGTTCAGAAAAGCTTGGGAAATTTAAATTACATATGAGACAGCTTCTTGAAAGGAGCAGGACTCTGAAATAAACCTCCCGCACTAGAGAAGGACACCACATATATCTAGTATATAACACCTGGCACAACCTGACTGTAAAAGGTGCTGCACAAAAAAACCCCACTCAAAATCTATAAACTGGTTCCTGTTCATAAAACCTTTTTAATGTAAGAAAAGAGATAATACTGGGGTGGCCAAAGGCAGGGCAACATCTGATAAAGACCACCTGAGCCTCTGAGTCTGGTTAGGTTCAGAAGCATCAAGGCCTTAGAAAGTTTTATAAAAGTATTTAAGAGGATTGGAGTTGGGAAGATGTTTATGGGGAGCTGCTACACCAGGGAAGTAAAGGTGCTATCAGCTAGAAATAGAAGCACACTTGGCATTTCAGTGAGGTTTAATCTGAATGCCAGTCCTGGGAAGTTCCCATATTGCACTATTTTTGCCAAAGAAAAGGAGCTGAGCAGACAGAACCCTGGGTGTATAGTTTGAGCTTTAAGCACTAGACTTTTAAACTAGTCTAACACACACATTTTGACAGAGATCTGTGATGCACAAAATCCTGATTTCCAGCACTCCATTCCTGACAGTGACCGTCACTGAGCACCAGCCCTGATCCCTGACACACTTCTGGCAGCCAAATCCCTCTGCCTGCTGAAGAGAACGTCTCCTGCTGAGGCTCAAAAACACAACTTGGAGACACAATCATGCTGAAATAGTTTCATTTCTGCACACCAGCACGGCTGGCTTCACCATTTATCTCCGTGGAAATGATGCCAAAGCACCTGCAGCCACTGTGCTCAGGCCTCCAGAGGGGAATTTAAGCGGGAAATTGGTGAATGGCAACAGGAGTTACTCACAGGGAGTGTCGATCATCCACTGGGTAGAATGGGAACTGTAACACTGCAGATAAAACTGGTGGAAAACAATGGATGATCTGCTGATGAATTATTAAATCACAGATAATTAGACTAAAATGATAAGCTGAAGCATAAGCTAGGTACAAAACCCACCTAAGAAGCATGTGCAGTTCTGTATCAGCCATTCAAGATAAAAAGCATGATCTTGTCATTTTACACACTCTACTCCATTTATAAGAGATTGGAGCTATCTTGGGATTCAGGTATTTCTCAGCTGAAGCATCTTTTTGTCCAGCAGCAGCATCCACAGCTTCTAAAGAAGTGACTACATTTGGGAATAAATAACTCTTTTCCTACAGTTGAAGGTTGCTAAAGTTGCCCTTTCCATTGTCTGCCAAAGCCCAAGAAAGAAAACTCCTGTCCCACCTACAGAGGATGCCTGGATGGGAGCTTCTGAAACTTTCTTTCCTGATAGTGAGAACTTGTCCATCAGGAAGTTCCTGGCGCTTTTCGAGACAGGAGGAGGAAGCAGCAATTGCTGTTTTATTTCCAATATCTAATGCCACACAGCAAAGCTCTCCCTTGATGTCTCTCACCATCTCCTGTCCTGCTGCAGCCAAGAAGTTTTTAATCAACACACAGTGTGACAGCCAGGACACAGATTTTCCCAAGCCCATTTTTAAGACAAACTCCAGCACTTTACAGACAGGAAGTCATGTCCAAATTGTAAAAAAAAAAAAAAAAAACCCACACTCTATTTTTAAATAAAAATGTGAATCTGTCATTAAAGTAAAACCCACCACTAGGAAAATATAACAATACCTGTGTAAAGCCCTGTTATTCTTGGGTAGGAAATGAAGCATGTTTTCCACTCAAAATTAATAAGGCATTTCTGATACAAAATAATTGAATTTTAAAGTGTTTATGACAATCATAATTCCTGTAAGCTGCCCATCTTTGTATACAAAATTATATCATGGCATCAGGCTACAAAGGCAGGTGGCATTTTAACTTTTCAAAACATATGAAGACTCAAGGCTTCAAGAGAAGGACAGGTGGAAAATCCAACCCCTAGGAAGACTCCCCAGTCGGTGTTCCCAGGGCAGAGGCAGCACTGCCTGCACTGTTCCACACACAGCTGGCACACTGGATGTTTCAAACAGAACCTGGAAGAGCAGAAAAAGCTTTCAGATCTACACTTAACAGGATCTGAAGAGATGCTAAGTTTTATTTCTTCTAAAATGAATACTGACAGTTACCACACCTGAGTCCCCTCCTGAATTACAGCCCTTCCATGAACAGCACATTATGTTTTCTCTGGGATTTCATTTAAAAAGAAAATCACCAAAGCCAGAGGATATCTTTCCATTAACCCAGGTCAGGTTTTTACTGACAACATTAATTGAAGATGACACTCCTGGGATAATTTTCTCACACTGATGGCAGGACTGCACAATGAAATCTATAGGGTTTTATCTCTATATATCTACACACACACATAAAAAAATGCACAGAAGACACAGCTGGAAGAAGCCATGAGGAATAATCTGTCTACTCCCATCTCAAGGAATAATCAGCCATTCCTCTGAGATCATTGAGTCCAAATGTAAACCCAACACTGCCAAGGCCACCACTAAACCATGTCCTCAAGTGCCACATCTAAATGGCTTTGAAATCCCTACAGGGATGGGGACTCAACCATCACCATCAGAGCTTCTGATGAGAGGGGCTTAACTCAAATTTTGGGTTTTAGAAGCTAATACTTTTGCCAGTAGAGTCAACATTTAATGGAAACTGTGCTTTCAAGTAAAGGCTCCACGAATTAACAATATTATGGTGATGAGTTTAATGCACTCAGTAATAAACAAGAAGCCTTTAAACAATCTTGACAGCAAGATTTATCATTCCAGTATAATGACAGAGGAGCAGTCCTGGACACGACTACTGTATGAGCCACACCTCCTGGCTGGTGAAAAGTGCACTGTTCTGATGGTCTGATGCAGTTTGTTATCTCCCAGTTGGATTCTCTCCCAGTAATTCATTCTGTCAAACTCACTACTTAATTAATTTATTTACACTGTTCCTGAAGTGATGCATAATCTTCCTATTAAATATATGCCAAAAGTTGGAACAAAGGGAAGTGCAGAGTCACATCCCATTTTCCCAGGTGATCCTATACCTATATCTGTATTTAAATCACATTTACTCCTCTATCATTGGCTAAACTTGTAAAGTGGACTGTTGGCCATAAAGCTGCTCCAAAATATATAAAACTTCAGAGGTCTGCTTTTTGTTCTGATTAAAGCTGGCTAACTCAGACTAGGTATGTCACAGGCAGGAACACTTAGCAAAGCATCATTCAATGCTCCAGACAACTCATTTTCCCAAGACAACACAAACATTCCAGTTTTGGAACACTTTTCCCCTGATCCCTGAAGAGGTGCTCCACTTGGAAGTTCCCCAAAATCATGTGCTTTATTCTAACCCTTCAAACCCCATAGTTCTGATGTGATATGTAGCATTTAGGCTGCTGCAGAAGTGCTGATGAAGGGACAGTGTTGAGGGTAGAAAGGGGGAGCTGAGGAGTTGGGTTCCAAGTTGAACACTCTTGGTAGCCAGAGGAGGGCACCTGAAATGTGCCACTGATCCAAAACCCACGCTGAAGATTCAGCTCCTTCACAACCAGCACTTCTAAATAAATCAATGACTCACCAACTCCAACCAAAACAATCCCATCAATCCTGTGTTATCGTTATCTACACACCAAAAAGCATCAGAAGCCTCTTGGCCTCAGCTTTCCTACATCCAGAACTGAACACAGCCTTGTGAACACAAAACAAAACAAAACAATCACTCCAAACTTTTCAGAAGACACCTGTGCGTGGCAGTGACATATCTGCAAGTCAAAAATGTTTTAGGACCTTGATAATGCAAGAGCAGCAGCAACTCTTTGCCAAATTCACCTCTACTTTAGAACTGAAACCACTGTGCTGGGGGTTTATTCTTTTTTTACCTCAGTTTTGCCTGACCCAATGAGCTTATTTCTGAGCACAAAACATCAGGATAGTTTTATGGGTAAGTTTATTTGAAGGATATCCCAGAAACAAGTAACATTATGCTCCAGAATGAACTTAAATGGAAAAAAGATCTCTTTTGTGAAGCACCTACAATGTCAACAGCTGTCCAGAGCTGGAATTACACATTTGGAAAAAAAAAACAAAAAATCAGCCCTAAACAGAAATTTCAATTCCATATACCCCCCCACTAAAAAAAAAATTAATAATCAGGTGTTTCCAGAACTGGGGCTTGGGATGCCAGGCCATCTTCCATTTGAAGGTTTAGAATAGAAATGCAGGGAGAAGTTGAATAAATCAGAAAGTAATTATGTAAAAGTGTATATATATATATATATCAATTAGATATAAGAAAGAAATGCCATTTCAGACAGGGAATAAATAAGAGAAGGTGCTTCCATACTTCACAAACTGCTGGTGATTTCAGCAGTGAGGAGCAAACCTGGACTCACAAAAAGCAGGACCCTGCCTAAATCTTGGGCAGTTTCCAGGTTTTCCCTCAAATCCAGGCACTTGCACAGCCCATTAGACTTGGCCTAATGGTAACCATAATGTTGAGTGACAATGATTTTCCCCAAGAACCAAAATAGTTCAGGCTTGATTTTACAGGCCATGAGACTGAAACGTGAGCAGTAAAGAGAAATTACTGAGGAAGAACTATCCCAAATTACCCCAACACTTATAGTAAACACTTATGTTGTCACCAGAGCCAGAAAATGCTCCATCCCTCCCACATGTTGTCAGGTCAGTTCCTGGGAACAAATTGACAGGGATGGACAATGCCCTGTGTTATTATCCACTGGAAAACAGAGCAGGCTCAATTTGAATATTGTGAATTGAAGCACGGGAGAAAAGGAATGTGCTCCCCCCTGCACTCCCACATCCTGCAGCATCCCCGCTCCCACTCTCCCCTCACACTCAGCCTCCTCCTTTGGGGACCCCCCTCCTTCTGTTCCCTGTGGATGGTTGGACACAGCACTATTGTGCCTTTGTCCCATTTTTGGCACATTACCCAGTAATTCCCTTGTCTCTTCTGCATCAAGATGCTTTTAGCAGGATGATTTCCAAGCCTTAGAAAGAAATCTGTGGTTTGGATCAAAATCACGCAACTGGCTTAGAAAATGTTGGGGGAAATACATATATATATATATGTACATGCATATACAAAAGATAATCCCTTTGCATCAAAACTTTAGGAATTTTATTTCAGAGCTTCTCTCAGCCACAGGAGTCTGTGTGTTTGTGACAGAACTGCAGGGGGACCTGAGACACATGACTGAATCACCAAAGCCTGCATGTAACCAAAAATACACTTTTTTCCTCATTTGCAATAATCACAACAGTGATCAGCTCTGTTTCTTGTCTCTTCCCTACCAGAAGAAGGGAAGTTTAGGGACCCACTTCCACAAGTAATTAAACTGACAAAGAAGAAAAGCTAAAGCTACAAGAGCCCATATAGTACATACCATTATTTGAATTACAGCACTGCCTGAAACCTCCTTCACATTACACCCTAAAACCAATCTGTCCATCCATGAGTTCACACTGTAGGAAAGCACATGCCACCTTTTTAACCTTCTCCAATTCCTTTTTCTAATTATATTTCAGATAGTCTGCTCCTGCATCCAGCATTACCCAGTATGTGTTGTGCACAGGACAATTTCCAGGTGCAGATGAGGGAACAAAAAACAGTGACAGCAGGAAAATTCTCAGAGAGAAAAACATAATGGGATGTACGAGGCAGACAGAAAGGTGAACTCACAGCAAGCAGTGCAGAACTGAAATGCAGATCCTGTGCTTCCACCTAGTGGAGCAGGAGCGCAGTTTATCTCCAGATAGGAACCGAGCAACTCCCATTGCTCCTGCATCGACTCTGGTCTGTTATCTGAACACTCTGCACTCACCAGGTTGGGTTCATGAACGCAGCACAGGAACTGAGTTCAGGTGTAATGATTATAACTGCATACACCTCATCCTGCAGAGTGTGAGCACAGAACAAGCCCAGCCCCTTGCCAGCCTTTCAGTGGTGTTTTCCACAGGAAAACACTACCAGAATTTCCCTGGGGAATTTTCTCCCCAGACCATTCCACCTGGAGACAAGAGACTAAACTGCAATCCTGTCTCTAAAGAGGACATACAATATTTCCACATACAGACTCGGACACTTCCCCCAGAGACCAGGACACATGGAATATCTGAGATATTTACTGGAGTGAGAGTGTCCTTTGGACTCCCCACGACTCTCCAGTTTCTCCTGCACTTCCCAAAGAGTTCAACAAAATTACATTAAAAATAAACACCCACCTTGTCCATGTCATTCCAGTGGTGATAACTCCATGCTCAGTGGGATATTTCAGCCTCAGGATCCCTCTTTCACTTGGTTCTTCAGCCTCTACATTGCTGTCTTTGTGATCCATTCCAACCACAGCATCCTGCAAAGGATATTATTCCAGTATAAGTGCAATATACCAGGCACGTCAGAGATAGAATCACATTTTTAAGTTAAAACTTCACGTGAAATACTCTACCTGTTACTGCCCTCACAGAATGTGCCCCCACAACATGTAAGGAACTAAAATGTGAATTTATGGGAAGCCACCTGCTCTGGACTAATTCCTTCTGTGAATCCAGCAGGAAGAGCAAGGCAGTTTCAGAAACGAAGGAAGTATCTCATCCTTGGTGCTGCCCACACAGGAGTCCAGCCAAGGTGGGCATCATCAAACTCATGATCCTCCATCAGGGGTGGGTCCTTTGTCACTGCACAAAGGAATAAAGGGAAGGAATTAGAGGTGGAAAAGGTATCATCTCTCTAGATTTATTTATTTGGTTGCTCTCTCTGTTCAAGCAGTTCCCCTACTGCCTTGAAACAGTGAGATTTCCCCTTGCTGGAAGTAAAATTTTTTTTTTTTAAATGTTAATTTTTTGGGGAAAAAAGGATTAACTTACATCAAAGAGACAGATTTTCTTTAAAAAAAAACAACCCTCACTTATTAAATAATAGTTTTACTAAGTTTATCACTTTTGCATTAGGAAGTGCATCCCAATTGCCTCAAATAATACAACAACATAAGAGATACCTCATGACAAGAACTTCAGGAAAGGGCTTTGACAGTCCAGAAAATCAGAATCTGGCTCAGATATGAACAAAACAAACAAAAATCTGCATCTTCTATTTGCAAATGAACTTTTAGGAATCTAATTAATCAGAAAGACCCTTTCCAAGTTTGAGAAAAGCCACATTTATCCTTTCCAGTCTTACCTGACTTTATAATGAGATGTGCTGGAGACCCTCTTTGGAATTGCATTGGGACACACTCCTCAGATGGGATGGAAGAGGACAGGAGGAACTCCCCATCATTTAGAGAGCAAACTGCTGTGGGAAGAGTAATTTTGGGAAAGAATAAACCTAAACAGCAAAGTCAGTGCTAAAGCTCTGATGTAACAAAGCACGTGAAGCATCCCCACAAATTTCCACTTGAATGGGTTTGACCAAAGCCAACTGATCAGGCCTTTGTTTTCAAAGGGAAATCTCCTGCTGCAGCCTCCAGGGTCCTGTGATATTCTGTTCATTGGCCTCATGACCAGGGACAAGCTCTGCTAAAGGACACACAGTCAGCTCTACTTGGACTTCAGCATAAACCCCATCTCTTCCAAGGCTGAATTAGCTTCTAGAAAGTTCATTTGTTTAAAATTAATTAATCATATGCACATACCAGCTCTAGTGTTAGTAGTTCATGGTAAATAAGAATCACCAAACATTCATTACTTCAAAGACCGCAGTTGTTCCCTCATGGGTTGTTGAAATTTGCCTTTTTCTAAGAGGGTCACCATCAATCTCAAATGAACAACTAAAAATAACCCCCAGCAAAAGTTTCAGGGAAGCATTTGCTGTGTGTTTTCAGTTAGAGCCACTCTGTAAGGTGGAGTGCTCACTCCAGGCCATGTTTCATGTTTGTAAGTGGTAAATACCTCATGGAACTGGTTATTCTGGGAAAAACAATAAGAGGCAGCTGGCACAACCACCCAGGAACATCTCAGCTTCAGGAGTTGGCCATCACATCAAAGTGCTGATCTCCCTGAAATTCATGGCAGAATTCCCACCAAGAGAGGGCCTGGTGTTCACCAAGATGTATTTTGGATGCACTGGTTGTTTTTAGAATTGGACAACTGCCTCTTTAGGCGTTTGAGAAGAGGGAAGGACTTTATTTTTCCTTCTTTGGCAACTTCACTCAGTAAGGAAGGGTACTTCAGAAATGGGAAAGGAATGAAAAACAGCACTTGTCCAGCAATTTTCTTGTCCCTATCAATGCAAAAATGGGGTTTTATCACATGCATTTGCAAACAGCTTTAATATAGGAATGTTTAACCATTAGTTCTGGTACCTGGTATATTTAAACATGAATGAATGTTGCTGTGAATTGTTATTTTCTTCTAAAACCCTCAGGAAATGGCTTGAGAGTGCAATAAACCAACTATTTACCAGCAGTATCCAACATTACAGAACTGCCTGCAGACTCTGATTGATTCCAGCAATGTAAACCAGAGGGAAACTCAATCCTTAAATACATCAAAAATTACATCACGAAACACTGGAATTTAAGAGTAGAGAATTTTAAAGCAGTTCCTATATTTGCTTGATTTTAATTTTTAGTTTGTTTTTACTTGTATAATTCCCAAGTGTAAAATTAAAGACAATTAACAGAGAGCCTCCTTTTTGGTTCCTGATGTTCAGACAGAAAACACTATTGCTCTTCCTCACTTTGTTTCACTAAGGTCTGGATTACCCTGCACCTGCAGACCCTCTGGAAAGCCTGCAAAGCCTCAGGTAAAAGGCACCGAAGTCCAGGAACCAGCAGGTAAATCCCTCAAAGATCTCTGACCAAGCAAAGCAAAGCATTTAAATCATGGAATGTAACATGAAAACACTCTCAGGGCAATACTCACCCAGGAAATGGTGGTGATTCGTAAAAGCTGCTTCGTAAATGACACAATCTCACTTCCCAATGTATTTATATCAGCCTCTAGAGCGGAGTGCACAGAATATCTAACACATGTCAAGCCACTTGTGGGAATTTATTTTTCCAGTTTGTGCTTGTCAGTGACAGCAAAAAGGTCTGGATAAATGAGGACAGAATTCCGAACCCCTCTGGATCCCTTCCCACTCACCAACTTGCTCTGCCTCAGGACAGAGCGTTGGGTTTGCCCCTCAGGACAAAAATCCCTCACCCAAGGTAAACCGGCAGGACTGCAGGTCCAGTGCTGCCATTGACAAGCATTCTGCTCCATTTTAACACAGTCACCTAAGAACAGCTCATTATCCTTCTGCTAACACCCATCTGCAGTCTGCACAGGGAAAAATCAGCATGTACAGTCCTTGTGTTACCCCAGTACCTGACATGAGGGCTGAAAACAGACTGAACCAGCCACTCAAAGGAGGTGAGTCATCACAATTACACAAAAACAAAAAACAAACACCAAAAAACCCCACAAACAAACAAACAAAAAACCCCCCCAAAAAAACCAATTCCATTGGAATACAGTGGATTCATATAAAAAAATGAGACCTTTACTACACTAAGAAATATTAAAGACCATTAAAAGAAGAAGATTTACAGGATTAACCCACAGTGTTTTTTCTTTTCCCACAAGATTCTCAGTTGAAAACTTTTACCCTTTACTGATTTGTACCTTGAAGCTCAAACATGCAAAACATGTCATGTTGTGCCTTTATAAGCTTGAATTTAATGTGTTCTGCAGCTGAGGAACATTTTGCATAGAGACAGGCAGTGACTAAACCCCACCAAGAAAAGAAGTGCAACTAAATTAAAAAATTACCAAACTCCCCACAAGTTACAGGGAAAAAAATACAAAAAAGAGAATGTAAGAAGTTGAAGACATCTCTTTATGTCATCTCAATTCTGAATCTTTACTGGATCTTTAATCATCAGCTTACCTCATTACCACACACAGAACAGGGCACAAACCGAATGGCAAAGAACAACCTTCTTAATTCTTTTATTTTCAGCCAAAAAAAAACCCCAAGCAACCAAAGAAAATCAAAAATTAAAGTAGTTCTTCCTTTATTGCACTCTATAAAACTTCTTGTGATAATCAAGAAGTCAGTATACAGTAATAGCTTGATATTCCTTTGAAATCTGTAGTTTGACTCTTAAAATAAAATTTGTATAGAAAAGATATCATTTACAACCCATTCAGTAGTACCCAATCATTATGTACTCACAAACAATATTAAATAATTTGTATGCAGCAGTTTCTTTAGAGGGCAGAGGGGAATATTCTCTCCTTAGCAAATATAATATTCCACTGTGAAAGAGCCATTCAAGTCAACTTGGGAGCAAAGTGTGATAAAGACAAATTTCACAGGAGAAGCTCGAGGTTCACGTAGTGTCACAGGAATATTTACAGCTGTGTCCAGTGCATAGAGAAACAGCAGCATGTGAGGAGTCCATGATCCTAAATTGGCACACCAAAACGATCCACCCAGGAAATGCAGGGTTCAGAGGACACCAGTGAGGCACAGGAACACAACCAGGTGCAGAGTGAGCAGGTAGGTGAGGAAGAAGTAGCGGGATTTCGCTCGGGAAGTCAGCAGCTTGGAGCAGTAAAGGCTTCGCCCTCGGAGCCACCTCCGCAGGGAAAGGGCTCCTCCTTTCATCTGGGGGAAACAACAAATTCCCTATCAGTAACCAGGAACAGGAACAAGAAGCTCCACTGCAGCTTGGATTTCTGAGGCACTCTAAACCTCTGACACAGCAACTGATGCCACAGCATAGGTTATAAAAACATAAACTATTTAGAGGGCAAAAAACCAGCCTTATTAAAACAGAAGAGGAACGAATACCAGGTATTTGTGTATTATGCAGTTACACAGACATACTAGAGATGCATACTGCATTTTGTGGATGCATAGAATTCAATGCAATGCACATTTCATTTAATGGACACGTGCAGTACATACATGATTACTCCCAGTTTAATTTTGACACAGGCAGTATGTCTTGTGACACACTTTACACAGCTGCTTGTATTTGACTCACAGCCCAAAGAGAAAGAAATTAAAGATGTTTTTTCAGAGAAATGGAGTCTCAGAAGTAGTTTGCTGCTTTGAATGGCCTGCCCAGCCCCTTGATACCAAACACACAGAATACTTCAGAGTCAGCTTTTCAGAGCACTAGACAAGTAGTTGCCTTGTGCCACTGCTTACTCATGAAGAGGACAACCCAAAATCAGTGATTTCCAGTCACTCAGGAGGGAAATCTGCACTCCAACAACGAATGACAGTTGAAAACAGGGTATAGGAACAGGAAGACAGAAAAAAGGAAGCAGTAGCATGAAGGGATCATGAGCTGTGTCATTTAGATCTAGTCTGCAACCAGCAGGATACAACATGCACACCCTTTTTAAGTAGCTGGTAGTTCAGGGCTTTTAAAAGCTTTCATCTCCTTACCTTTCTCACAACAACATGTTCACTGGGATTGATGATTAAGGCTTCCCTCTCCTCCTCAGTTTCCATCTGGACAGTGTATTCAGTGGGTACAGACCTGTAACTGCTCACTTCAAACCTAGGGAAAAATGACAGGGAGACACAGAGTACTGAGTATCTCCTCTTAAATACTGAACTCACACAAACACACTTTGCATTCTTACATCACTAAGGGAAGGTCTCTGCACAGAACAGCCACACTCACTTTATGTTGCCAGGTCTTTTTCAGTCTCTATTTACAATCTACGCTTAAGATGTTCCCCTTATTCAGAATAAACACCACAATTACTACCTGACTGAATAATGATTTTCAGATGATGGTTGTGAGGGACACATTATGTAGGCAGATGGATAATGATATTTTAAATGTAACCAGTGGTTCTGCTAAAGCTGTCTATGGGAATTTTTTTTTTCCTAACTTGGAAAAAAAGAAATACCACTTGACCACTGAGCCCAACAGATGAAATTAAATAAAGAAAAAAAAATCCAAAGCTTGTAGCACTTTCTTGATCCAGAGTGAAACTTAGCTTTTGTACACAATTACACATAGATTTCCATTGCCTCAGGCACTCTGGACTCAAAAGCAGATTCTATTATCTGTTTGTTCTATTAGCTGCTCACAAATCTAACACCCACAGGAAAACCTAATCACTAACCTCTCACCAAAAACAAAAGGCAAACAAACAATCTGACAGGTGTTTTACCTGTTCCTTGTCTCTTCAGAGAGTCCAAGAGCCTCTTCTGCAGCTTCTCTCCTCCTCTTCTCCTCTGCCAGTGTTTCTGTCAGCTGGGAGAGAGCCTGTTGCACTGACTCATATTGCTGCTCAGTCTCTGCAAGCCTGGGACAAAATGGAACCTGAAATCAGTATTTTATGTACTTAAATAATTACTTTTTTGGATGGTTTTTTATTAAGAAATCTTCCTTTTTGTGACAGACTTAATTATGATAAAATGCTTTAGCTTTATACTGAAATGAAATAAGGTACAGAAACAAACCACAGATGGTAACAATTCACGGATATGACTTATGATTTATTTAATCCACTGTAAATCCACCTCTTTCCCTTCTCTCCACAAATGCCTTAGAGGGATACAAAAGCATTACTTTCACACTCACAACACAGCTGTCAGGAAAACAATACTGCTAATATATGCTCTGAGTCCTGACCTTTTCCTGAGCTCATTTAGCTCCATATTGTCGGTCTCAACAATAATCCCAGATCTTTCCTGTGGCGCTCCAGGGGGAACTTCTGCTCTAGTTTCATCCTAGAAAATATTAAGAGAGGGGGGGAAAAAAAAAGCCAGTCACCATTTTTCTACTTGCTAAAAGTCTTTGTTTCAATTAAAGAAGCCATAAGCACCACAAAACAGTGGAACAAATAATTCTTTGTGTCATTTAATTTTTTTCATTTCCAGAGCTGAAATGTTCCAGGCCTGTTTTCTGACAGCAAGTTGAGGAATGCTGTGGGACCTGAAGGATCCAGGTACACCTGTAACCACAGCAACCTCTGAATAATTCTGAGGGGAAACAAATGCATCTACACACACACAATAATCCAGCACTGAGCACAGTTTCAAAATATTGAAGCTAATCATCTATTTTTAATTTACAGTTCTCCTTATTTGGATTTATTCCCATTTACGGAAGAGTGAGGGTTGTTTACTCTAAGTATCCATATGTTATTTTAGGGTATTATATTAACTGATTGTTAATGAATAGTCAAGGCAGTACAGGAAAACTTTTTAAAAATGAAAACCTTACAAAGGAATAATGACAGAATCATAAAGCATGGGCTTGGAGGGGACCTGAAATCATCTGGTTACAACCCTCACATAATAATCTCATAGATGTGTGGGAGGGGTTGGCAGAGGGTACCAAAATGCTGAAGTGGTGATCTAAATCTCACTTCTGAAAATCTTACTCAAACACCTTGCAAAACTATTCATGAATTATGTGAAATTACCACTAATAACTGATCATCCAATTAGCTCTGCCAGCTGTGGATCAATTAAAAAAATACTCCAAAACAAAAAAAAATCATGTAGAGACAGTTTCTTTAAATGAAAAGTCAAGTTAAACCAGCTTTACAACAATAAAGACAGCTATGTTCAGCACATACAAAAGGCTAGCAAAAGGACTGGATCAGTACAATAAAAAGTGAATTTTTTGCATGAAATATGTAAGCACAGAAGAAAAAAAACCTGAAAGTATTTCCATATATTTGTTTACCTGAACAGAGCCTTGGAAAGACACCACTTGCATTGACTGATATTCCCTCTCCAGCCTTAAATACCGATTTTGCAGATCAGTGTAATGGAGCTGGTTATCCCTCAGAGTCTGAGAAAGAGTCTTCAGCTGGGCAGACAAGACAGCATTCTCCTCTGCTGACTGCACAACCTGCAAGGAATTCACATTGAAAGAAATGAAAATTAGGAATTAGCTCCTCCAGGAAATTCCTACAGATTTGAGACCTGCTGCTTCAAAACTGCACAAACTTTTTGGCAAGGTCACAGTTTGGTTGAGGTTTAAGCAGTTGTTTTATGAGAGGAAATAATGAAACATGAGCATTGATTTCCCCTGTCATCAAAATACCCAAACCAGAAGGTAAAATCTTGTTCCAGCCTGTTTCTGTCTACAGTGATAAATATTTTGAGTAGAAGTTTAACAGTGCCCCATCAATATCGTTACAATGAAGAGTCAAATAAGTCAGAGGAGCCTGACAGAAAGATAATACTGATATTTAATTTGTAATTTCTAGTCTGAGCCAACCGGGTTGTTTGGAGCCATCTGAATTTTAAAGTAAAATTACCTGTCAGTCATTCAAGATGCCACCAATTCATCAATATTTCTGTGTGATCCCAGCCCAGACTGGCACGAGCTATGGAGGATCAGAGCTGTTGCTCTAAATTACCTTGGAATTAACCTGCTGGAAATGCAGGTCCCTCTGGTGGATCTCCTGCAGGCAGCGCTGCAGCTCATTCTGCAGCTGATTCTTCTCAGCCAAGACACGTCTGATTTCCTCTGGGGCATCTCCACTGCCAGCAAGGGAGGCACTTTCCAAAGCCTTAAAAAGGATTAGGATACTCCGGGTAAATGGTACAGGAGTTCTCTAAATAATGCACAACTCCAACACTAAATACACAGAATTTCCTTTGCACGATGTAATTCCCTTCTCACAACTTAATACCACATTTGCAAGAGACTTTAAGTAGAAGATGGGGTCTTTTTAATACATAGTGTTTTCAACCTAAATATTTGCAGTATTAGAAACATGTTTGCAATATAAGAAACAATAAAAAACTATCAGGAAAAGGCAACCCAATGTAATTTTTAATTTGCAAATAGTGTGAGGCACAAAGAAAGGTGGTAAAATAGAAACATATTAATATAAAACACCTTTCAAAAATTATTTTCAAGCTAAGAATGTCTTATATTCATGACCTGCAGAACAGCTATTTTGGAAATATGGATTTTAAGCTGAAAGAGTCCATTTTGAAAAGAAAAGAACACCTGATCTTTTTACAGCTTTGGCTTTATCTCTAATGCTTTATGGAATCTTTTTACCCACACAATCCTGAAAAAAAGATCTGTACCACATGTAATACTGCATAACCCACAGATATTACTGATCAATAGCTCTTATTTATGATTTTAATCACAGAAAATGAACAGCACATGAAACTCAAACCCGACCAACTAAAATGTTGGTTTTAATGAAATTAAAAGGAATCCTGCTTCCTTCCTTTGGCACAGAAAAGGGAAATCAGAATAGTACTCCAAAAACCACTTTCCTTGAAGCTTTAACGACAGTTTACAAAAGCAGGCAGCAGTTGCCAGACTGGGTGTCAGCTGCTGCTCTGCTAAATCCAGGATTTTGTTCCTGGCAGAAGCCAATTCCAGTTGCTTCAGAGGAAGAGCACTTCCATTAGCACATCTCCCCTCTCTCCCCCCAGTTAGGTCCTGCTCTGATCTGCAGGAACAGGACACTGATTTAGGCTCTGAAGAATGAATTTCATTAGATCTTTAAAATTTCTTTCCATCAACTACACAAATTCTGAAGTTTGTTCTCAGTGTGAACTACCAACCTCTTGATCCTCTTAAAAAGCATGTCCCTAAAAATAGGTTGCAGCCATAATAAATCTGAAAAAAAAATCCATTTTATTTTTTTTTAACTTCTTCCTGCTATATTCTGGATTTAACTAACCTAAGATAACACCTGCCAGATTACTGTCATGTGCTGCAAATTCAACACAATAAACTGCTAAATTCCATTCTACATTCCTGCTAAATTCCATTCTACATTCCTGCTAAATTCCATTCTACATTCCTGCTACTTTCCATTTCTTTACCTTGACTGGATAACTGCTGCCAGCAGGGACTGATTTCTTAACCATCATGTCTTGTTGCAGCTTCTGCAGCTCTGCAATCTGTTGGTCTTTCTCAGCAAGCGTGATCTGACATTGATTTCTCAGTGCCTGGGACTCAGACAGGAGGAGGTTTTTTTCCATTCTGAATAGAAAATACTGTATGTTAAAGAATTATACACCACATACAAATCAGTGAAGAGGATAAAGCTGTACTTACTGTTATTTCTGTAATAAATAATGGTAATTTTTGAAGAGTAATATGCATATTTTTGTATTTATGGTGTTCACTAGTTAAGTCTACAAGCTAAATGAGGTTTGAGTATTTAATAATTTTCTCACACTTACAGAGAAATGTGGGGTTGGCCTTTTGGTTGACATCCTCTCCCCCAAAAACTTTTAGTGTAAAATAAATATTACCTTACAGAGGCTTTATAATTAGAGATCTAGAAATTGCACTATGGACCATAAAATGCAGTGAGGCACCAGGATACTGCCTATGGCCTCAAATTCCAACAGAATTATTGTTATCCCACACCAAGCACTGAAACCAGACTCGTTAACTGTAGTTCCAAACACCCAAGCCACCAACAGAACAGAAATCATTCAAGTAAGATTGTTTGAAATAAATTGTTTACATAAACCAAGAGACACAAAGACACAAGAGAAACTGTGTCCAAAGACAACCCTGTGGAAGGTGATGTCACACATTACAAATATCCTTATCCTGCTTCCTGCTAGCTCTGGGTGTCAGTTTTATGCTGGGTTGTGAAGTCAGTGATGAATTCTAAACAAGAACCACTATTTAAATTTAAAATTCTTACCTCAATCCAGCCAGCTCATTCTGGTATGATGTGATCTCTCTCTCAGTTTCTGCCTGGAAGGCTTTTGTCTGCTGTAGTGCCTTCTCCAAATCATCAACCTTGGCCTTCAGTTTGGATATTTCCACAGCTGCCAGGCTGGCTCCCTCCTTAGCCTATGTTTAATAAAACATTATCAGTGAACTGGAGTGAAAACTCTATGGCTGAAATTTGATTACAGAATATTGGTTTTCCCTATTTACTCCATTTAACAGGATAATTAACCCCCAAAATTGTAAACAAACCTTCTTTGGTCACACGGTGCTATCGTAGCACTCACACAACCTACAGAGCTAAACTTCAGAATCCACAATGTCTGAAAGCATTCCCTGCACAAAGAATAAAACTACAGTGATGTGGCTATTTAAAACTTACCACAGTGTTACCCTACTGCTCTGAGGCACATCCAAATTACTCTGACAGTAATCTCTCTCACTGATGCTGTTGCAATCAAGGGGAAATGGGGCTGTGCCCTGTGTGGTGTCAGAAGTTACCTTCTGATTGCTGAGCTCCTGCAGCAATTTGTCTCGGTCATCCTGGAGACTGGCCATGGCCTTGGAAAATGCTTCAATCTGCTGGACATAATTCCCACACTCAGCTGAGAGCCTGCTCACTTCCACGTCCCGACTGACCAAAGTCCCACAGAGCCTTCCAACCTCCTCAGCAATCTGATGGAATGTAACTTTATCTGCGGCATCAAAGACACCCCGAGGCAGAAGAGGATTTTCTTTTAGGATACTGAGGAGATGCAATTTAAACCCCTCCAACTCAGCTTCAAGTTCATCTCCTCTCCTTTTTTCAGTCCTGAGCTCAGCTGTGTATCTGCTCTGAAGTGCCTTCAAGTCCTCCAGGACCCGATCTCTGTCATTCTGCAGGGCAGTCATTGCCTTCCCAAAGGCCTCATTTTGGGACCTCAGCTCACTGTTTTGAGACTGAACTTCCAGCAGCACCTTCTCTGCAGAAACATCAGGTTTATCTCCATTTTTAGGTGTCAAAAGAGTCCTGCTGTATTCCTCACCTACATTTCTGCCTCTGGATTTCTGGAGTTCTTGAACCTTCTTCTGAACATTTTCTCCATACTGTCCACTTGACTCTTTTTTCTGAGCACTATCACTACTTAGCAGTTTCTCTCCAGATTCAGAAACAAGTTTCTCTTTGTTTAAGGAGGTAATTAGAGATTCTAAATCGCTTATTTTAGATGCCAACTTTTTATTTTCATGTTCCAAAGACACAGCAGTCCCCTTCTGCAGCTCACTGGAAAGCTGCATTTCTTTTATTTGCTTTTGAAGATCGTATTTTTCCTGCTCAAGGCTTTTGATGCAATCCAGTTTCTGCTTCAGTAAGTCTTTCAGCTGGTGGTCTTTCAGAGACAAAACCTGGTTAAGATCTTCCCTGTACTTGATGAGCTGTGCACTCAGCATTGCATTTTCAGAATGCAGATCATCTATTCGATTGAGGAGGATCCTCAATTCCTGCTTCAGAGCATTATTCTCACTTGCATTGCCAACTATAAGCCTGTCCCTCTGATTTAAGACATCCTGGTGAAGATGCTCCAGCTCTTTGTATTTGCTAAAAAGCTCATCCCGATCATTCTGAAGAGATGACATCGATTTTTTAAAGGCATCTATTTCACTGGCAATGGCAGCCTTCTCTTGCTCTGCTTCTTCTGCTTTCACCTGGAGCTTTCTCAGCTCATTTTCCATCCTCTGACAGGATTCCTCAGCTTGTTGTCTGTCCATCTGCAAAGACCTCAACTGAAGTTCATACTCTTTGATTTGATTTCTGTGTTGAGTCTGTACCTGAACCAGATAGTCTGAAATTTCATCACCTTTTGAGGAAATGAGTAAGGAAATTTCTTTGTCTTTATTATTTAGCATGACCTTCATTTGCTCAGAAATGGTAATCTGCTTTTGCAACTCAGCATTCACCTTTTCCTTCTCTGCTAGAAGCTCTTGCAATTCCTGCTCCTGTCTTGTAAAATTACTTTCCAGAGCTTTTATCTCTCTTCCTGTACTTTTACTATTCTCTATGAGATGATTAAGAGAATTATTTTCTTTAAGGAGTGCTTGCAAAGCTTCTTCTTTGGACTGCAGAACATTCTCCAGCTCCTGCTGTCTGTTAAAAAAAAAGGTGTTTTCTTCTTTTATCCTGCAGAGCTCTTCATAGCGCTGCATATCAACAGAT
This sequence comes from Myiozetetes cayanensis, assembly GCF_022539395.1. NCBI lineage: Eukaryota > Metazoa > Chordata > Aves > Passeriformes > Tyrannidae > Myiozetetes > Myiozetetes cayanensis. The sequence continues at coordinate 61,503,628 of NW_026087853.1, read as the reverse complement.
TTCTGCCTCAAGTACAGCTCATCCTTTGTTTCCTCTACTACAGAATATTTGATATTCAGTTCTTGAATCTGAGTCATTTTCTCTTTCAGTTCATCCTGTAAAGCCACTATTCTTTTATTACTGTCTTCTATCTGTCTCTCCTTGTTCTGGATGGCCTCTTTGAACTGCAGTTCCCAGGTTTTCATCTCAGTGATGACCCTGTCCCTGTCATCCTGCAGAGAGGACATACACTTTGTAAAAGCAGCTAATTGTGCCAAGGCTGTGTTCAAATCCACCTGGAGTTGCTTGTTTTGAGAGTCCTTAGTGCTGATTTGCTCTTGCAAAGCCTGGATCTCACCAAGTGCCCGATCCTTTTCTCTCTCAAGGGCCCTGTGCCGTTCCTCTAGGTTGGAGAACTCCCTTTTGTGAAGCAGTTTTAATTGCTGAAGATGAAATTCCAATTCTCTCTCATATTCTCTCTTCTGGAGTTGCAGTTCTTCTTCTTTCTTCTTAAGCTCTTTTCTCCAGTTTAGATTCTCATCTTTCAGCCTGTCCACCTCACTCTTTGACTGATCCAGCAAGTCCATCTGTGCCGAAAGCTTCCCCTTCAGATGACGGATTTCTTCCCTTGTTTTCAGCAGCTTTTCTGATGCATTACTTAAGTCCTTTTCCAGTTTTTCACTTTTTGACTGTGACAGTTTCACGGATCTTTCCAAGTCCAGGATCAGCTCCTGGAACTTTATGGAATCCTTTTGCAAATGGTTGATCTCCTGCTGTTTTTCTTTTAAGAGTTCTTGCAATTCTTTTGTTTTGTTTTTACTTCCACTGTTATCCCTCTGAGCGCTTTTCACCTTCTCCTCAAACATCTTTACAAGATGGAGCTGCTGTTCTTCCTTTTCTTTAACCACATGACATTTTTCTGCCTTTAATTCTTCCAGCTGCTGTAACAGCAAGTTATTCTGCACCTGTGCTGATTTCATTCTATCAGTAAGATGATCAACTTTTTTAACATGATTAAGCAACTCTGTCTCGAGAAATTCTCTCTCATTCTTTACTTTGTAGGAACTTTCTTGTACATTTTCTAATTCTTCCTGTAACAGACATTTATCATCCTCTAAAATCTTGACTTTTTCATTTAGACTAACAATTTCTCGTGTAAGGCTTTTACACTCCATGTCCAGCTTTGTCAGACAGTGATTTTTATGTGCCACAGATTTTTCCATTTCCTGCGCTTTTTCTGAAATTAATTTTCTTTCCTGTTCTAGGACAAGCACATCTTTCTCTTTTTCAGAGAGTTTATCCTTTAGCACGTTAATGTCCTTTAACAGTGATTCATTCTCACATAAGGCATTGCTGATTTTAGATTGTGTATCATTCTGGTACACCTCCATTTGAACCTGGAGCTCTCCCAGGGCTGCTTTAGTTACAGTGATGTTATTATGAAGGACATCATTTTCATTCTGAATTTTCTCTAAGGCCTGCTTTAAGTTTTCAGAAGTTTGTTTCAGCTGCTCATTTTCCTCCATCAGCTCATGGTTCTGCTCAGTGAGCTCACGAAGGCGATCCTGGTGTTCTCTCATCCTTGCCTCCTGCTCACGGATCTGCCTTTCTGTTTTACTCTGCAATTCGTCAACTTCCATTTTCTTGGACTCGCTGAGCTGTTTCAGTTGACTCTTAACAACCTCATTTTCATCCATGAGATCTTGTAAATGCTTCTCCAGAGCCTCCTTCTCAGATTCTCCTTCCCTGAGTCTCTGAACAGCCTCCTGCTTCTCTTTCCTACTGAGATCAATAACTTGCCTCATCTCTGCCACTTTACTACTGATATTCTCATAGGCCTGAAGAAGTGACTCATACTCCTGCTTTAATTCACTATGTTTAGCCTTCCAGCCTGTCAATTCAACTGTCTGAGAATCTTTTAAGGTATTTAGCTGGAAAGAAAAGGCCTCTTTTTCCTGAACTATGGACTCCATGGTGGATTTCAGACTCTCACACGCCGCGCTGAGGTTCTCGTTCTCCGTCAGCAGCCTGGCGTTTTCAGAGGCGAGGCTCTCCTCCCCAGCCGAGGGAGTGGCAGCACTTGAACTTTGCTTTTCTCTGCCAAGCTCTAACAGGTGTTCCAGCATCCCTGCCTTGTTCACCAGCTCTTCTTTTTCCAACATCAGCTGATCAAGCTGTTCTTTTAGACATTTATTTTCTCTCAAGGCTTCTTTCCGTGATATTAAAGCTGCCTGTAGTTTCCTCTGAAGGCGCTCTCTGGATTTATCTTCTATTACAGTTCTTTGCTCTTGGGGTTTACAATCACTTGTATTTGCGGCTTTTCCCAGTGGCTCTTCCATCATTTGCAATTGTTTGTGCATTTCACATTCTGTTGCTTCTCTCAGTTTAGTTTTCCCTGAGTAATCAGTCTCTGATAGTTGAAAACTGGAGTCTTTACCTTCTAACTTCCCTCCAAGGGAATTCCTTTCTGAACCAACCCCTTTCAACTCCTTTTCAGTATCATTTTCTTCCTTAAGCTCTTTGCCAGACACCACAGGTGTACTCATCTCAGCCTTCTCACGCAGCAGACACAGCTCTCGCATGAGATTTTTGTTTTCTTCACTGAAACGTCCTACTTCCTTTTTCATATTCATTAGTTCCAAATTGGACTTTTCTAAGCAGCTGAGAAGTTCCTCTTTTTCACTCTTCATTTCTTCCAGTGCTGTTTTGTAACTGTGGGCTTCTTCTTGGCCCTCCTTTCTAGCTTTGCTTAATAATTCCCTTTCCAAATCAAGTTTACCTTTGAAATCCACAAGTGAACACCTCAACGCTTCTATTTCCTCATTCTTTTCTGCGACCTCCTTCTCAGCTTCAATTCTTGCCCTCTGCAGTTCCTCCTGGCTCAGCCTGTAATCCTCACCTTTTCTGATAAGTGCTTCTTTCTCATTATTCACATGTTCAAGCACTGTCTTAAGAGCTACAATTTCAGCCTCATACACTTTCAGCTTTCTCTGCAGCTGCTTTATGTCCTCCAACAAACTGCCCTGACATTGCTCCTGCTGACTCAAAGACATTAAGTTGACTTTTTCTTCTCTTTCATCACCAAACTCCAGCAATATTTTTCTCAGCTCTTTCCTTAACACTGTTGTTTCCTCCTCAAGCTTTGCATAATCACTTCTTAGCTCTTTTAATTCAGTGTCTTCCCTTGCCACTGAATGCTCTTGTTTGAGCTGCTCAAGGTGGCTTTTTTGTTCCTCAAAATCTGCTGCAAGTTTCCTGTGCTCTTCCCTTTCTTGTTGAAATTTTTTCATATCTTCTTGCATGACCAAAAGCTCCCTCTGTAAAGCTTCTTTTTCTTTTTTTAATTGATTCATGACATCAATGTCATTGTTGGAGTCCAGACACTCCTTCCTGTCCCCAGCACATAAACCAGGTTCTTCTAAACTGGAATTCTTTGATGATTCTTCCCTCTTTTTCAGTTCAGACTTCACCTTTTCAAGAGCTAAGAGCAGCTGAGAATGTTCCTTTTCATATGCACTTGCTTTTTCATCAAGCATAGATTGCATATGAGCAAGTCTGCAGTCCTTTTCCTCTAAAGATTTTAGGTTCTGCTCACAAACATTTTGTTTTTCAGCAACGACATCATTTAGTTCTGTGATATTACGCTGAAGTTCCTCTAAATAAGAAGCTTTTGAAGATAAAATTTCAGTCAAATCACTTATTTTGGCATCTTTTTCTAGAAGTTGTTGCTTCAAAGTGCCAAGATGAGACTCAAAATCCTTATTTTGTCCTTCAATTAGTTTCAATTTCTCTGTTAACTCATTAACTTTCTTTGACAGCTCCTCTCCTTTTTTTTGTTCTTTCTCTAGTTCTTCTTGTCCACTCTTTTCTAGTTTTCCAACTTTTTGCATTAGATCTCTTCTTACTATCAGCGCTGCTTGAAGTTTCTTTTTCAGGTTCTCTTTTTCCTTGCCCATTTTCTCGAGATTCAACTGCATCTCCTCTTTTTCATTCATTAAATGCTTAAACTCAGCTTCTCTACTGTTTAACATGATCTGATTATGGTCCAGTTCTTTCTTGCAAACCTCAAGTTCCTGCAGCACTTGGTTTAGCTCTGCCACAGAACCCCTGTGAACAGCTTCAAGTTCTTGCAGTTTGGTATTTAATGCATTTTTCTCTTCAGAAAAATTCAGCATTTCATTAGACAATGATTCCATCACCTGAGTAACAGAACTGTCTTTCTCCTTCAGCTGCTGGCTCAGACCAGAAATTAAATCCTTCTGCTGATTTACCTGGGAAGTTAAGTTTTTGATGAGTTGATCTTTTTCCCCCAGTTCTTCAAGGAGACTCGCTACTCTTTTACCTTCAACCTGGAGCTTTTCTTGACTGGTTCTTATTATTTCTTCTGATTTATTTACCTTGTCTTGCAGAAATTCAACTTGCTTATTTATTTCTGCAAAGGACTCTTCCCTTTCTTGCAAGAGAGACTGTTGTTCACATAATGTTTCCTTGAGTGTGAGCATTTCTTTGGCCAGACATTCCATTTCAGATGTGTATTTCCCCTTCATCTTTTCCATGTCGTTCTGCAGCACCTCCTTCTGCTTCTGAAGCGACTCCAACCTTTGTAATTCCTCTTTCATGGTGTCTATTTCTTTCTGTTTTTCTAAAAGCACGAGTTGCAGTTGCTCTCCTTCTGTTTCTTTGCTCAGAATAGAATTTATCAGAGCAGAGAATTTTTCCAGCTGAGTTTTACTATCAGTTGGCTTCAGTTCAGAATCTGAAGTCTGTGCCACTTTTTCCTTACATAAAAGCCTACTACTAAGTAATGGAGACAAGCTTTGAGTTAATTTCTCTTTTATTAGATCCAGCTCTTGCTGCAAAGACTGGATTTTGCTATCCTTTGAGTTCATTTCACTTTCTAAACTGCTCAATTGCTCAGTAAGATTATTATTCTGCAAATTTACCCTATCAAGTTCTGTCCCCCATTTGTTCTCTGACTCAAGCAGACTTTGTTCTAGAGTTTCACATTTAAGTTCTAATTTAGAAAGTTCTTCACCCTTCGCACTAACCTGCATCTGTAACTTCTCTTTTTCAGTCTTCATCTGCAGTTTGACAGCATCGATCTGCATTCTTGAATAATTCTCACTGGTTTCTAGTTTTTCATGGATTTCCCGGAGCTCTTCCAATTTCTTTTGCAGATCACTCTGAGCTGCCCCAAGTTGTGTGTTTTCAGCCATCAGTTTACCAACATCTTCTTGTAACTGATTTTTTTCTTTCTCTAAAGACTCCACCTGGCACTGGAGACTGTTTATTAAAAGCACATTGTCACGGCAGTCTTGAGCTGATTTGGAATTCAGGTTGTCCAGCTCTAACCTCAAACATTCCAAGTTCTCTGCCTGCTCAGTGCACTTCACCCGCAGAGACTCCACAGCCAGTTCTTTCTGCTGCAGTTCTTGTTCCCGTGTGTTTATCAGGTCTAGTGCTTTTTGGTGCTCATTTTTGAGAGAGTCAAGTTCAACAGTCAATGAATCAATTTTTTGCTGATTAATATCAAGCTTCTCGTTCTTTTCCTGGAATTCCTCAGTGAGGTTTCTCCTGGCTGTTGCACTTTCCTCTAATTTTTCTCTGAGAACCTCGATCTCACTGGAAAGAGCATTAATGTTGCTCTCTGCCAGCTGTACCCTGGCATCTTTCTCCTTTAAGGAATTAAGAAGCCCAGAAATAACTTCTTCTTTTTTCCCAAGAGCCACATTCAACTCAGTTCTCAGTTCATTCTGTCCATTAATGTTCTCCTGAAGAGATAAAAAGGCATTTTCTTTTTCACGGAGTAGTTCTTTAGATTTTTGTAGTTCCTGTATTAGTTCATGTACCTGATTTTGGAGCTGAGAAATTAAATTTGTTTTCTCGTCATCTTTCTTTGCTTTCTCCTCCAGAGTTCTGAGGAGACTTTCATTTTCCCTAAGAGAGGATTCCTTTTCTGATAAGGATTGGTCCATCTCAATTATTACATTCTTCTGCTGCTGTATTTCTTTTTGGAAATTCACTCTCACTTCCTCCAGCTCCACCACCTGTTTCTTTAAGACATCACATTCAGTCTCTTTCTGTTTAAGTTGTACCTTTAAATTCTCACTGAATATCGAAATATTGTTGATGGCTGATTCTTTTTCTGAAACAAGCACTTTTAACTGTTCTGTTTCAGAGACTAAAAGCTGTAACTGTTTCTCCTGCAAAACAGAAGACTCCTGTAGCTCAGAAAACTCTGCTTTTAAACTGATGTATTCATCTACTTTTTGCTTTAACGATGCATCTTTCTGTACAATTGAATCATTCAGCTGGGATGACTGTTCTGCCAGGTTTTTAAGCTGACTCTGAAGGTCAGAAATAACCTCCATATTCTCAGACAGTTGAACCCTAAGTACATCAGACTCTTCAGATTTATCTTTTAATAACTTTAATTCTTGGGCTTGCCTCTTAAATTCATTTTCCTTTTCCTGCACTATGTTTCTGAGCTGGTTGGTTTCAAAACCCAGGCTTTGTATTTGGTTTTGCAGATCTGAAATGATTTGCATGTATTGCCCTTCTGCCACTTTGCTGTCTTTCATTTGCTGAATCAAAGCCTCCTTTTCAGAAAGGAGAGTTGCTTTTTCTTCAAAGGCCACTTTTAAGTTTTCTTTCTCAATCAACAGGCCATCAATTTGGTCCTTGAGAGCTAAAATATTATGACTCTGTTGGGACAAGTGTGAAGTTAAAGCAGCTACTTCCTCTGACTTTTTCGTTGCTGTAACATTAACTGTTTCAATGTCTGCTTTCAATTTTTCATTTTCTAGAGCTGCTGTTTGTGCTTGGTGCTTTGCTGAAATAATTTCAGACTGAAGGAATTCACATTCACGTGATTTCTCATTTAATAAGATTGAAAAGTCCTCTTTTTCATGTCTAAGTACTTCCACTTCTTTGCTTAATAGCTGTAGCTGATTATTTAACACTGTATTTTCCTCCACTTTTTCAGAAACTTGCCTCTGAAACTTCTCGAGTTCTGAACCCTGACTTTTCACAGCCAGGTCTCTTTCCTCTACCAACTGAGACAGATTTGTTTTTTCATCTTTAAGATTTTTAATTTCACCCTGCAACTCTACAACACAAAGCTTAGTCTCTTCCATTTCCTTGCACAACAAATCATTTTGAAGCTTTTTCTCTTCTAGGGACCTATTTGCAGTTTCAAAATCCAAAGTCATGCTTTGAATTTGTTCCTGCAGGAGTAAGTTCTTCTCCTTACTTTGGCTGAGCTCTTGGATTAGGCCACTGCATTCAGATAATTTATTATTTAACATTTCTCCTTTCTTTATTTCTTCACCTCTAATATCCTGCAGCTGAATGAGCAGTGATTGCACTTGTTCCTGCAACTGTTGGGTCTGCTTCTTGCTTTCAGACAAGTGCTCAGCCAGCACATCGCATTCCTTTGTTTTCTCCCGCAGCTGTTCCACAACACAACTTTCCTTTTGCTCAGCAGCTGCTGAAAGTTGTTCCACCTCTTTTGCCAGAGTGTTTTTATCACAATTTAGTGCTGAGAGTGTTTTCTCATACTCAGCAGTGCTAACAGACAACTTGTGCTCTATTTCTGCCACAGCCTGTGTTTTCCTTAACAATTCACACTCTTTTACATCCAGGAGTTTGGACAAATTCTCATTTTCTCTGATTAGCTGCTCCTTCTCTCTTTCCATGGTATCTATACTTTTTTTTAGGTGTTCATTTGCTTCCATTTGCTCTGCCAATTTTCCTTGTTTCCCTTCAAGATCTGCCTGTAATTGGTTATTAGCTGAAGTTTTCTCCTGTGTCTCTATTTCCAGTTTGTTAATTTGTTTATGTATTTCATTTAATTGGTTATTAAGTTCTCTGCAACACATCTCTTTGGCTTCCAGATCTCCAGTTAATTTAAGTTTAGTCTCTTCATTTTGCTGCTCCAAAACCCCAAGTTTCTGCTCTAAGGAAATAACAAGCTCTTGTTTCTCTTGCAGTTCTTTTTTTACTGTTTCCTGATGTTCAGTAAGTTCTACAAGTTTCCTGGATATTTCAGACAACTCTTCATCTTTTTTAGCATTTTCCAAAACCAGTTTGTTGTATGAATCTTTAATTGATTTTAACTCATTTTCAAGTGTCTCTGCTTTACTCTCTTTCTCTTTAAGCAAATCATTCCATTTTTCTTTCAGAGCATCGTTTTCCTCAAGCTGAGATTTCAAATACTCAGTTTCTTTTCTTTGTTTATCCTCAGTTTCTTGTAGTTTTTCAGATGATTTACTAATCTGTTCTTTCAGCAAAGTAATTTGTGACTCACACTCTGCAAGTTTGTTATGGTAAGCGACACTGTTGGCCTTGATTTCAGCTCGGAGATCCTTAATTGTCATGCTGTTCTCGGTGCTTTGTCTTATTAATTCCTCATTCTCTTTGGTTTTAGCCTCAATCTCAGCTCTAACTCTCTCCAGCTCTTGTTTCATTGCGTTACTCTGCTCAGAAAGGACAGAGATCTTCACACTTGCATCTCTCACATCAGCTGTTTGTACTTCCTTCAGTAAATGAGTTTCCCTCTCAGCCTTTGACAAAGCCTCTTCCATCACTCGCATTTCCTCCTCTTTGCATTGCACTTGGTGCTTCAGGATCATAACCTGCTCAGAATATTCTGTCATGTTCACACACAGGACAGACATCTCCCTGTCTTTTTCTGCCAGCGCCTCTTTAAGATTATCAATTTCTCTTTCGCATTTCTGGAGATCCTGAATGAGCTGAGATCTTTCCTCTAAATGGCTTGAGTTCAGTTTGTCAAGCTCTTCATTGGTCTGGTCCAGATCCAGCTGCATGGACTCCACCACACTGTCTTGTTTCAAGGTCTAAATATCAAGAAAATAATGTTACAAGAATATTTCCAACACGTTAGAGGGACAACAGAAGTTCCATTCTGCGTGTAGATCAAGTACTTAAAGTAACAACCTGCACCCAACTGTAACATCACAACGTTATTCTTCAGATTGCTTTTGCATACAGGAGGTTCAGTGTATAGCATTTAAAGCAGCTAATGCTGCTACCTTTGCTGACATTTAAATAGGCCATGACAAAAGAATGTAACATTTCTTCTCTTACTTTATTTTTAGGAGTTACCTTTTCCTTCAGTGTAGCAACTTTTTCTGTGAGATCACTGATGGCTGTTTTCTGCTCAGTGTTCTCCACTTCATACACACTGCATTTCTTTAGGGCTTCATCCAGCTTAGCATCAAAAAGAAAAATTCATGTGATAGAAATAAACAGAATTACATTAAAATTCTGATGTCACCAGTTATAATATCAAGTTTACACAACAGAGAAGTTTATACTACGATAACTTATCACCCCAATAAAATGGAAATATTTTCATGCAAAGCTCTGCTGCTGGCTCTAAGAAATCCTTACACCAAACTTAAAGCAAAGCATTTAAATGGACAAAACTGCAAAAACACAGCAGAACCTTCAGATTAAGAAAAGAAAATTATGGCTAAAGCTCATCAGTTCTAAGAAATTAAATGCTAATAAATTTCACTTACTTTTTGCTCAGTATGCACAAACTTTTCACCGAGCTCCTTGTTGAGAAGATCCTTTTCTTGAAGCAGTTTCCTCAAAGCTTCAATTTGTTCCAGTTTTTCTGTCGTGCTCGACAGTTTTTGTTCTTTTTCTCCAAGCGAATTCTCAAGGAAACTATTTCTGTCACTTAATCTAAGAAGAAAATATTTAGGATTTTGAAAACAAAGTTTAAGTTTTTTAGACTTACTAGCCCCAAACTGTTTTCCTAAGAGAGTAATTATTTTTATACTTTCCACTTAAACTTTCAATTGCAAAGATACCATGACTGAAAACAACTTGCAAGTACAAAAATAACATCACTGCAAACAGAAACATGAATCAAGCAACTCTTTTTCAAGTGTTTTAAGAGATTATACTCCTCATTAGAAGTTTAAAAGCAAGCTAACCATGCTTGGAGTTGTAAAGAACCTTCATTTTACCCTTTAAGCTGCTCATTCAAGCCAGAGATGAGAATCTGATGCTTCTCCACATCTCGCATTTGCTGGCTGCGTAATTGGGTGAGTTGAGTTTGCAAACGTTCGTTTTCGTTCTGCAACAAAACAATAATGATTATTCATAATGAAGAGATAATTAATATCCACACAGCTTTTCTGGCTTTTTAAATGCAGTACAAATCTCCTACTCTAATCAGATCCACTGCACCAATACAAAAATAAAACCAAAACAAAAAAAAAAAAGTTGTTCAACAGCAACCGAAAAACCAAAAGCAAAACACAGAATCAACAGCAAATAGGACAAACATGGCAAACTTGTCACCAGTGATGAAAATAAGGCGGCATTTTGGAGGAGGCAGAACACACCTGTACAGCCCTCAAGAGCTGCCCTTCTTCCTCTACACCAAACGTTACCTGTATTGAAAGGCTTGGTTACAAGATTCTCAAGTAATAATTAATATAAGCTTGTCTTTCACCTTAAAATCGTTAATTTTTTTATATATGTACATTTTATATATGTACTCATAAAGAACTATGAGTAATGCACCAAGAGTTTGAATCAGAGATCAGTTGTGTCATTTAGTGAAAATAAAGTTCACAAATTATCATTGTAATTTGCCAGTCAGGCAATATTAAGTCTTGCTTTGAAAAGAACTTTACTATGGGGGGTCTTCATTGAATAATTTTACAATATAAATATATGTCTAATATTGGAAATTTAGATTGCATATATATATAAATATTAAATTATTTTTTTTCTATAAAGTTTTCTATAAATGTGCATATATACATATATGAAAATACTAAATATGCACTCACAGAAAAGAAACTTGAGGGATGTAAGAAGAGAGAGTAACAAAATGTAATTCTGGACCTTTTGACAAAGGTCTCCAAAAAGAATAATGAAAACTATGTTGTCTTTTCCTACATTTCTACAACAAATAAAAAAGCTTAATCCTAAATATATTTCTCCATGAGCTGAACAGAAGCAATAGGCTTCAACTTCAGAGCACAACAGAGTAAGCACACACTCTCTACCAACATCACTATGAGTATAAATTAGGCTTTAACCATTTTTGTTAGCTGCAAATTGGTGGTTTTGTCATACTGTAGGCTATGATTGTAAGAACATCAACTGAATAAAATGATTCTCTTGACTCATCAGGTTTACACAACTCAAAAGCTTACCTGAAGAGCCTCCATTCTCCCTTGAAGCTGAAATCTGTCTTCCAAATCCTGACAACGCTCTTCCAGAAAGAGAATTTGTTCCTGCAGCTGATTCCTTTCCAATTCCAACTCTTCAACCACACTCCGTAAACCTACTCAAGTCAAAGGACAAAAATTATTTTAAGAGAAGTCAATTAAAATTCCTGAAGTCTAGAAACAGTTTCAGCTTTTTGTTCATGATTCTCACCAGTGCTGGGCACACTCAGATCTGACCCATCTCTAGTGGAAAAGCCTCAGGCCCTGCATTCCCCAAATTTAGATGGCAAAAGTACCTTTAACTGTTGAAAAACCAAAATAGAGTTGCAGAGCTCAAGAACTCAGAGAACTTGGAAGGAATATTCTTGTTATACTGAGACACAACTATTGTGGTTCAATCAATTACGTGGCTCATGTTACTTTAAGCCCGAGTTAATCAGGAACTTGAACGATGAGATCTTAAATAATTATTAATAAACTGGTGTGCATCAGAATTTGCTAATGAACCTATTCCATCTTAGCAACGAGATGTATTTGCAATCTTTACCACTGATATAAAAACATCAGCATTAAAAATCAAGAATTGTGGGTTCGGATGAAAAGCAAACGGCAATGGGATGCAATTCTGGTTTGCAACATAACTGTGATATAAAGCGGGAACACATTCACAGGAACAAGACTCATAACTTAAAAAAACCCCACGATCTTGCCACAGAGGATATCTGATGGGCACCAGGGCTCAGCCAATCCCAGTGTCCAGCAGATCCATTCACTGCTTCCGAAGCAGAACTAGGCAGTTCATCCAGCACGCACATGCTTGGAAATGAAACGGGAGAAAACACAAGCCAAAAAAATTCCACAAAGATTAGAATACACCACAAATGGGTTGTTAGCTGAATTTGAAAACAAAAGTGGACACAAAATACAGATGCTGTGTGCATGCTTTAATAAACTGTCTAGTCGCTGTCACACCTGCATCGGGTGAAGGGTACTCTGGCCACCAACCTCCCATGTTCTCTCCTTCAGCTGAGTCAGTGCTGTCCAGGGTGACGTTCAGCTCCTGAAAACACGGTTTGCCATCGAAGTTGTATTCTTCCTACACACAGAAAGAAATTGAATTTAAAGGAGAAAGGCAGCAAGGGTAAAATAGTTCTGTTACTAAAAGCACAGTTTCAATTAAAAGGCCTAAAACTCAGCAAGTGATTCAAGTGCCTAAATACAAATATAGGAGATTACTGTGGACACTGGAGTATCTTGCCCAGCTTCCAGTTATTATTTCCAGAAAATCCAAGTCTCCAACAGGGTTTTTAAGGTATCTGCCAGCTTTTAAAAACACCCTCAGGCATCTGAGAGGGCAATGGATAACAGTGCTTGGATACCTTAACAGGTCCCTTGATTTCTAAAGATATTATAGTTAACTAATTATAAAATTATTCTTCCAATATGTTGATGTGACAATGACATCCTAACTTTAACAAAAGTTACCATTTTTTGTGCAAGTTACAGCACCAACTGCCTAGAAATCCACCTAAATGAAGTGACAGGTACTAATTATTCAGTGGAGCTCCACCAACACATTTGTACAGATTGTATCTAACCCAAAAAAGCCTTTGATGTTTTGAAGTCTAAAGCACCACATAAATAACATCACTCCCCATATTTTTATGAACAAGGAAAAATAAACTTAATTCTTTTCACCCACCTGAAGCTTCCTGCTGGTCTGGTTGCCTTTCCTCCTGGGCTGCTGCAGCCTGCCCATTCCTGGAGCTGTGGCCAGTTCCTCCTCCAGCTCCTGCTGCCCTGAGACCATGGCTGGATTGGAGCAGCCAGGAAAGAACCAGTCATCCTCAATCAGTTTTGTGCCACAGGAAAGCATTTACATTTATATCAGACACTACTACATGGAGAGAGACCAGGGACAGGGTGAAGTCCCTACGAGTGACTGACAGGAACAAGATTAAAGATTAAAATCTGCTGCGTTCACCTTGTCATTTCCCTCCAACTCTGCTACAGAGAACACAAAGTCTGAGAATCTCACTAAGAAGAAGCAAACTGAAGTCTAACTTCACTTCTTCACCAGCTCTAAGTGAAGACTTTACACAGGAGAGTGGAAAGTACAGGAGAGTGGAGAAATACACAAAAAAAATATTAAAATGCCAATTCCACCTCAATTCAATTTACCAGGTTAAAATATATTTGTGTGATAAAAACTACGGTTTCTTCAGCTGGTGACTTCATAATCTGAACAATCATAGAAATGACGTGTCCCTTCCAACTCTGATTTTAGTAGGAGCTATAAAGCCAGGTAATCTGAGGGAGTCAAGCACATATTACACTGCCAACTGGTATCAAATCACCTGATCACAAATTAGTAACATCACTCTTTTTAAGACAAATACAGAATCACTGGTAAATAAACACAATGAATAAACTGAGAATATGAAATCTTAGGTACGCATCCTGTTCATTGTTAGAAATGATTTGTCATTTAAAGGACATTCCCATCTGTTTTGTGACACAACAAAACATATTTAGGGGAACAGATTAGGAAATGGACATTTCATGCAAAGCAGACAAAACACAACAGCCAGGGAGAAGAAGGGAAAGTGAAGGTGGCTCCATACTTAGAGTAAAATGAATTAGATGATTACAAATTTGGCTTTGATTTTAACCACATCAATCCACAGTTGTGCTCCCAGCATGCAAAATTCAGAGACCTTATGTTGATGCATTTGTGAAACTATTTGGAGATTCAGGCCCATTGGGAATACTCTGCTCTGAACTGAGTTGTCCAAGGATTACTTATCCCACAGATTTCATTACCACACAATTCTCTAACACCTGATGGATTCAAATTCTTCCTGCAATATTTCAAAATTACACACCTGATGTGTTGTCAGAAAAGATTAGTGGAAAAAAGTTAAAGAAAAAAAAATAATGATCCTTTTAAAGTGGAGTTGATAAACTGGATTATACTTCTGATTTCAATTACACTTTGGCTTCTTGCACTGTCAGTTTATCAGCATTTTTTTTACACATCTTTGTTTATTTTTCAAGCTGTAGACTTTTTTTCACCATCATACGTACTTTTGCAAAGCTGTAAAAAAATGCCAAATGTTGATCCCAGGTCTTAAACCTCTGTTTATGAGAGTTCTCACTGAAAGGGTTCAAGGAATAAATATTATCCCAGATAAGAATTTAACCCCCTTCTTTGACACGGTCATTTAGGAACCAAAATATTTAGGCTCCTAAGTATCTGATAATGAAAAAACCAAAATGAGCATTGTTACATGAAAATGAAAGGCTAGAAATTGGAGCTGTAGAATGATTTAGAGCACTTGGACAATTGTTAAAACATTTCCAATTAAATTGAGCATTACTTTAACAACAATTAGTAAGTAAATATATTTTCTAATGTTTTGCAGGAGATTAGGAGGGAGCTTTTCATTTGCAATTATATTAAAAAAAATCTGAAAATCTTCCAGAATAACTTTTTTCAGACCCACAGTGCATCTAAACTAACTAATAATGTGTCTGTATTTCCTCGTGCCACTATTCACGCTAAGTAGCACAATGTTTGGTGATCTGCAGAGGAAAAAAGCCCCCCATTTATAGATGTAACTAATATTGTCATCCTTTAAGCTCTTGCAGTTCCCCACATATCAGGCCCAAGAGAGACAATTGTCATAAATGGTAAATTGTCAGAGACCACGATGGTATGAGCAGTGGGGTTATATATTGCCTAAATTATTGGCAACTAACACTAATGCAGCCAAGTTCTGCTATTTACGGGAGGGAATAGACTTGTGTGGGTGGTTTTTTTAAATATTACTAGATTTCAAGCACTGCTAAAAATATTAAAGTGATTTTCATTCTTAGTCACAACCAATTGTGGCAAGCCAAGAAATACAATATGGATAATATATAAATATGGAGTCAGCTGTTCCCACAAAGAAAAATGGAGATGATTTGGTTAATACAAAAGAAGAAACAGGTATTGCCAGTCAAGAGAAACTCCAGTTAAAACCCAGCACTTGTTACAACGTGTTGCTAAGAACCACATACCATCAATGGCAAATTTTATAAGGTACTGCTGGCGATTTTCTCCAAAAAAAAGTCAAAAAAAGAAGAAATCAGCAGCAGAACATTACAATTGCCATTGCTGCAGGAACCTGCATGCACAAAACTGATGGGAAACTGTTGTCCCTGGCTGCCCAAATCGCAGCAGAGGGAGGAGTGGAGGGGGAAGGGACGCTGAGGGCTCACCAGGAACGGCGGGAAAAAAAGAAACAGAAAGGTCATGCTCATCCCAAGGGGAAAAAAAAATGCAAAATTAAACCTGGACTGAGGCAGAGGAAATTTTACAACTGTTATTAATGTCACGTGTGGCTCTGGAGGCACCACAAGTAGGTTTAATGGAGGGATATCACTCTCCTTCAATCCCAAAGCATCACGTGACAAAATCCCTCAAAAAGGAGTCGTGATCCTGAAAACGTTTCTGTGCTTACAAACTGAACTTCAATTATTTTGCATTTTCATGATCCATTTGCAATTAAAAAGAGAAGGCTCAAATTAACTAACTGCAGTAATTATGATGGTAGGCCCTGTGCATTAAAATTTGTCATTAATCCCCACAGTTAACTCAGGGGACAAAAAATACAATATAGTACCCGGCTGGCATAGAAAAAGCAGTAAGAACTACCTGAAATTTAACCAGATTTTGATAAGTTTTAATAGAAACTGCTTCAGTTTCTCATCACCTGATTAATTCATAATTTAACAAACTATAACACCTGACATTACTTGAAATGTTATTTCTGTAAGTAATTTAATATTTTTAACTAGCTCCAACCACAGCCAGTTAACATTATTCAGCTGGTCTATACAAGTGACACTTATTAATAGACTACAGAATATTCTAAATATAATTAGTAAGGAATTTCTTAAAGAGAAACTCCATCTCAAGCACATTTTGCTAAAGCAACACCTTCATTCATCAAATTCAAACCAACACTACAGTCCCCCACACCTTCACCAGCTGCTCTAGGCAGGCAGTTTTAATATTTCAATGGGGAACTCGTTATTAAAGGGGTTTTTTACCATTTTTGTTATTTATCATATGCTGACAGTAAGCTTTTGATGTCAGTTCAAGGACTCTTACAGAGCAGCAGCTCGGATGGCAAACAACAAGCACAACTACTCATAAAAATTAAGAAAAAAAAGATGAATGTATGAAAAACGAACTCAAGGAAACAAGAAAAAGCAGAAATTGCAAATTTAAGCAATTTCACCAACTATACAAATTACATGACTACAGAAACGAGTCATGGTGGTGTGCTATCAATTCAGCCTGAAGCTCAGCAGACACACACACGTAAATATATATAAAAATGTGATTCTTGTACTGTAAATAAAGCAATTCACCTTCTCTCTCCTCCTCAATCTGAGCCATCCTCAAGGCCATGGCAGATTTCTCTTCTCTGACTTGATCCCGGGACTCCTCTGACTCTGGGACGCTTTCCTGCCATTCCAAGAGCTGACTCTGCAATTCATCCACACTACCTGATTCACTGGCCTGAAAAGAAAAACTGTGCATTAAAATATATTTACCAAACCCCACTGCAAGTGTGAATAATGCTCTAGGCTGATAAACCATTATAAGGCACCACTTTGCATAAAAGAAATCTATGAAAGTGATAATTGCTATCACAGATTATGTGAAAAACAAGCCCCACCACTTCATATAACATCAAAAATGTTTTGCCTACAAAATAAAAGCCACACTTTGATGACTCATGTTAAACATAACTAAATGAATAGCAAACTGCTTGGAAAAATGTAATTTAAGGTACGTGGCAAAGGAGACAGAAATTAATCTTTTTAAGTAATTCAAAAGCTGTCATCTTGTTACCCAACTGAACAGTTACTGACACTGACAACTCCACCTATCACTAAATTAATTCTCAGCTCCAAAATCCAGCTGACACTTTTCAAAGTCCAATTAGCACCATTAGTCAGTAACTCATACAAATCAATGTGCAAGTTAACCTGGGAAGCTGCTCTCTTTGTAACTTGATCGAGATCAGCCTGCAGCTTCCTCTGCTGCTCTTCGTAGACCTCCAGCTTTTTCAGCAGTTCTTCTACAAAAACATCATAAATTTAGTTCATTAGGACACGAAATTAAATGGAAGATGAATAAAAATTTTAAAGAAATATTGAAAACAAAAGTTCAGAGCACATGCAATATTAATAACAGAGCTCTACTTTAAACCACCTGAGGTTTTAAGCAAAAATTCCCTCTCCAATCCTTACAAAAGGAAAGATAATTTTTAATTTACATGCAACTCACTGCTCTCAAAGGGTTGTTGCATACGTGCTGATAAATATTCCAGGTATATTTGGTCACATTTTTCCTCCTAAGATGCCTCTTCCTGAAAAGTTTACACCTATTCTGCCCAAGCCTGAATGCAACAGGAATTAGGCACAGGTAGGTTTAGGGAAGACAAAGCCAAGCTGAAACTCTGACTTAAAACACTGTCTGCTCTTGGTTAAAGCTGCATGAAGTAACTTCAGAATCTGGTTTTTTAAAAAAAGTACACTTGGAAACTGAAAATTCTTTTGTCTCTTTACTTTCAATAAACTGCAAAAGAAAAAGAAGATTTTCTTTTACCATTGTGAGTTCTGATTTCATACAATGATTGCAGTTTTGACTGTAGTTCTTTATTTTCAACTTCTAATTCTGAGAGACGATTGTTTAAGGCAGACACATCATTATTCTTTGACGAAAACTAAAAGAAAAAACAGAGTTTTTCAAATGCAGCAAAAGCGAAGTCAATGCAACCTTATTTTTATTTTTTAGGAATACTTAAAATGCAATAAAATAGCTCTAACAAACTTACTCTCGAATGCTGGTAATATCAGTTTGTACTATTTTTGTTTAAACTTCATCTTGCAGCAACGTTTTTTGTCCATTACATTTTTATACATTAATTCCTATATACTTCAAGTAAATTATTTTAGTATTCTATTTATCCCATATTTTACTTTTCTTCAATCAAATCTCTAAGCACAGTAGTTTAAGACAGACATGGAATATTAAGCAAAGTTACACATACATTTTTTAGTTCATCCTCCAGCTGTTTGATTCTTGATTTAGACCAGGCCTTCATCTTCAGAAACTTTGCTTCAGACTTGCTGGCCTCTTCTGATCTCAATTTCACTTGTACTAAAAAACAACAAGTAAAATTATTTAAACTATTTTAAACTATTTAAAACAGCAGAAATATTAACTGTGTTAATTCCTTTAGCAAGTGGAAGTTATACACTTCGAGAAGAAAAAGGCATTTAGAGGAAAACATAACAATTAGAAACGTAATGAGAAATTTATAGCTCGTGATTGTCTTGGTGATCCTCTAACCCTCGTGATTACAGCACTTGATCCTAGATACTGGAAGAGGTGTGGCAACAATATTCCACTACATTTAACGTAGCTCTGCTTGCAACACGTAGGAAATTGGCCTACAATACACAACAGCCTGGGGTAAAGAACCCCTTCCCATCTGACAACTGTTTAAAAAGGGTACCTTCCAAATCCTCCATCTTCTCTTTGGTTATCGATTCCAGATCTTTTGCTTCTTTGGAGTTACTCTGTCTACTCCCACTCAATTCTGCCACTTGTTTCTGAAGCTGAAACAGGGCCTGATCCTTCTCCTGCAGCTCAGTTTCATGTTTCTCTTGAATTTCATGCAGTTCAGCATTATATTTCTCCTTAACTTTTGTCATTTCAAGCTCATGTTTCTCCATCATGTCTTTTAATTGGGCTCTCATTACATGTTTCTCAGCATCCAGTTTAGACTGGAGGTTTTCTTTTTCAGACAGAAGACGTTGCAGGTTTTCATTAATCTCCTGTTAAAAAATAAACACAACACAAAAAAACCATTTATATTTAAATACAAAGTATTTTTGCTAGCGTTGTCAAATATTATACCAGTATTCCTACATACATTACAATCAGAACTTTGGGCTACTGTTGGTAACTTGGTCCTACTACAAAAGCTTCTCAGCTCTAACGTTCAAAAAGCTTCATCTAAATGGCATCATTATTTAAGTGCACCACATGCAACTTCCCCCATAAGTCAAAATGAAACAAAAAAGAATGTTTGGTTTTATGAAATACTGAAAAAAGGAAAAAGGCTGAAGTGCTGGACCTGGCACTCCAGACAGGCCATAACGTGCCTGCTTTAGCTGAGAGACCACAAAATCCTCTTTCTACACTGTTGAACTGAAGCAGCACCACTCAGAGGTTAAAATCAGAGATCATGGCAGGTGCTTAAACACAAAGAACCTTGATTAGTTACTCCTTTTGCAGTCAGCAGAAATACAGCAAAAGGAAAGGCACAGAACTAGCAGAACACCCTCTCTGGTGGGAACAAAAAGCCTGTTTTGGGGCTCATTGCAGTCTCTACCTAGAGAAGCTGAAAACTTTTGACAGCCAAGTCTTCCCTACATGGCAAGTTCCCAGATTTAATGAAGATAAAGTAAGGGTGAGAGCTGACAGCCTTATACTTTATGGACTTTACTCTCCTAACTGGAATTAATGTCTAAATAACTACAGCTGCATTATTAGCAAACAGTCAAAGCCTCCCAGAGAACTGCCTGAACTGATTAATTTAATTGTGCATTTATGCCATTTCTTACTTTCAATTGTTGGTCTTTGGCATCCAGTTCCTTTTGCAAGACATCTATCACCTGTGTCCTTCCAAGCATGACCTCCTCCTTTTCATGGAGTTTCTGTTTCAAGGCCTTTAGGAGCTAGAAAAAAATAATTAAATTAAATAATCAAGCAATCTGTAAAGCAGTTAAAGCTTTTAGAAGAGAATAAATAAGATTGATTTTTAACTTCCCAGCCAGACATCTGACCTGTGTCACAGTTCAGTAATTCTGTGATTCCAAATTCAAGCTACTGAGTTTCCAAAGCAACAAACCTGTTCCAGGTCAGCACTTGCATCAGATTTAGCAGCTAATCTAAAGAGCTCCTGCTCGTGCTTTTCTCTTTGTGCTTCCAGCTCCTTTTCCTTCTCCTGGATGATATTTTGAAGCACACGTACCTAAAACCACAAAGAAAGTAAATATGAAACCAGACCACAAAGGTGTAAGCAAACTTTTAAAAGTAAATTTTTATAAGTACTTTTTGTAAGTAAAAGTATACTGGATTGCCTAACTAAAGGCACTGCAAGATAATGGATTCCATGTAAGTCTAAATATTACTTCCAGTTAACAGTAAATATACTAATTAGTCAAATATTATGTTAATTTCTAACATCTTTCTATCAATTAAGCCCAAATGGCAGCTTTGAAAATCATCTGTGTGCTCCTCAGAAATATGTTTTCTACCTCCAAGGTGTTTTTTAGTCCTCTTATCATTTTTATAAGAACTGGATCTAACTTTTGGAATCTTGCTGATGACATTTTGAATAAATTCACCTATGTCCTACCCAAATTTGCTCCCCAAAAGGACTTTTACAGCCCCAGCTGTCTTTTCCTCTCTCCCCTGGATCCCAACTAACTCCCTGTGTGCTGCTGAACAGGTGTGGTTTGTTCAGGATCAAAGGTAACATTTTTGTAACACATAAAATAAACTCAGACATCCAGTGAAGTGGGAAACACTGAGATGAGTAATTTCATATGTGGTACAACTCAAATGCTGAGAAAACACACATATCACATTACAATCTGAGATTTAACTTCCAAAGGAGGTGGAAGAGCCTGGTAACATCAAGGAGTGGGTAACATTCTCCCTAGCTCCACTTTTTTTTTAAGTATTATTTAACAATTTCAGCTGAAATTGTTAAATAATAAATAATAAACACTATATAGATCATTACTCAAAAATCATCCAGAATGAAAAACACCATTCCCTAAACACTACAGCCAAGACACAACTTCTCTCACAAAAAATAATCAATATTTTTACAGTATGTTTACTTACATTTTTCATATATGTGGCTTCTCTTCCTTGGAAACACTCTCTCTCCTTGCTTTGAATATTTTTAAGGCTCTCAATCTGTTCCTGGAACAAGCTACACTTTTCTTCACTGTCTCCAACCTTCTTGGTAAGGTTATGAACGAGAATCTCCATGCTCTGCAGTGATGACTCTTTAGCTGCCAGCTGATTCTTCAAATTGCAAACCAGAAGACAATTAGCAGAATAGACACCAAAAAAAAAAAAGATATAGCCCTCATGAAGCCCTTCCCTCAGTTAGAGCAACATTAAACTCAAAACTGAAGTTGGGTTTTAATTGGAATTAAACTTCTCAGCAGATTCTGAAGTTGCTACGAATTGGTGCAAGTGGTAATGACAATAAAGATAAATGAAAATATAAGTAAATACATATAAATGAAAATAATCAGTGAAGAATTTGTATTCACATGAATTAACTGCAGAGGATTTGTGCTTCAGAGAGGCATCAGAATTCACTGCTCCCTTGAAACCTCTATGGAGAGTTTCTATCTGAGGTGCTGCTATACCTTCAGTTCTTCACTGGGCAGGGGCATTTCATTGGCAGCCCCACTGGAGCCAAAGGCCATCTGCAAATCCATGATGTAAGCATCCCTTTCAGCCAACCTCTTCTCCTTCTCTGCCAGCATGGAGTCCATCTCAGCCCCACGGCAGCGCTGGGCCTCCAGCTCAGCACTCTGCAAGGGAAAACACTGCTCGAGATCTCCGCCTCCAGCCACAGCACAGCTTTACTGACGGCTTTGTCATTTACTTCCTTTGCATTTATTTCCTTCCTGCCTGCATTAGGGTACTCAGAAATTAGTCAGATGTGTAGCTGGCTCAATCTGAAGTGCCATCTTTACTTAGGGAACGTTTTTCTCTGCAACACTCACACTCCTGCCACCTTCCCCAGAGCACAGTCATGGCCACAGAACACATGGAATCAGCCCTTGCCTACATTGCTTTGTGCTGTGACTCATTTTTGCAACAAGAAAAACTGAAGCAAGGCAGCATTTTTGTTCAAAATACAAGATTTAAATACCCACAAAGTTCATCTTTCTGTATCCTATTCTATTCATTTAGGAGTCACCACTCACTGAAGGCAAAATGACAGAATTCCCACTCCATTTGCTCAGGGAAGTTGTAGCATATAAACTCCTGTCCTCAACAGAGAACTCTCAGAATATGTGTTTAGCAACATAGGATTAACTACATATTTCAACAAATATATTTAAACATAATCCTATACACAAATGTGGAAAGCCACACGCTTGGCATCATGTAAAACACCACCTTTTTTTGTAACTCCTCATTTTTTTGTGTGATCTGGGATTCCAGTTCTTCAATTCTCCTTCTCAGCACTAGTATTTTCCCACGATTTGCTGCAGCATTTTCCTGGTCACCATCTTTTGATGCCTGAAAAACAAACAGGGAGGTCTGCATTCCATTAATAGGAAAAACCCAGCTGCTTTCCATGAACAGGTAACACCTGGTTTCTGTACCTCTACCTACTCAGATGATATTAGTGAGAAAAAGTGGGCTTTACTCATGGTTTGTGTTTCAGTTCTCTTATATATTCCATGTAGGAGCTGGACACACAGGGCATAGAATTTGTATTAAGCTCGTAAAAGTCTCTGTATTTAAATTATTAATGATAATTATTGATGAGTAATTTCCATAGGTGTAACTGCTGGGTTATAAACACTATTATTATTATTATGTTATCAAGAGCAACTGCTAAGCATGTTTTATTAGCAAAATAGATCAGAATCATAAATAATTGCACTGCACGTTTTGAGGACAATTAGGAACTGCAACAATCTGTTGTTGTTCCCTTTCAGCACTCCTTTAAAAAAAAAAAAAGCCCTAAAAATACCAAAGCCTCACTAAAGTTATTTTAGCAGCTGTATGAAGTCCAAATATGCTAAATTTGAAGAAGTAAAAGTCTACTTGCACAACTGTGCTACTGCAAACAGATCTCTGTTAACAGTAAAACACCTGTCACTTAAATGAGACATTCCAACACTAAATTTACATTTTGCTACCAAGGACAATTTTCCATTTCCTAAGGAATAAGTTAGGTTTTCATTTCTTCTCAAAATCCTTCCTTCCTGATTCACATGTGTTAAAACTCTGAGCTGCTAATAAGATGAAGATCACTAAGAATTTTTTTTTTTTTACTAAAACAACTTGAAAGGAATGCACAAATGTCTATAAAAAATTAAACTACTAAATAACAACACAGATGAATTGACAGCACCCTGATCCTAATGAGAACTTTGGTTCCACGTGGAGTCCAGCAGAGAAAACTGCCCACAGAAATGATATGTGGTTTAAAATGTGAGGACACTCACCTTTTTTGGTTCTGCTTTTGCCTCCAAGCCTCCTGATACTGGTAACTGCTTCTTAAGCTCTTCCAACTGTGAGGTTAATGATGCAACCTTGGCTTTGTTCTGCAGCTTCAGCTTGGAAAGTTTGGCATCAGCAGATTCCTTCTCCTCCTACAAACATCAAAGTCATGAAGGACTAAATTAGCTCCATGGACAACTGCTTCCTTCAGTGCTTCCATTAAAAAAAAAAAAAAAAAAAAGGGACAGGGAGAAATCTGAAGTGATAAAGGAAAAAACCTCTCCCCTGATGAGACACTGCAATGTCTTATTTTCATTATTTAAATTTTCTTTCTGTTATTTAAACTTTCAGCAGATGGTTTATTATTAATAATCCAGAGCATTATGACACAAATTTTTTTCATAGCTGTACAAGTTCTGGGCTTGATTTTTTTAAAAGAAGAATTAATTTTTTTTAATGCAAAAAGAAAGACAAAATACTGTACTTTCTGTAATAATATTGATTAATAGTATTTTATAGTACTATACAAGCTTATTTCATTTTGTTTAAAGAGATTACTTAATTTACAGTGGAGTTTTTGAAAATTCGATATTTTAACACTTGGCTGTTCACAACCACAGAAGGCATTTTATAAAAAAGGAAAAAACAAGTCTCTTGCAGGAACAGACAAACCTTAGGAGCGTTTAAAAAAACAGAGTAAAGAATAACTACCCCCAAAAAAGTCTTTAAGATATTAGGTATAAATTTCTCCTAGTTCAATCCAGGAAACAAACACGTGCTGGGAAAAAAGCAGCAATGTCCAGAAACCATAACAGCTCCTTGTGACCGCGTTCCTTGAGCTGCTGGAGCAGATTTGTACCTACACCAACATTAGAATAAGGACTGAAGGCGTTTTGTAAATAACCTTTTTGCCAGAAGCCACGCTCAGTACCTTTAACTGAAGGTCTTTACTCCGAAGCTCAGCATCCTTCTCCCTGACAAGCTCCTTTAGCTGTGCCACCAGCTGCTCAGTGCTCGTCAGCTGTTCAGTCAAATCCACCACAGACATGTTTCCTGCATCCTGGGAGCCTGCAGCCTGCAGGGATTAATTGTGCTTGGATCAAACAAAATGCTGCACACAACCTCAAAAAGCCTGCAGCTGGTGTCTTGAGTTCTGGGGGTTTTTTAAAAAAATTCAGCAAATCTTATTAAATGAAATATTAAAACTTACATTTACTACACATCCCTACAACAGGCCATTTTTAGCAAGTTTGATCCTCGTGTAGAACTGTAAATCTTAAAAACTGCTTCAGGAATATTAGTTTGAATAACAGCAAAACCGTCAAAGCAAGCATTCCAGGTATCTAAAACTGAATTTCCACATTCATTGAATTTGTGTTGTGACAACCAGCAGTGTTGGGAAATAAAATAAATGCCAATAAAATATTGATACTGAGCATGCTCTACACAGAAATACACTTGGGGTAAAGCTTATGTAATTCCTACAGATGCTTCCTCAAGGCAAGATAAGCAGAGGGAAGAGGAATACAGCAGCTGGGTTATGCATGAGAGATTAAACACCAAGTAGATGAGAAACAAGAACACAACCTGACTTCTGGAGTCCTAAAACTGTCAGGGCAAAACTAGTCAAACACAACTCCTTTGTAACAGAGCAAATATTAGTATGATTAGTATGAGAAAAATTCAATTAAATTCTTAAGATATTACTAGTAATTCAGCACTTACTACTGTTTTGGATGGAGAGTCATCTCCACTACCCCATTTCCACATAGCTCCACGATGGCTTTGAAAACAGAAACGAAATAAGAGCACAGTAAGTAACAGAGACTCTCAGAGAGCTGTAATTAATTCAGACTTCTCCCTCTGTTCTTCATTGTGAAATGCTTGAAACTCATTTGTTCACTCTGACAGCACCTCTGATATCCACCACATTACCAGCTGTTGAGAAATAATGACATCACGTATGAAATATGTGTAATATGCCTTTTCTAAAAACTGCTGGGCAGTAAAACATCACTACTACCAAAAATAATCAAAAAAAAAGTCTTTAAATGCCATATATTATCATTCAGCACAGCTGCTTCTCCAACATATAAATAGAAGATACAAACCACATATAGTCTGCTAATATTTAACCTGACCTTAAACACTGCCTGTCACTGCAGGAAAATAGTGCAGATTTCCAACAAATCACACAGAAAGCTAAAAACCACTAAAGAACAAACTGCTTTGATTGCTGTGACTGCTGCACACCGGAAAAACACAACCAGTACCTGCTGAGTAATTCTCCCTCTCACACAGCAACACCCAGAGGAAAATCATGTGTGCTTTGTAATCTGTACTGCAGACTTTTGAAACAGGCATTCCCAGGCCAGCCCTGGGTTTGGAGAGCAGTTTATAATCAACATTAGCACATGGCTTATCTTAAAAAAATGCATACTGATAGCAGAGCCTGCTTTTAAAGCTGTTTAGCACTTCCAAGCTAACTCCAGGAATCCCAAGCTGCAACCTGTGGACCACATCACCTCCAAGGCCAAACTGGATTCTCCAGGGATCTTTCCTAACATTAAAACCATGGGTTTGGGGATGGGAATTACAGAACCTGTGAGTAAAAAACTCCTCTCACAACTACTCCAGAGCTGTAACACCAAACCTGTTCTCAGTGAAAAGCTCGTTTCCAGTCACAGAAAAGGGTTACCCAGGTACACAGAGGACACAGTGACTCTCTCGATGGAACATGGTGGTGCATTTGTATTTCATTTATGAAATTTTTAGCTCCTTTCCAGCCCTGACTGATGCAATCATTTTGTTTGCTTCACCTGCCACATTCCTACCTGAACACCTTAAAAACACAGCAGAAAGGAGTAGCTATTTACACCAATGACACTAAATACTGACAAGTTTTCTAGATCGTGTTGGGAAACAAAACTGACCAGGCTTTCCTTACCCAGCAACAATGTATTTTTCCTATTTTTCTGGAGTACAGACAAGAAGTTAAAGCTTCTGGACCACTCAATTTGATCCCTTCTCCTTGCAGGACATCTAAACTCAATTAAGGTAAGTTTTTGATACCCATTTCCCTTCCTCTGGTAGACTGTGCCCAGGACACTCTCAGGCACCAGGCATAAGAAAAGCAGGGAGCCCACATTTTCTGTGGCTCTCCTCTCTGAAGGTTTCAATGACAGATATTTGCCTTTCTTCAAGTTCAAGCTGCTCACTCTCACTGTCAAGGTTTCACATTACTGCCAGCACTTCATCCTGCTCATCTTACATGCCCTGCTGCATTGAGAACCAGTCCCTGCATCCACCACACACCCCAGCCATTAATCTCCTCACTGAAGAACAGCAGGATAATCTTATCTGCCACAAATTCCATCAGATACAACAGATGCCACTTAATTTTATGAAACAAGTTTCTCCTGATGCTCAAAGTGCAAGTGAGGTTTCAGCTCTAATCACAATGGGATGTTACCAAAAAAGGAAAGTCCCAGTGGCAGCTTTGCCTTCATATTCATTCATTACCAGCTGCAGCCAACTCCAGCTAAAGAAAACCCACCCATGTATTATTCATCTGGGCATTTTCCAGCCACCTTCCTCCCCTGAGTCAGACACCACAGGGCCCAGCACACAGGGCACAGACTGGGGCAGCAGCTCATCCTGCAGCGCTCACACGAGTCCCACAGCTCAGGGTGACCAACTACACGGCAAAACACTGAACTGTGATCTTACAAATCCCTCTCCGGGTGACTACCCAGGCAGAGGAACAGCCTTCTGACTCCCATAGAACTCCTGGTGTCTGTCCAGCTTTCCACACACCTATTCCAAAATCGTGCTGATTAAAAAATGGCTTCAAAGAGCACTCACGTGAGTTCTCACCATCAGGCTGCTAAGGAAGGACCTTTCCCCTTCTCCTGCAGAAACAGACTGTGAAAGGCAGTGCTGAGGGAGAACTCTGCCCTCTCACTACCAAGGAATATAAGAGCATTTCCCTTCCTATTTTCCTTCCAGAAGCAGAAAAACAGAGTGTGTAAAATCTCAGCTAAGTCTTTGATTATTTTAAATCCATTTCCTGGAACAACTCTGTGCTGTGAACACGCCCACTGAAAGCAAACCATTTTAAAATAATTACTCTCTCCTTGTATCTGCACATTTCGCTTTAACCTTTGTCTGGATGTTGGTTCTTCTGCTGATCAAGTTAAATTTGTTTTAAAAAGATCTGTGTCATGTATGAACTAGGAGGTCCTGGCCAAAACTTGGGCAAAATCTTGAGCAAAATCTATATGAACTTGTAACATATAGGCAAGAAGCACAAACTGGAGCTGTGTTAACCAAACTACACACTCTGTAAAAATATAGTAATATAGTTATGTAGCTATTACTTGGGGCTATTACAAACACTATATCCTGATCACACTGACCACATTTAAAGATTAGTAATAGTATATAACAGTATCTATATATAAAATATATACTATTTTACAATAGTATAAATTACTATTTATAATTTAACAATAATATGCATTAGTATTTATATTAATTCAGTAACATATACTATTTCTATTTATATATTAAACATTCTTTCATATAGATAGAAAATCAATATAAACAATAAATAAAAACAAAAATAAAAATAAACATAACCACTTTAAGAGCAGTCCAGTGATACATACTGTTTATATTAATTTCTATAATAAATACATACTATTTCATATTTCATATTTGTCTATTTCATATAGACAAATAACAAAAATAACATAGAAGCGAAGCACTGTTTTCTAAGGGCAGACCAGAGCAGCGCAGGTGAAACAGAACGAGCCATTTCCATCCTTCCCACCCTTCCCATCCCGGCTCCAGCAGCACACGGGACTGGGGGTCCGCGACCCCCCCGCGCCACCCCCGCCCTCCCCGAGGGCCTCCGCCCGGCCGGGCCGCAGCGCAGCCGGGCAGGGGCTCATCCCCCCCGCACTCACCCGCGGGCCGGCGGAGGGGCTGCCGAGCGCCCCGAGCGCCCCGAGCCGCCCGGCCCCGCTGCGGCCCCGGCGGTGCCGCCGCCTGTGCGGCCCCGCAGCCCCCGCCGCGCCCGCACCGCCACGGCCCGCACCGCCACGGCCCCCTGGCGGCCCGGAGGACCGCCCGCCTATCACACACGGGTTCGGGGGGCTTTTTTGCCCTGTTTGTGTCGCGGTATCGCTAATCTTCCTCCTCGGGAAAAAAAACGGGGACCCCCCGCGCGCGGCCAGGCATTTATCGCATATTGTGTATGTTTTATAAACACAAACAAACAAACAGTCAGCACCGCGCCCCTGCTGCCCTCAGGCGGGCGCGCGCCGCTCCCCTCACGCGGCGGGGCTCAACGGCCGCGCCCGCCCCGCGGCCCCCGAGGAGCAGCCCGGGCAGCACCGGGGGCTGTTCCTGTTCGACACCAGGGTACAAAAACAAACAGAGCTTTGGGGCCCCATGCGCTGCTTTTCTTTCAGACCTGAGAGAGGAATTTATTTGTTTGTTTGTTTGCTTACTGTTGAGACCTGGGCAGGAAGAACGCAGAAACCCCAAAGACACGTTAGGTGAACCAGAGATGCCCCATCCTGGGAAAAGATAACAGGAAGGCTGATAATAAAAAGACTAAAAATGGGGATTAATTAGCATGAGAAGCGAGAAACCAATAACAGATAGAAGATAGAATACTAATTAACAAAGAGAACTGTGACTTGTAAGCCACTGAACCAATTCCTGTGTTTGCTGAAATGCATAAATAATTAAAAGTTTTGATAAGTGATGTACGTGTTTTGTGGAGTGATCCCCGTGTACCTCAACAGTGAATAAAGCAATGTCAACTTTCTGTATTCCATCTAAACGTGTCTTTTATCCCAAACACTAAGCATTCCTTTGTGAAGTGAGCTAACACGGCATGATTTGTAACAGAGAAGTTAATTGGAATATGACTATAATGAGGGTGAGGGACCTGAAACTTCCCCATTTTCCAAGTGCCTCTGTCTCAAGCAGGTTCAGCTGTAATTATTTCAGCCAGGCAGAGAGAGAAATCAGCTCCGTCAGAAGCAAAACATTACAAGTTACGAAGAACAAAACTGTAACCCAAGGAAAAATAAAAAATGACCCTCCAAGACAATTAAAAATGAGATCAAGGTAATTCAGGGCAACAACACTGATTAAGGGACTGAAGTGTTTCTTACGTGGAAAGGCTGAGGGAGTTGGGGCTGCCCAGCTTCAAAAGATGACTGAGAGGGAACCTCATAAATGTGCATAAATATCATTAGGGAAAAGTGAATGACTGAAAAAATTCCCGTAGAGAGACCCAGTTTCATTCAGTTGTAGTCTTAAAGTACCTCTTAGTAAAGGTATAGGTGCACAGCATCCCAAAAACTCACAACTGGCCTGTGCTGACCACGGAGAGGCTGGGATACAAAAGAGATAAACCCTGGAGAACACATCAACAATGCCAAAGTTTCCAGTAAAATTCCATCACCTCATTACACTGCAGTGTAGAATGTGAATACATACATATAGATATATATATTTAAAACACTTTCATACTAGAAAAACTGGTTGCTGTATAGTTAGGAGAGCAATTTTCATAACAATAGTTTTATTGATCTAGCTTTCAGGAAGGGGAATGGATTGAGAATCCTTTTTCTAAGCAGAAAAAAGAAAACCACCTTCATCTTTCTGTGGGGTGGAACATACAAGTACAAAAGGAAGCTGTACATCATATCTGAGAGCAGCAGCTTTTGTATTTTGCCTTCTGTAATCTTTCAGATAGTCATTTTTTCTGTGCAAACTGCAGCTGTATCCAGCAGTATCTGGCACTGGATTCTGGGCTACAGCCCCATCATTCCCCACACAAGCATCCCTTCGTCCTATAGACCACAGAACAGAGAATAAACCCTCATTTACAGGAGCCTACAACATTAACATGGCAGGGAACAGGAAGGAAGAAACACATCAGACCTTAAAACTAATTAGATTTCAAGATGTGTTTGTCATTTTAATCATTTTAATCTTTACCAGTGCAACACTGCAGACTCTTATCTTCGCTTTTTTTGCAATGCAACCTAAATGATTAGACTGAGCTGTGCATGTTCTCACCAAAGCTTGGACCACTTAGTGACATGTCAGCTGCTGCTGCTGGATATCTGAAATTCTCTGGGAGACGTTAGCATCTCTGGAAATAGGAGTCTGAGCACAGGATGAACTCCAGCACCGCACGCTTGCATGCAGAGCCCTTCTTGGAGAATCACCTGGAGAATAAGGCTTCTGTGGGACAGAAATGGGGGAATATGCACCTTATTGCACTGCTGGGCTAGTGAGGGATTAAAAAATATTGTGCACTTTAATGAAACCCAAAGGAAACTTGGATCTTTCAAAAGCAATGGAAAGTTTGAAACCAGTATTCCCATTATTGCACTGTGCACCCAGCAGAGCACAAGGCAGACAGTCCTGTCTGCACCAGTTCCTTGCTCCAATAGATTTCGTTCACAGCAGCCTCCAAAACAAATTCCAAAGTGAATCTGACCACACCATCCATCTATTCAACCTGTAACCTTTGTAATTTTATCCCCAGACTGCAGCACCTCCATAGCACCATCTTTTTCAAAAGCTGCCCCAAAGCAGCATCTCTGAATAGCTGAAACAGGAGGAAATGGGAGTACACGTGCTTCACTCTCATCTTTAGCTACCAGAATGGTCTAAGTGGCTGCTTTAAATTGTGTTAGCATCAAGCCAGCCCTGTGCAGTGAGGAATTAAAGTGTTATTAACAGTAGTATGCCATGAATAACTCACAGCAGGGCTGGGATCTGGATTTGGGAGCGTCTAAATCAATGTAAGACCCCTAAACACTTAAATAGAATCAACATTGCATCACATGCAGAGATTCTGTTAATCAGGAGGGAAACTTTGCTCCAAATACTTTTTTTTAATTAATTCATTCCATTTACAAGAAAGAAATCAAAAGCATTTTTAAAGAAGGCCCTTTTCTGGGCTCCAGAACAGTTTTTCCTATGCAGTAAG
Source organism: Myiozetetes cayanensis (assembly GCF_022539395.1). NCBI lineage: Eukaryota > Metazoa > Chordata > Aves > Passeriformes > Tyrannidae > Myiozetetes > Myiozetetes cayanensis. Next base: position 61,472,058 of record NW_026087853.1, on the reverse strand, counting down.
TTGTCATACTGTAATGATCAACACAGAACATAAACCCATAAAGATAATATCATCTGCAGGTCTTGATTTAAACCATTATATAAATTATTCTTGGGAAGATGGGAGTAAAAATGACAAGGTACTTCTTCTGGGGATCCCCCAGCCAAATGCAGAATGGTGTTAGCAGTGCCCTAATTAGTGCAGTATTGACATTGTGTGGAGTCAGAAAGTGCTTGTTTCTGCCTGAATAGAACATGGGGACCTTGCAGACAAAACATCTCTTGGATGTTTAGGCACAACCAAACTCCCTTGCTCTGATGTCAGCCCTGGAACTGGCTGTATTTAAGCAGCAAGATCCAAGCCCCTCAGAGAAACATTAAACTCTCTTCAGCTGGAAGAACACCGTTGTTATTAAATGCATTTAATATTTATATAACAGCAGTATCCAGATGCCCCAGTTAGTGCAACCTCGAGTTATTCAACGTGCAGTTCTCTGCTGGAGCTATTTTATTATTTTAGCAGTTCCTTTTCCTTTTTACAAAATAAAGCTGCTCACTGGTCAGCCTCCTCTTTTCTCTCACTCCAAAAAGCAGTGGGAGGAAATTGCTTGCTCTGCCTGTCTGCTTTCTTCCATGCACCTGCTCCTTTTCACAACTTCCTGCATCCCGAAATAACATGGAGACATCCCACCTCATCTCTGAGGAGGGATGGGAAAAGCAGAGCAGGACTTCCCACAGGATGAAGCCAGTTCCCAGCAAGCAGGTGTATCAGCCCCACATTCCTGACAGTACCATGAACATTCCAAGCTCTCCATGCACGAGTTCCAGTCAAGGACAGCCGGTTACAGCCATGGGGAAGGCAGGAAGCAGCATGAGGGCTTGAGGGAGGGATTGATGGTAAAGACAGCTCACAAGAATGAATTTCTGCTGTGCTACCCCTTCCATTTGCCACTTCCTCCTTCTTGTTCCTGTATAACCTGTGACCCCAAAAACCAGAGACTACTGGTTATGACAGCAATGAATATTGAGAAGTAGATGCAGGGATCATCTAATCATCTTCTGATAATTAGATTTAATGATTAGAGGGCCATTAGTATATAAATGATGTGTAGTGGCATAAAAAGCACACTCAGAGGTTAACAGCTAAGGCTGAGGTTTAAGTCATGCCACTAATTCAGAACAGAGCAAACCATTTAGATGGTTATAAAATGAAGCTAAACCAACCAAGACAAGAATGGCAAGTTACCCAGCACTCACTGCACAGGGCAACAGACACCTCTGCACAGTGATACAGAAGATCACCCTGAATTTATCTTGCATTATCCTGTGTCTATCCAGCACCTGCACTTCCCACTGGAGACAGCCCAAAGTTAGGAGTCCCTGGGGCTCAAGCTCCATTTTGTGACACCCACCCAAAGACTGGGAATAACCCCAGGCTCCAGGATGTGCTGGGGGCTCACCAGCTGGCAGAAGAGGACCTGGGGCTCCTGCTGCTCCTCACTACACTGTCTTACCATCACAAAATGGAATTTTAAATCAAGTTCCAGTATTTCCTCTAAGATTTTAATGGCTCTGGTCACCCGTCTTTGAGGACTGGCCATGAAACCTGGACATGACACAGCAGCAGTTGCAGAAGTGCCAAAATTCAAGGAGCAGCCACTGCTCCACAGTCTGTAGGAGAGCTCATCAGTCAGCCCATTGCAGGCTCAGAAAAGGCAAACCTAACAGGAATCAAACAATGTTGCTGTTCATCCTAACAAAAAAAGTGACCTTCTACTTCCCAAAACTGTTTCTGGAAGAGGAAGGAAGGAGAAATATGATAAATTAGATACAAAAAGTGTACAAGGCTATAAACAAAATATTAAAAATGATTGTTTGAGCTATTATCAGACAAAATACAGAGCCACTGTTTGCACTTACTAAAAAGGCAGAATATTTTATATGTGCAGACCATACAGCAATAAAACAAGTTAAAAGTGCCACCAAGAGAGATGTTAACAATACAGCAGAGAAAAAATGCTGCAACCAAGATGATTTAAGCACAAGTAATCCATCAGCTTGTCCAACAAAAGACACGGATCTGCTACAAACCTTCCCCCCTTTACACTGAGCCAGTGCTTTAATACTCTTTCACCCAAAGTGAACCTGAGTTTGGTCACTGTGCAGATACTGTCTTCTAGTGTCTGTTTTTGTTAATCAGCTGGGAAATAAGGAAGAAGTCTCCTTGCAGCTTGCTGAGAGTCTCTGGATGGGAAGTCTGGATGCACCTCACGTGGAAATGGCTGGAGTTGTATCCCACTGTAAATACCAACTGACAAATCACCTCACACTCACTCCACATATTCTTTTTGACATTTTTATTAATCAAAGACAGGATGACTTCCATGTTTGGAGTCACAGGACAGCTCCCAGGATACTTGCACAGCTATGACAAGCTTAACCAAAGACACGTGGCAGAGCACGCCACAGACACGGAGCAGCCCCTCGTCCTGCTGGGGGAACTGGCATCACTGGCACCCTGCAGAGGGGCTCCAGGAACAGGATATTCCACTGGCAACGGGCCACAACTCTGGGGGGGACATACCAACAGCTCCAGAAGAGAAAAAGGAGAATTTGGCATTGCACCGACCAACAGGGGCCCAGGTACTGCAGACAGGCCAAAGGTCTGCCCACCACGGAGTATTCCCAGCTCCAGATCTCTTCCACATCCAAACTGAAGCAGCTTTTTTTCATGCTATATAAACACACTTCTACTGTGCATTGGCATTTATAGAGTTGCACAAAAGTAAAAAAAATAAAGTTCTGCAAGATTTTAATACTCTTAGGTGGAAGCTTGAGAGGTTACGTTCACATGTCACTGTTTTCAACAAAACCCAACTAGGTGGGAAAGTAAACTAGCTGTGCCATTTCAACTCTTTAGCATTTTATAATCAATTTTCAGTACACCAATAAATACTCGGTGCAAAGCACATGCTCAGTTAAAATCCTAGGCGTGGATAATGTACGAGGAAAATAAAAAAAGAAGTCAGAACATGTTGTCTATATGCTCACAGAAATATATTTAAAAAAAAAAAAAAGGGAAAAGTGTTCCTCACTGACAGCATTATTTTGGTTTTGGCTTAAGAAATGTAGATGCTTTCTCCCAAAATAACAGTACTTGACAAGGTTATATCACTGGCTTGTAAAAAAAAAAAAGTTACAGTGATGGAAACAAAGAGCCATCTACATCACTTTAAACCGAACATTTCCATCCTCAGAAGCCTGCAGCAAAGTTACACTTATGAGTCAACACTTCTTGTGGTGAGGGCAAATCCAAAGAAAAACAAAACAAAGCCCACAGAAATGCCACCCAATAATTACAGCTTATGGGACAGTAAAAATATGATGGTTTCCAGCAGAAAAACTGCAGTGTTCCTTCTCTTCCACATCACCCACTGGAGTTTGCCCAAATTCTCCCTGTGATAACACCACTTCCTAACGAGTTCTCTTCCCCATGAGTATGGGGGCAGATCAAAACACCTCAGTAACTGGTAATAGCACACACCTTCCCATGAGTGGAGACTGATTTAACAGATAAAACCTCAGGAAATAGAATTTAGAATGGAGAGATAATGTTTCTGCACACGGATAGGAACTGAAAACGTGAGAAGTACAACATAGAAAAGAGTTAATGGTTTTGTGTAATTTCAGCTTGGAAGTACAGCACAGAAATCAGGATTATTACAGGAGCATCCATAACAGGGCCATTACAGAGGCAGCACTGAAGGCTGCTTTGTTAACCCCAGTAATGGCCCCCTCATTGCACAGGTCATATTGGCAGCAGAAGAATTCAAAATTATCCAGCTGGAAGGATTCGGCAATGTCAGGCAGGTGGCACTGGGATGTCTTCCAGCAGGAGAAAGTTCTCAATGTACCTATGAAAAAAAAAAACCAATTAAACAGATTAGGAGCATATTGGCAGTAACACCATTGTTGGTATAAAGAGAGAAGCAGTGCCTGCTGTTGGAAGCACAAAACAGTGGAGACAATGCAAAGCTCAACGTGTGACACAGTGTAAGCACAGCAGCTGGATGGAGGTCCTGTGCTTTGTGTTGCCATGGAGTCGGGGGTGAATGAGGAGTGAGGTAGGAGCTGTGCAGCCTCCCTTACACCTGACACCCACAGATGTTTTCTCCACCTCCTACCAAGAAATAACCCTTACAACGTGCCCACAGCGACAGGGAAGGTTCGACCACACTCCCACCCACAGCACTTTGCACAACAGTGGTTAATGAGGCGAAAAACGCACAGAAAATAACTGGGGGGTGAGACAGGAAATTGCAGGGACCGGTGAGTGGGTTTGTCCTCCTCACCCTCCCCAGTCTTGCACCCTGGGCTGTGCTGAGTGGTGATCTGGGACATCAAGCTTGTGATTGCAATGGTGGTGTTAGTGCTCCATGGAGCTGCTCTGCAGTTCCTGTCATCATCACCAGCAATCCAAGAGACATGCAGATGCTGGACTCCATAAATCCGCTCTTAAATCCCCCCAGGGATGGTGGGGGGGCCCTGGGCAGCCTGTGGCAGGGCTGCACAGCCCTGTCAGGGAACAATATGCAGGAGACAGAGCTTGAGGAGCACATCAGCGTGGTCAAACATTGGCAGAGGTTGTCCAGAGAGGTGGGGGATGCTCCTTCCCTGGAAACATCCAAGACCAGGTTGGACAGAGTTTGAGCAACCTGCTCTAGTTGAGAATGTCCCTGCTCATTGCAGGGGGGTGGGACCAGATGATCTTTAAATATCCCTTCCAACCCAAACCATTCTCTGATTCTATGAGGAGTCCTTCACTCTCAGGAAAAGAGAATTTATTTTAGTAGTGACAATTTATAAACAACAGAGTTCTCATCTGCAGGTGTATTTTGTGGGCTGCACATTCTTTATGTTCTTAAAGCACAACAAATTCAGGCCAAAGGGTTTGCATTTTAAAGTCAGCGCCATCCCCTGTCTTTTTCCAGCTCCCCTGGATGCATTTTTATTTGTTTGTTTGTTAAATCGGGATATACAGACATCTGTATATATGCTTGTACAACTATAAATCGACTGCCTAAATCACCATTACTTTATCAGTTGCTTCGATATAAGCATGACCTTCAAAAGGATTTGCAACCTTGCTTTGAGTGAGGCTTAGAAATGCATACTAAGGCCAGATTAGAGATGCACAGGTGATGAAAACTGATACAAGTTGTGTTTATTTTCGGTCTGTGAGACACCATACATACCAAATTTCAGCTGCAAGCAAGTATCTTCATTCACTGAGCAAGTGCTGTTGGACCTGCACAGGGAAGGGCTGTTTTCGCAGTGGTAACATCTCAAGGTAGAACCTAAGACAACAAGGGTTTGTGCTTACTGAATAATCAGGCACTGAGACAGCAGCAGCATTAAAATCAACAACAACAACAACAACAAAATCACTGTCTGCAACTAACTGTCACAAAACACATGCCTGGTTATTAAACTTCAGCTAAAATTATTGATCTCAAGACTTCAGCTAAAATCAAGCTTCTGTCAGTTGTACAAATCGAGACTGGAAACTCTAAAAGGCAGATTTTGAAGCGTGTGCTCATGTCATTTTCAAAAGCACCATTATATGCCTGCAGAACAAGGCGTTAAATTTTTGCTTCTTTTACCTGCTCTTAAAATATTGCCTTTTCCAGGCAGGAAAGGACAGGCAATGACTCTTTCAGCAGAATTTTATTCCATCCCTATTTTATTTCATATCTCTCCCTCATGCTATAAAGTAGTTTCCGATTCACAGACAGGAAGCCAGTCCTCCAGCAGCAAACCACCCCAGCCTGGTGCTGTTTTAAGCAGCATCACCTCCTGCCCCCGATTCCCTCTCCTGACTCAAGACAATCAGGAACTACGACAGAAGCTACGCCCTGTTGCGAAGGTCACTGTCGTTCTCCAGAGTGCTAGGAAATAATCCAGGCTATTTTTCCTTCTCTGGCATTTTTGCCACGGCTTTCTCAGCCCCTGTCATAACATTACATGGGGAGGCCTCTCCCTTCTACTCACCAAAACTACAAAAAGCAACCAGAACAATGCAGGTGGTTAGCAGGATGGAGTTCATCTTGGTCATGCTTCCTTCCTAGTTTGAAGGCATAAAGAGATGTTACATGTTAATTATATTTAAAAGCCACGTGGAACTACCAAAATCCCCAGTGAGGAATCCAGGCTTTGAGACTTCAGCATGGAAATGAAAGGACTGGCCAGGAGAAACAGGAGGAGACCAGAGAGAAAAATAACTGTGCTTTTCAAGAGAGGATTTTTATTCTGAGAACGGGATTTTTATTCTGAGAATTGATATTTGAGCCCTGACAGGCTCAGATGGATCTCATTTCTCCTTTCTGATTACACCATTCAACAGGTCTCCCTATTCCTCACAGCTACAAATGCACCCTAACAACAACAACAAAAAAGGCCATTTATGTCTCAAATCCTTTTTCTTTTACAGCAATTCCCCAGTAACCCTGGAGCCAGACTGTGCTCCTTTCACCATGGTGTTGCAAAAGGTTTGGCTGCTCTAAAGGAGCTTTTGCCTGTCCTCTCCCAAAATTTCTCCCTCTCCCTCTCCCTGACGGGCTGACACATCCAATGACCCAGCGAGTGCCTGCAGCGATGGCTCCGGTCTCCAGGACTGCTGCAATCCACGGGCAGCAGGGAGATGGGAAGGGCAGGGTTTCCTCTGAACACAGGCAGCTCCAGAGCAGGAGTTATTTGGACAGATTTCTGCACAGAGTCTGAACTGCAGCCACATCTCCCACTAAAAAATCTCTGCTATGGCAGAGTAGGATATGCAGAGGAGGCATCAAGCGAGCACAGAGGGGAGAGGGGGACCATTCTTGTGCTAGGAGGGCATGATTTTATGTTTGTCTTCAAAGCCCAAGCAGGATTGAAAGTCCCAAAATATTAAAGGCATTCAGAAAACAAGTTTTACACACGATAAAATCATCACATCACTGCTCTTGAGCCTGTTAATTCTGCTTGAAGCTATTTCTGCATGTAGCTATAACCACGCTAGGCTGGAGTTTTTTTCTCCCAGAAGACTGAAAACATGGTTTCAGAGCAAAACAATATTTAAATGCTTCTCAACCGTTTAAAATTTTTCTACTGACAAAAAAAAAAAAATCCCATCCAACTGATTCAAAGAAATGCTTAAACAATATGTCAGGCACACTTTTATTACAGCCGGGAAGATGCAGGGGTCCCACCCCCTCCCCTTGCATTCCACCGAGAAAAGAAACACAACATGCTTGTACACATTGGAAGGAGTGAGTTTCAAAATTATCTATCACAGACACTCTTTACGAAGTCTGCCTTATCTGAATAGACCATTTGGTTGCCTAACTCCTATTCTTACTACTATAGAGTAGTTAAAGTTTTATCACTTCCAACATCTTAGGATTCCCCCACCCTCTTCTGTCTCCCTTGCGATGCTACATCCTAAAAGTCTTTCCCGCTTTCCCTGACACTCCCTTTTATTTACATAAGCTACTTTATCTTAATTGCCCGCAATTCGTTCAAGCGGTTACAATTTTGCAAAGTCGCACTAACATAGTTTTTATTTTATAAACATCTTGTTTTTATTTCACAACAACAATAAAAACAAAAACTCGTCTCCATCAAAATAAAAAAAATCCAACAACAAAAAAATCCCACTACCTTTTTTTTTCCTGTCTGCATGACCCACTGCAGAGCAGGAAAACTAAGAAAAACATAACCACAATGTGCAATATGAGTTGATTTTTCTGGGGTAAACAACTTTGCAAAAGAAGCCTTTCAAGGCCACAGGCTCGTCCCACAGTGACGTGAATCTGCAGAAGGGCTGCTAGTCTGGTGGTTACAGCAAGAGCCATTCTGGACAGCAAACAGAACCTCCCTGGGAATCTCTCCATCTTTCAGGAGTCCTCAGTCACCCAGTGTGTCAGCACAGGAAAACAGTCTCGCCTTTTAGCAAAACCAAGTCATGACCAGAATAAATATCAGGCAAATGAATAAAAATCATCAGGGCCAGTAGTAATTCAACCAGTCTGTTTCTGTGAAGTGAGTAATTGTTTCTGTACTCCAGAATGACAGAGATAGGACACCAGGAAAATTTTAGCTTAAAAAAAAAATAATATATAGAGACAGCAATTCACATCATGGCTTAAAAGAAATAAAGCCAAAAACATTTCCTAGACTGAATTTTCTAAATTGCTGTTTTAACCCAAGCATCCAACCCACCTCAATGACAAGAAACAACTGCAACGAAAGGCTCAGTGCCTCGCTGTGAAACAGAATTTCTCTGCAGTCCCACCAGGGAGAGGGCAGGCGGACAAACCTGCTGCCACTGCCATCACAAATCACAATTTATGACAGAAAGGGGCAAGAAAAGGGGAACGGCACCACGAGCCCCATTCCCGCAGGACCGGGGATCGGGACCACAAACCCCATCCCTGCAGGACGTCCAGGGGACAAGGACCACAAGCCCCATCCTTGCGGGGACCAGAGAGGGGGAACAGGGCCAGGAGCCCCATCCCTGCAGGGGACCAGGAAGAGAGGAACAGGACCAGGAGCCCCATCCCTGCGGGGGCCCAGGAAGAGAGGAACAGGACCACAAACCCCATCTCTGCAGGGAGCAGGAAGCAGCAGCGCATCCCCCATCTCTGCGGGGAGCAGGAACAGGCCAGGCCAGGGGGGCAGGCCGCAGCATCTGCGGGCCAGCATGGGCACAGCTCAGCCATTCCTGCAGGGCCAGCGCAGGCCCAGCCCCGCTGCCCAGCTCAGCCATCCCCGTGCCCAGCCAGCCTCCCGGCCCAGCTCGGCCAGCTGCCCAGCTCAGCCATTCCCGTGCCCAGCTCAGCCATTCCCGTGCCCAGCTCGGCCATTCCCGTGCCCAGCTCAGCCACTTCCCGTGCCCAGCTCAGCCATTCCCGTGCCCAGCTCAGCCATTCCCGTGCCCAGCTCAGCTATTCCCGTGCCCAGCTCAGCCATTCCCGTGCCCAGCTCAGCCATTCCGCCCAGCTCAGCCTGTGCCCAGACCCCGCAGGTGCCCCCCGGGTCCTTTCCCCGGCTCCCCGGGCCGCTCGGGGGTGCCCGCATTGCCCCGGCTCCCCGGGCCGCCCCGCGTTAGCGCGGTGAGTCAGGACAGCCCCGGGCACGGCAAACCCAGCCCGCTCCCAAACCCGTAAACACGCCCTGCCGAGCCAGAGCTCCGCAGCTCCCGGGAGAAGCCTTCCCTCTCTTCCCTTCCTCCCTCTCTTCCCTTCCTCCCTCTCTTCCCTGCCTCCCTCTCTCCCCCCCCTTCCCCAGCCCCGCTCCTGTTCCCGCAGCGCTGCCCTCACCTTGCCCGTCGCTGCCGGTGTGAGCGCGGCGGGGGCTGCGGCGCTGCCGGCCCGCGGAGCCGCCCCGGGGCGGAGCGCAGCGTCCTCTGACGGCACCAGGGCTGGGCGAGTGATGCCAAGAGCGGGAGGAGCCATCCCGAGGGCCTGGGAACGGGAGGAACCTGCGCAGTCACTGCGCACACAGGCCGGGAGGGTTCTTAGGAAGGGTTCTTAGGAAGGGTTCTTAGGAAGGGCTCTCAGGAAGGCGGTGCCGCCCTCACCCGCGTTCTTCCCGAAGCCCGTCACGCGTTGCCACTTGTGGTCAAGCCCTAGAATGGGTGGGGTTGGAGGGGACCTTAAGGGTCAGCTCTTTCCAACCCCGACACCTTCCACTAGGCCAGGTTGCTCCAAGCGCCATCCAACATGTCCTGGAATATTTCCAAGGAATGGGGCAGCCACAGCTTCTCTGGGCAACCTGTGCCAGGGCCTCACCCCCTCTCGGCCAAGAATTTCTCCCCAATATCCTGTCTAAACCCACCCTCTGGCAATGGGAACCCATTTCCCCTGGTCCTGTCACTCAGTGCCTTTGCCCAAGGTCCCTCTCCAGCTCCCTTGGAGCCCCTGAGATGCTGGAAGGTGCTCTAAGGTCTCCCCAGGGCCTTATGGTGGGAATTAATAGATTAGGGAAAACAAGACTTGTAGAACACACAAAGGAACAAACCAGGAATGGAAAGTGGCAGTTTCCTCCAGAGGCATCTGAATATAGAGCTAAACATTCACAACCTAGAAAAACACTGAAGAAGAGCAACAGCAACGTAGCTGAGGACACCAAAAGGGGGGTTTTGTCACATTAAGAGACTTAGATCAATGCTCTTTAGAAAAAAATAAGTTGAGTGCGGACTTGAGTACAATGTTAAACACATGTAACTACCAGCTGTATTTTAAAAGGAATGTCGGATTTATTTTTGTTACTACACCAAAACTGCCAATTTATTTGCTATGCCTAAAGCAAATCCCAAATCACTCAGAAGTTACATCAGATTCCGTTGATGTTGCAAGATGAGTATCAGTCACCTGAGCATATGATCTTACAAATGCCTAAAAGATTTTACCTCTGTTTAAGCCATAAATAAAAGCAAAATTGTATAAGGGTAAGATACTTGTGGGTTATTGGATGCAATTTATTAAATGAGAATCCACCCAATTAATATTTGATAGGGAAAAAAATCCCATATTAATTCAGTTAAATGAGGAACTGGGAACAAGGAACTTCAGCCAAAGCTGAACATTGACCTGTTTTTCCTTCCCAAAATGTGTCACCAGTCCCTGTATTGTCACAGATAAATGGTATTTCCAACTCCCACTGAATTTTTCATCTTACATTCTTTGCAAAAACTCTGAGGTATTAAACAATGTCAGGAAAAACTAAAACCAGCCCTGGAATAACTTGCACAGCAACTTTTGGTTGGTGTCTTTTTTTCGACTGTCCGGCACAGCACTTGTTTTTCTCTCATGTGATGGAGTCATAGCAAGGAAATCATGGCCAAAGGTCCTCTCCATTAAATCATTCAACCAGCAAAATCCCACGAAAATGCTGTAGGAATCGTACAAAGAGACTGTCAGTGTAGGGCTCTTCCATGGACAGAAAAAGGATGAGATTAGTTTCATATTTGTGTTGGATGTGCCAGAGTTAACAGGGCTGATTTTACCTTGCCAGGTGAAGTCTTAACCAAGCACCTGTACCAGAGTCAGATCTGAGCCAGGAGAAGGTGGCAGGAAGGGAAGGCCATCCCTGTGTTGAGTGTTATAATCTGATTACAGATCTTGGATTACAGTGACCACAGGAAGAATTTGGCAGCTGGATGCACTGTGTGGTGGGTGTTACACCTGCCCAAAACCTGCAGGATCTCTCAATCCTCTCCTGCTGCTCAGTGAAGATTCTGACAGCCCAGCAGTGCTGAGGAAAATCCCCACCTCCTTGTTTTCCTCAACTGTCTTGGCTGCTGTTTTTCTCTTCACGTTGATCCTGGGATTCTGTGATTCACACCTCCCTGGCAGTGCCTTCAGTTCTGGGTGGGGTGGGGAGAGCCTCTGCCTTCAGCCCCGCCCCAGCTGCACATCCTGAAGAGCTACAACGCTTTGGGCAGCTCCGGGTGAATCCCCCTGTGCTAAAATAGCTGCCTGGAGCAGAGACATAACCTTCTCCCTGTCACAAACACCAACTGTTCGGGGCAGTAACAGCAACCTGCCACTTCCCTGCTTCCCTCCTCGCTCCACGGACACTCCTGGCCACCAGCAGAGGCCTCACAGCCTGGCACTGCGGCTGAGAACAGCACTGTCCTGTACCGTGACCTCTCCCACAGACAGCAATTGTTACAGCTCATCTGTGACCCAAGGGGAACCACTCCCTAAAAAGAAGAAAAAAAAAGAGTGAAATTGCCAAGGGTTGGCAGTGTTTGTGTCCCATGCCCTTCAGCTGATTCCACTGAACTAGAACATACAGATTCTGGTAGGAATCCTCCCAGGAAAAGCCTCCAGCCATGAGGGTTATCTTGTCCCTAAAAAGACACAACAGTCTGATAGCCCTGGAGAAAGTTACAGCCCCACTAAAACCCTTTTTCACTGATCCTTAATGAAATTTCTGTGAAAAAGCATCAGACCACAAACACCACATCTTCCCCTCCCAAGTGACAACGGCAGCGTTTTGGAACTGCTGCAGCAATTGTCACTCCTGTGAGGAACAGCACGAGTTGGGTTTGCCTCTCCAGATGCTCCCCCGAGTGCCTGTTGGAGGGATCACACCGATCTCTACCCTGGGGGAGTGTGTGTGGCACTTCAGAAAGCAGAGCACAGGGAGAGTCCCATACCTGGACTTGCAAAAAAACCCTGCAATTAGTCAATAATGGAAACTTTGAGCTGGAACCACAATGTTTTCCCCCTCACAGGAGCCTGTCACATTCTGCCTGTCACATAATTATTGCCCAAGTCTTGGCAAGAACAGTCTCATGCAGACCTTGAGAGTGAAGGAGGCAGTTAAATTGTTTATTAACGACAACAGAAATAAAGTTAAATTGATAAAGCAAACAGATACTTCTTTAAATATAAAGTTTCTAGTCTAGTGTTCTGTCAGGCTCCCCTCTTTCTTTTCTTTTTTTCTTTTTTCTTTTTATTTTGTAGTTACAAAAATCCAGAGGATTTAGGGAAATATACTTAACATAAATTGGTCATCTACAACAACAGCAAACATTTTATAAAGAAAAAAAAACTCAAAATGTATTTACAAATCCATCCTTTGTAGTCATTGCGAAGTTTCTTGGTTAACAAGTAACAGATTTATGCATGGTCACTACATTCCCAGAGGCATTATCCAACCAGAGTCACTTAGCATAAAATTAAGCTGACAACAGATTGTCTAAAAATAAGGCCAGTTTCACTCCTAATTTATGCACCAGAATTTTCTGCTATTCCTATGTTGATTAAAAAAAAAAAATAGCATAAGAGCACCTAAACTCACCCGAATGGGATATACAGACCAAACTTCAAGTTTCATTCTTAGTTATTCAGAGCAGACACTCAAGAGAAAGGACAATAAGATACAGCTTTTTTGCCATCTTGTCTATTGCTGATTTTTAAATGCTTGTACAAAAACAAACCCCCCATACCCTATTTGCAGTATGATCATAAATAGGCAATAGTTTAAAAATGTAAGATATGATTACCTTGGACTATCAAGCTGTTTCACACTTCAGAAGAAAGTGGACAAAGCCCAAACACCTTCCTCTTCCTTTCCCTCCCTTTGTCCCCTCCCTCCACTCCCGTTTCCAAACCAGGGAAAAAGAAGCTATACTCTAATGGATCTTGGAACTGGCACCAACATTCATGCTAGTTGTCCTGATGTGCAACAGAGAGTTCATTTACAAGAGTCAGAAATATTCTTATGCACTAGCCCCAAAGACTTCAGCTCCAGAAGCATTCCAGAAACAGTTTGTTTGGGAAAAATCCCATCAGGTACGATGTGGGCAGTGCCCAGAGGGCTCAGGAATGTCCAGCACCCTGGGTCGATCTTCAGAGTCATCAGTGGCTGTGGAATCTTCATCTTCATCCACTGCAGGCTCATTAGGATTTGTTTCCTAATAGAAAATACACCCATGGTTTAATTAAAACCTCCTCTTCCAGTTATAAGAAAGCACCAACAACTGCCTAGAAAAATCTGATCTGCAGTATCACACTGATGAACTGAAGCAGACATTGTGATCCATGTCCTAAAAGCAGCTCCTTACAATTGCTAAGTTTAATTTGCAAAAGAGATCGTCCTACCAAGTTACTTGACTTTTAACTCAGCAAGTCTCCATCGAGTTTCATCATTCCACACCTGCCACTGTGTAAACCCCAATTCAGTATTTCAGCTCTACTCATTTTCTTGGTGGCTTGTTGCCTTTTATTCATTTTAAAAACGAAAGGATCATTGCTACCTTTAAAACACAGGTAGAGCAACAGAGAAAAGCAAGTTATTTTTGCAGTCAGCTGAAGGGAAGGAGGTTTCAGCTCCCAAAACTATGAACAAGAGTTGTCATTTGCCTGTTAGAAGCACGACATCTGCTGGCACCTCCCGTTAGAGCCACTGGGAACGAGCGCCTCAAATCCTGGGATAAACCTGAGAAAGTGCACAGTGCCTACCCCTGAGGAAAGACTCAGGGCTTGCACAAAAACTAGGGATAAAATACATCAAGGAGTCTTCTCAACATGTGCAAGGAAAGGGAGAAATAATACAATTAACTTGCAATCTCCAAACTAAAATTGCATTATAATTTACAGCAAGTGAAGCACTTTGGTGATTTGCAAAGTCCCTTTATGAAATGCACTTTCAGCAAGAACTAATGAACATCACACAGACTGTACAGCCTTTAAACTGCCATTAACTGGAACTCATCTGAAAAAAGCTCATCTAAAACAGATGAATGTGGTCCTACAGACCACACTTCCAAGATCCTTTCAAGAAAGAACCTTTTAAAGAACTCTGAAACCCAAACAGCTCCTGCAATATTATGTTTGTAGGTAAAATATCTGAACTATCATTCGTGGTCTGTCTGGAGCTATTTTGAAAACTGCATCTCCACTTACCATTCATGCTGTAGACACCTTGAATGTTGGACACACCATATGGAATCTGGGAATCGTGACATTAAAGAATCTGTCCTTGTAGTAGAGGCAATGGAAGGTGTAATAGCCCTCCATGTACCCAGATGTTGTGGAAAACGTGGTACAGCTGGTGTATTCATAGACTCTCCCTGGACTGATAATTGGAAACTCCCCTGTTGGTAAAATATTAAATCCAAATGGTAAGGACTGAAGTAGAACTACAATTTAGCAATTTGCTAAAGCACTTGCACTCCACAACATATTCAGGCCACTCGTTTTATATTCCAGGGGATGCATAAATGACTTTCAGCAATTACTGATGTTCAAAAAAAAACCTGTCTGAAGAGCAGTTAAGTAGCAGGGTGTTCAGATATCCCTTACCAAACAGCTTTAAAGCCCAACCAGACGTATGCGTATCTTTTTCCCCCAAGCGACAAAATGATTTTGATCCAAACAGTAAAACTCCTACCCTGACCAACAGCTAATTCCAGAATTGTCACAGTAAGGACATTACTCTCTCTGTTGGGTTAGGAAACGCAATCTTTCACTTACCAACCACTCCAGGACCTTGGACTTCGTCCACGTCCCCTTTGGCATTGGTTATTCTCCAGTAGCGGCTGTCCAGCTGACAGGCCTTCTCAGGAAGGGCATCTTTGGACATTTCAATCCTAGAAACCAAAGGACAACAGTGGTTACAAAACTACTTTCACACACTTCAGGAATGCTTTAAGTGTTCTTGGGATCTCAAAAAAAAAAACCCACTAAGGGGTTACTAAAGCAACCTGACTCAGTTGGCAGGATCCATCTCCATGCCCCCTGCAGGGGATCCTGCCAACTGAGTCAGGTTACTTTAGCCCCTGCTCTGTTATTTACCCCTTTCTAAATCACAAGAGCTGCTTGCAACTTCCTTCCCCTCCACCCCACTGTGCTTTTCCAATTACCACCTTAGCAGGTAATGATTTAGAGCCTTTTATATCAAAGTACAGCATGTTGGGCACATCCTATTCATTTTAGAACTGTTTTGAATGCTGGGTATAAATTTTGCAACAACTGATGCTTTGAAGATTCCATAGATCTATCCTCTGTTAAAAGAAATAATTCAATTTTATTCCAGTTTTACCTGATTCTGTAAGTGAAGAAATAATGTGGTGGATGCACAGAACTGAGTTCAGGAAGAAAAGAGGTGGACACAGACACAGTAATATCTTCTGTGGTAGCAACACAGTCTTTATCATGCACATACCTACAGAGAGGAAAACATTAACTCTGCAAGCAGCTCTGCACACTCAATACAGAAAAACAGACATGGAAAGCCATTAGTTAAGTACTAATAAGAACACTGTGATGCTAAGTTAAATGCAATTTTTAACCTTTCATTAAGCAGTAAAATAAAGGATGGGTGTGTGCAGTGCCTTCATGTTGTGTAATTCCTCATCACCTAAGAAGCTGTGCTTCTCTTTCTAACTCCATTAACACTTGTACTAAGTTTGGTGCATTGTTTGATCTGAAGTCAATGAAAACACATGTGTTTAATATGGTTGTGTCATTGTGCTATTCAAAAAACAAAACCTAGAAACTCTAACAGCAAATTAATTTACAGATCAAGAACTTGGTTCTACAGCATCCCAGTTCGACAGAATTAAGGTTCTTGATTGTATTTAGAAGAAATTGCAAGTGCAAGAAGATTCTCACACCAGGTCAAGTCCTGTTTATTACATATTCAACAGTGTCATTTTAAAGACCAGCTCGCTGAAACAATTGGTTTTGTAGTAACTCAGAGCAGTCCTGTAACAGCAGCACACTCATGGCACACAGAATAAAAATCATGCTGTTCACTAAACTTCAGATCACTTATAATGCAAAATTCTGGTCCCATTAATGTGAAGTTGTAAGCTCTGAAGTTTCTGCTTAAAAAAATAAAGTTGCTTTAAGCATTCTGTTTTAAGGCTTTATTTTCAGGGAGTTTCATGTGCTTTTTCCTCTCTCCACCATCAGCTTTTGTCTCAAATACCAAAAACTACTTGGAAAGAGGTCAGAATTCTAGAAGCAGCATCAAAACCTTGCATGGAGGTTGTAAATGCCAGTCACAATACCTGAAAATCTGGTCTCTGATGATGGGATAACCTCCAGTTACAACTTTGTTTACATAGGATGTAAACCATTCCAGGTAGGATGTACCTACATGCCAAAGGAAAAAAGCATTCGTAAGGACAGGCAAATGTACCACTGAGCACTTAACAGTAAATACCTCAAGGAAAAAGCTTAAAGCTTTATTTTTATAACAAACTCTCAGACTTCCTTAGATGAGTCAGTCAGTATTCCAGTTCATCCTACCAACAAGGATAATTTGGAGGAACCAACCAAGAATTAGGAGTTGAGAGTGCATACTCCAGAAATGACACAGCCAGCAAACAATCCCTTCACTATAATACTTTCACATTATGATCACGGTCTTATCATTTGGTTTCCATATGAATAGTTTCTAAAAAACATGCCAGCCAGAGGTAGAATTTCCTCTGCTTAAAAAGAGTGATAAGTCATAGACACACTTCACATCCCTGCTACAAGGCCAGAAGACTAAGGCTGCGTGTCCTTCCAAAGAGCCTGGGATTTTCATACACTGGGAGCCATTGTCTGAGAGCAGCCTCTCATCCACCCACAGCCATGCTTTTGGAACAGCTCGATTGCCAAGCAGACACTCAAGCTGTCACATTTAACTCTCAAACAGAGCTTCACACACAAAATTTCTCAGCCATAAATCTTCCAAGCATTGCAATACAGAGCTCTATAGAAGAGTTCAACTGTTTGTTAGATTTGTTATTCATAAGTGGATTTAAGCTGAAATACCAGCAAATGATTACCCTCACCTTCACTGCTGTGTTATCAGTGCTCCCACTCCTGTTAGATGAAGTGCACCAACCACTTCTTCCTTTGAGCACAAGCTCTGTGTGCTGTCCTTTGCCCTTCTGGAAGTCTAAGGGACTCCATGTTTATTATCCTGCTTTCTACCAGTAATCCACAAAATGCAAACCTTGTGTGAGAAATTGGATCAATTCACCTGCCACCTTCAAGAGAAATGCTGTGTGTGAAGCTTCTCCTCCACCCTGTGGTAAGCCCAGATTAACCCTTCCAGCCCAGTGGAATACTTAGAAACTGGACCATCCCACAGGCAGCAACACCTAAAAAGGTTTCCTCAAATCGATGTGGCTAAGAGTTTGACTCCCTTCTACCCAAGGGACAGCACTGCCCAGTGGGGCTTCTCACTGTAATAAGAAATGTGCAAGGCTAAATTTTGGTATTAATTTTGGTGACACTTGTTACATGTCTCCTTTGCCACTGAAAGGAATTAAATTACAACTACCAGATTTTTTTCAGCGTCTCACCTGGTTGCAAAAACTACTTGGGAAAAAAAAAAGAAATTAAAATCTTTCTCTCCACTTGGGTGTTGTATTTAATAAGTGCTGACATCACCCCATAATGGCTAACAGAGGTTTTGCTCACCCTGTTAGACAGGTTAGAAAGTGACTGGTTTGTATAGAAGGCACACAGAAGGACAAGTTTTAATAGAAAATTTTTTATCTCAAGTGTTACCTGTAATGAACATAACAATAGCAGATGGATTTCGAGCCATTTGGTCCTAAAAGGGAAAGTTTAAGGATGTATTAGAAAGAGAGTATTGGACTTACAAGATTCAAATTCATATACACAGTTCTATTTAACATAGGGAACACTTTCCCAATATTCACTAAACCTGAATTCTTAACACAGCAGGGCTGTGCACAGATGAAGCAAAACAGAAGTGTTTGAGGAATCTTCCGAGTTCCCAAGCAGCACCAGAAGGTTAAAATACTTGGCATAATAAAAAGGAGGATCTTAACATTCTTCAAGTGATCCACTGTCAAACAATCCCTAGAAATGTTATTGCTACCTGCTTTGAAAACAAATGGCCACAAACTCAAGAGCAGGATGAAGATCCCTTTCTTTTTTACAGGAACCATCCTTTACACAGCCCACTTTCTTTTGAGGGGAATGGGTGGTGGAAGGGAAGCCACCAGGTCTTTTCTTCCTTTCAGAAACAGGGAGTATAAATCTGTATATATATATACACACACCTGCCACAAACTGAGCAAATTAAATTGATGCCTTCCAATAACAATGAATCTTGTCCACCATCATGACCTACAGAAACTGCTACAGCCATTAACAACTTAATGTCAATGATAATCAGATGGTAGCTCAGGGGCAAACTAATAATCATCTCTTAGTGTTCACTTTCTGCTACACAAAATATTTCAGACACCCAGTAACATGCAAAGGGGCATCATCAATCATTAGCAAAGTACACTGGCAAGTACAAATAGATGTTCCTTACTGGACACTGGTAGAAGATCTCGTATTTATTCCGTCCCTCCACACTCTCCAGGGCCATGTACTGGCTCAGGCCAGTGTGGATGCAGAAGGTGAGGGGCAGGCACTGCTTCAGCCCCAGCCTCTGCTGGAACCCCCCAGCTGCTGTGTCGATGTCCAGCAGGTCCTCAGAGCGGTAGTGGTTGGACAGGGCCATGCTTCCCATCAGACTGGAAACAGCAAGAACAGGGCAGATAAATTCACAAGGCAGAGTTGTAATCTTCTGGGAAATATAACAACAGCCAGTGATCTGTATCTCCAGTTTTGTACAAGTTCATTTCGATACTATCAAAGCATCCACGATGGTTCCATGTAATAATCAATGCCAAGCTGCTACAGGAACAGTCAGGGATCAAAATTACCCTGAGCAAGGTGGTCTGTGCTTCAGAGAAAAGGCTGAGAAGCAAAATAACCACCGAGTCAGAGAGATGATAATTTCACTATAAACCTAAGGCGTGCAGACACAACTAAACAGACATACAAGGCAGGAGTAAGATAAGATTCATCAACATGACATGGCAAGGCCATCAACTGTCTAATATTTAACGAGCTTTATGTAAGCATCACAGCAAAGGACAGGATTTTTTACTTGCTTTTGACAGTAAGAAAGAGATGTTGAAACAGTAAAAGCAGTCTGTCCTCTCATACATAAAAGAAGTAAATAAGCATTTGGAAAAAAGTAATGCTAATTGGAAAGGCGTAGAGGATTAGGAATGGAGGGGAGCACTGGAAGCTAAGGCTAATGTTGGTAGGAATGCTGGGCTACATGAGAGCCAGCGTGCAAATAAAAAACCAAAGCAACCTCCACTCAGTGTAAGAATGATCAAAAACGGCAACAGGATCAAACTGATAACTCCAAGGGCAGTGCACTGGGCAAAAGAAGAGTACACAGGTCTGCAGTGTACAGCTCCACACCCACACTCCCTGCTGAGAACACCACGGAAAGGCAAATTAGATGCAAACCCCTGCAGATGCTGAGCTTTCAGTGGAGTTATGAAAGCAGTGACTCAGGTGCAAGCTGCCACATGTCAGTGTGCCATAGGCTGATCCCATCTGGGGCAACAGGTTCCATTCCTCTTTCTCCTTACAGAGTCACGCCTGGAATTAGCACGTTCTGCCAACGTCCAAACACAGACACCTGGAGCATCTGACAATGACAATTGCTTCTATTTCTGATTTATGCTGAAACTGCATAAAACAGTTTGCAGAACTGACATTTTCATTCTACTTAATATGACTAACTGGTTTGAAAGTTATTCCCTAGCCATTTTAAAGGAAAAAAAAATATTAAAGAATGAAGTCTGAGGAGTGCAAGAGGCTAATTTACTTCTGTAATCCAAAGCAAAACTTCAGGGAAGCAACTTGCAGTGGGATGATTAAAAGCGTAACAGCTGGAAGTTTGAGTTACTGAAAAAAATCAAAAGGGTTTCACTAGGAAAAAGGGAAGTTTAGGAGTAACTGGAGCAATGAGAAATCTACCCTGCGTTTTCAGTTACTTCCAAGATTAGAAGGCAGCCTTCTGGAAGCGTCACTCAAGTGGTGACTCAGTGACAATCCATTTAAATGCTTCATTTATCCTGTTCAGGAGCCATTTTACCTCATTAATAAACAAGGTGTCCCAGAAATGCAACAGGAATGAATAACTCTGTGAGCAGTTTCCTCTCCTTACCCAGGCACAACCAACTTCTGCCCGTTGTGGATGCGGAAGGAACACCGATAATCATCCGGGAGCTTGCAGCGTATCTGTGCTTCCACAGCATCCAGGTCTTCCTCCCTCACACTCTCTGGGGACAGAAGAAATGCTATTTCAAGTATTTCCGACACAAAGCGTGGCATTTGTAAATGCCTTGATCAAAAGAACACAGAGTCAAGTCAATATGTGGTGACTTTATCATGTGCTGAGTGGCACAGGATGAATATGACATAAATTTGGAAGGGAGATGATGACATAAACTGATTATTTAAGACAGCCCCAATCTCCAGCCAGTGAAATCTCAACAGGCCTGGCTTCAGCACAAAGTATTTATAAAGTGAAAAGAACCTTTTCCCCAGAATTTGTCATGAGCTGAGCCCCAGTTACAACTTTCAGGCAATATTGATTTTACCCTTTCATCATTCCCTCTCAGTTTCCAGTTCAATCAGTAGCACAGAAATGTTGGCTGCAGCCACCATTCATATGGAATTTGAAGCAATGAGTTTTAAAAAGGGGATTTTCATATCAAAACCAGAAAGGGGTGGAGAGTAACTGTTCTTACACCATGCAGGTTTCCACACCCTCACTCCTAGCAAAATTCAACTGGGTGGCCTGTGTGGTCTGTTCCAGTCAAGGTCTGTTTGGCAATCTTTTTAAACCCTTTTTGTATTCATTAACTGTTTCATTTATAGGATACAATTTAACAATTCATTGAAACAATATCCCTTACAAAGGGCATTAAAAAGGTTTTATCTGAAAGGTTTATCTAAAAAGCTCTTATCTAAAACCTGCCATGGCTCTACAAAGTGTGGAAATTGATAATTTTAATTTATTTTTTACTTTCTGTAGACAAAGAAAAGCTTCATTGCACCAAGCTCCTTAGGAGGGATTTTGAAAGTAAAACTGGTAAAATCTGTTTATTTCAACACCTCCAACTTTCTATTTTAGTAACAAAATATCTGACTGACAATACCTGAGTGAAGCCTCAAACCACCCCTCCGCAAAAACGTAAAGAAAATATTAAGTTCTAAGCATATTCTAATATCACAAATATTTAGCAAAACTTAGGAATCCAGCACTATCCAGCAAGCCAAGAAAATTCAAGATTTAAAAAGGAAAAAGATAATTGTGAAATTAAGAGACAAATTAAGGTTAAATCAAACATCTTGGACTAAAAGCCAACTTCATACAGAAAACTGAGCAGTTAAAAATTTAAAAGCCTTTTTTGCCCCTATACCAGAAAAGCTCAAACTCAGCTGTAGCTGTGTAAGATTCATGACCCAGAACACTGGAAGTTCTTCAAGTCTTAAAATACAAACTGAAATTGAAAATAGAATCTTAAGGGGGGGGGGGGGAAGGAAAAACTATTGTTTGAACATAGTGAAAACTACAGGGAAACAAACAAACAAACAACTTCCTTTTTGTTTAGGTTCATGTCTGGTTTCGTGTGACTGTGTCGTAATTAGGTGTTAAGAAAACCTCCCACATAAAATGAGAGTAATAACGGTGAGTAATGGGATTACTACTCTCCAAAATATCAACCAAAATATCCACCCTAGAAAGCAGAGACAGGGCTGGGTGACCCGGCGGGTGTGGCTGCACCTTTCAGGGAGCCGATCATGCGGGGACAGCGCTGCCCCAGGTACTGCTCCAGGTCGTCCCACGCCTTCTTCAGGGTGGCATAGTACTGGATGTACCTCCCCAGGTCCGAGTAGGTGCTGATGAAGATGGATTTCCAGCTCTCCTTCCGGCGGCTTTTCTCCTCTCTAAGTGGGCACAAAGGGAATAAGTTCAGTACCGGTCTGAAAAGCTCGTGTTTCAAACTGAAGGAGCTGGGATTTGTTATTTGGCAGGAATATTAACCCGGGAACATTTTGTGCCACGTGAAGCTACACAAACTCAATTAATTCCAGCATCTATTCAACAGCAAGCTGGAACCAAATTAGGAAACATTTGGGGTACTTAGGGGAAAATTTGGAAACAATGCTCCTTTACAGAGAGTGCCTTTTAAACAGAGTCTGTATAATAGTGAATTCTGGAACTGGTGAATAGTTAATTCACAGCACATTTCACACACACACTTTTTATCTACTGCATTAGTCACAAACTACTTTATTACCCACTAAGAAGGATTAAGGAGCAAACCAGAGAGTTAGATGAGAACTCATTGACTTTCCAGATCAGTGCACATTCTTAGGGAATTCCTGTATATTCCATTTTCCTCACAGGCTATGGGAATTCAGGCTGTCAAAAAAGTGCTGACTAACATCTGACTGAGGATGTTTGCCTCCAAATTGTTGCAGCCCTTGCATCTCTCTGTTAGGATATATTCCAGCTCCTCACTCCAATGCTGAAGCTACAAGATTTAGCACACCTTCACACACTTAAATAAAAATGTAACAACTGAGAAGTCTCCACATCAACTCTTCTCTGTCCGCTCATAAAACGTTTTAACCCTCACATGTTCATGAAGCTTTTTTACATAATTTATCATGTTTCATTAGAAATTCATTTTTATAGAAAAAAAAGGTTTTAAGCAACCCTACTTACTCTGACATAAGCCAGTATTTCTTGCAGTGTCTTTTCCACAATGGATCATGGCTTGACAGCTGATTCAGTCTTCGATTTAAATAGCAGCAACTATAAATATAAAATCATTACATTTGATTGCAGAAGAGCAGCAAAACAAACAGAGATAAACACTGAGCAGTGCATTACACAATGCATTCCCCTGAAATAAATGCAGAGTTTGAAAGCCAGCTAGCTGGCCTTTTAGAGCTGTGCTTACAGTGGTTAAAAGTCTTCAGTAGAGCTGTGTAAGTCATGAACTACTTTCCTACAAAGTGATTTTGTAAAGCAGGTCATCCCGTAGACATACACCACTATAAACACTGCCTGAAAGATCCCAGCATGACTCCACCCTTCCAGCAGCCAGCAATCCAGCAGCACTGGCTGGCTAGGATTTCAGTCCCTTTCTTACCTGGATCCTCAGGCTCTACCTTATCTTTCCCACGGTAAGCTACAGAAACTATACAGTTGAAATGTTACAAAGTTACTCCCCACTTTGAGGTGTTTAAACAACAAACTTCTCGACCAGAAAAAAAGACAGACATCGGAAAAATAAAAAGGATGACAGACCTGGAAATAAGTACTGCGATGTCACCCTAATGAAAACCAGGTACCAGCTCTTGCCGTTGCACTGCTGCTTCAGAAAGTTAAAAGAATCACATCCTGCACTACAAAGCACTACTGCAAGTGAAATAATAAACCCCCTGTATATATAGGCCTAAAACAGTCCTCAGAAATCATTTAAGGTGATCCTGGCTTGATGCACTTGAGCTGAATTATCGGCTAAACTTTGAAGAACCTCCCCCAAAGATACCACCAGTTTAGCTGAGGCACCATCACTTCCTCTGGTACCTTGTGAATGCATGTGAATGGCTGCAATTAACATCGAAATACACAAATGAGGCTACCAAACTTAAGTTTTTAGTTACTGCTCTTTGGGGTTTTGTCAGTGTAGAACAGAAACTGGTACATAATGAGATAAAGATGACTCTCAGTCTTATCTTTTATAAGTAAAATCAGCCAAAGTCCACAGCTGGTCAAAGCATCTTGCAATAAGAATACAGAATTATTCATATTCACCCGTTCAAGACGTCTTTTTTCCTCCCTCATATCCACTATAAGCTGTTTAAACTAGAACTGTATTTCAAAATCAACCTCCAAGTGATTCTCCTGCATGTACTGAAATTATCCTCTGCATCCTCAACAACACAAACACATTCACTTCAACCCCTGACATTTGGCTATGTAAGAACTTCATTCATGACACGGGGACTTTTTATATTTACATGTTTTATTTTTATATTTATATTATATATGGGGTGTGGGGAAAAGAAATATCTTAAAGTCAAAGCCCTTGCAAAAATCTGTTATGTTGGTGTTTATCAATCAAGCCTGTAATTTCTGGAAGGAAAGAAGCTAGGGAGGCATCAACAGGATCATGTGGCTTAAAATGTGATAAAAGTGCAATTAAAGCCATTCTCACTAATTACATAAACAACAGAAAAGCTGAGAGGTGACCAAATATTTAAGGGCTACCACCAGATTTACCAGCTAGTGGAATAGAGGGAAACCGTAGCGTTTGCAATGCTAACTAAATGTAAACCTAGAGATTTCCTCAATTAACACTTTGAGTGCTAGAGCCATTTATGCAAAACTGCCATTACTGACCTTATTTATAAGACACCTACCCAGTATTTAGCTATCATTGCATAGCAAAACCCATCTTATTTTGTTAAATACATAACAGAAATTCTAGTTCCTTTACTACATTTACCATTAGCAACTACGACCAGACCATCCATAACAACTGTTAAGAGTTTTTGTTACACTTTTGTTACACTCTTTTTTTTGTGTCTTTATCCTATTTTATTTATAATTATTCTTCCCTCCTTGATTGAACAGCGATTTCAATCACTGCAGTTCACCGGTGGGGTTTCACCTAAAGCCACGCTCTCATCTTCCCTGTGTGAGCCACAGCTCCTCCAAGCAGCACCTGCAACTTTCGTCCCCTGAAAAGTCACCCGATTAATTTCGTTTGGTCTCCCTTCAAACAGCAGCTCGTTCGCACGATGGAATACATGTACTGGCAGCAAGACCACCCTTTGTCTGCCCACGGATACACAGGAGTTTTAGGGGGGGGGAAATTATTGATTTCCCAAATTCAGTTATTGGTTCGCTTAGGTACAAACAAAGCCAACACATAAAAAAAAAAAAAAAAAAAAGCAAAATCGCAAACTGGTTTGGGTTGAAAGGGACCTCAAAGAGCCCGGAATTCCCACCCTGCCGTGGGCAGGGACACCATCCACGATCCCACGGTGCTTTAAACCCTTCCAACCCGGCCTGCAGCACTGCCACGGATGGGGCAGCCACAGCTTCCCCGGGCAATCTGTGACAGTGCCTTACACCCTCTCAGTAAAAGGCAACACATCAACTTGTCTAAAAATAAAAAAAAAAAAAAAAAAAAGGAAAAACGGGGGAAAGCCCGCAGCTGCTGGAAGGGTCCTCGGGCCGTGTTCGCCGCAGGAAGCCGAACCCCTTTCCCCACCCAGCCTCGGGAGCACCGTGGCCACGCCAGCCCCGCGGGCCGCCCGTACCTCACCAGATCCCGGTAGTCGAGGAAGCTGAGGATGAGGAGCAGCGGGTCGGTGGGGAGCAGCTCCAGGCTCAGCGCTGCGGGCGGCTCCATGGCCGGCTCCATGGCCGGCTCCGCGTCCGCCGGCGCCGCCATCTTGGGACAGTGCCGGGTTCGCACCGCCCATCGCGGCACGGCCCGGGCAGCGCCCCCTGGGGGCGGCGGCGCCTCGGCCTCAGCCGCAGCCGCCTCGGCCTCAGCCGCAGCCGCCTCAGCTCGGCCCGCGGCCCGGCGGGATCGGAGCACCCGGCCCGGCTGCGGGGCTGCGGGGCGGGCAGGGTCCGGTGCAACCCCGCCTCCGGCCCCAGTGCCGCCTCGGTGGTTAAACGTGTCATAAAATCATAGAATCACAGGGTTTGGAAAGGGCTTCAAAGATCATCTTGTTCTCTGCCATGGGCAGGGATACCTTCCACGAGACCGGGTTGCTCCAAGCCCTGTCCAGCCTGCGTTTGAATGCTGACAGGGTTTGGGTATCCACAGTTTCCCTGGGCACCCTGTGCCAGTGTCTCTCCACCCGCACAGGGAAGAATCTCTTCCTCGTATGTAACCTAAATTTCCACTCCTTCATCCTGTGCCCATTACTCCTTGTCCAGTCACTACAGTTCCTGACAAAGGGTCCCTCCCCAGCTTGTCTGGAGGTCCCTTTCAGATGCTGAGAGGTTGCTCTGAGGTCTCCACGCAAACTTCTCCAGGCTGGTCATGCCAAACTTTCTCAGCCTGTCTCCATAGGAGAGGTGCTCCAGTCCTCTTATCGACTCCATGGCCTCCCCTGAACCTGCTCCAATAGTTCTGTACCCTTCTTACGCTGGGGACACCAGAACTGGACACTATTCTCCAGGTCGGATCTCACGAGAGCAAAGGGGGAAAATCCTCTTCTTCAGCCTTGGGGCGCAGGCCAGGATCCCACTGGCTTTCCAAGCTGTGAGCTCACCCTGCTGGCTCATGTTTTCATCAGTTTTTCATCAGCCCTCACCCCCAAGTCCTTCTCCACAGGGTTGCTCTCCATCTCTTCTCTGCCCAGCCTGTGTGTCTGAGATTGCCACCACTCAGGTGTAGGACCTTGTTGAAGTTTGTCCCATAGGGCTGCTTGGCTCACACAGAGCCCCAGCACTGTGGGGAGCTGAGACCACCAGGGTTTTGGTGCTCTGTGCCCTGGTGCTGCTCAGCCCTCGCTGACTGTGCCAGTCTGTGAGCCCTGGGCAGGTGTCTCCATATCCTCAGGAACCCCAGATGGTGTCTGGCTCCTGTGGTTTGGGTACTGGCAGGAGCCCAGCTTACCAGTCTGGGGCTTAACAGATGCACACAAAGCTGTGCTTTCCTTCTAATGAGTATTAAGAGATCAAGTGTCTTAATTTGCTTTCCTGAAACAGAAAAAATTATCTGTGTTCAGTGGAGTACTTGGACCACTGAATTTTCACGTGGATATGTTCTTGTAGGATCAGACCATGGGGATCCCTGAAAGATGAGGGGGAACCAACTGCTTCCAACAGGAAATTGTTTGCAATTGCTTTGAAGTTTCTGTTTACCAAAGGGACAGGAATTAGTAGGAGGTGTTGGGGTTGTGCACCCAAGAGAACTTAAGAGCCCCTACCAGTGCCTAAAGGGGATCCAAGACAGCTGGAGAGGGACTTTGGACAAGGGCCTGGAGTGAAAGGACAAGGAGGAATGGCTTCAAACAAAAAAAAAGTGCATCTTAAGGGTATATATGGATCCCATTTTATATGAAAAAAATCACATGATGTGTGACAGCTGCAGCAAAAATAGAAGTTGCTCTTTTACGTCCCTCACTTTTAGTGAGCTTGTTCTGATTTGAGAGAAAGACTTGTTTCTACTGCATGATTTACATCTACTAATCCTTTTTCTCTGTCTTCTTTTTCAGGTAACAGTAGGATTTATGAAACAGTTCATTGTCCTAGCAACACCCCTTAAATAAGAGCTGAAAAGGAACAAGCTGGTGGTTATGACCTTATAACTGTAAAGTTCCCTATAGAGAAGAAAGTACAGTAATAAAAGTATATTTAAAATGTTACTAAAATGCTATTAATTGTGTTTGTCCTTGGGTTTGTGGTCCATGAAGATCTAAAAATGCAGAGCCAAGAGAAGGTCTATAATCTTTATCTCCATTAGGTTTTGCCAAAGGATTGATCCAAAGCCTGGAGAGTTTTGCTTCTGATACTTGCATAGATCTGAGGTGTTACTCGAGGGTTTAGCACTTGACTTTCCTAAAGGATCTCCTAACAAGTGTGAAAAACACATAGTGAAAGAGAAATATCTGTTCCTGAGACAGAAGAAAACATTAATAAAAAGCAACCAATCACCCAAAACCCACAAAACCAAAATCAAATATAAACCCACTTAGAATTGCCATATTTTGATCTTGTGCCCACATCAGCCTTTGCATTCAGCATCACGTACCTGACAGCTGCACAAAGTAACACCAGGAAGTCATCATGGAATTTTTCCAGCTCACTCTAGACATAAAGGTTCTTTTCCACTTTAATAATCAGAGCCTAATTTTTCTTCCATTATCACCAGCCATAGAGCCCAAATGGCCAAAGAGATCAGAGGTGCTGCTCGGGCTGAAAATTTCTCAGATTGCTGCGTGCATCCCATGTTTAATCTTTGAAGGATGATGAGGCTTTTAGCATCCTTCAGTTATTTTTACTTATTGAAAACCTAGTGAAATTAAACACTAGGAGTCTTCACCACTGGCCGCTGAATGTCTCTTGAAATTCAACTGATGTGCTAAGGTTTGTGGGCAGGGAGTGGTCTGCTTTTCACATCAGCTTCTTAGTGCTCTAAATGGACAATAATAAGTGGGCAAAACTGAGACTTTGAGGGGAGTAGGCAGCTTGGGGAATTGGCAGTAAGCAAGAAGGTGAGGTCCAGAAAATTTGGATTGTTATTATACTGTTATTATTGGGTTTGTTCTTTACTGTGGCAAAGATGCAATAAGGTCAGGGCTTTATAGGACCAACAAGGCAGTGACCTTTCCTTGGAAATCTGATCATCTCAAATTACCTGGAACACAAGGAGTGGCTGTAACAAAGAGCATGGAAGGAGTAAGGTAAGCAAATTAAAAATGGGAGCTGTGGGGTCATCCAGTGACTCCAGTGAATCACATGTAGATATCAAGAGTTCAGCAGTCCTTTGAAAAGTAGGGAATTTACGTATGAACTGATAACAAATTGCTTTTTGAGGCTTCACGGGAATGAATCTCAGATGAGATGTGAAAGATGACAGGGAGACAGAGAAAGGGATCAGAGCCAGAACTTCATGGAAACGTGTACGTGAACAAACTGAATATTGCAGAGCAGCTTGTCAGACGTTTTAGTACCAAATGGGATATCTGTCAGAGTACAGCTCTGAGCTGCCTTCTCACAGAATGAAACAACACAGGAAAATCCCTTCCTCATTACTGCCACGTGGACCCAGGCAGAAACACACCCCTCCTGAATCTCACAGGTTGGTAAATTAGCCTTGAAAGCTGCACAGTCAAACAAAGGGATCACCAAGAATCAACCAGTGGACTTCATCTAGTGGTTACAGTGAAAGACTCCGAGCAGCTGGAATTGTCTGTCTGTTCTGTCTGGAACTGTGCAGTGACCCTCCATGGATACTCTCGTCTGTATCAGCTGCCTGAGGTTATCAGAAACCTCCTCTGGTCCTCCCAGCTCTGAGCCAAAGCGCTCTGTGACTTCAGCCTTGTCTTTTGTTATTAGCAAATATTTTTGTCTCAGACTCTTAGCTCTGAAATGGGTCTAAAATATTTCCATACGTTTGGACAGTTTGGAATCCCACTTAGAGAGGAATGTTGATTAAGGGTTTTTTTCTTCACGTGAAAGATTCAATGTTGACACAAAGTGGCATAGCCAAGTTTTATTCTTTCCCAGGATTGCTTAGCTTGGAGCTGGTTTGCTTTTCATATCATCATCTTTCACATAAACCAAATAGAAAATACTGCTAAAAATGTAAACATTAACCTACAAAAGTATGAGAAATAAAGTTTTCCTTCTCTACAGAGCATGGATGGCATAGAAAGGCATGATTCTTGTCTCTAAGAGCTAACACATGCAATTAAGCAGAAAATGTGTAAGAGGTGAGTGGATAATCAGAGGTACTTCAAACAGATCAGCAGCACTGCTACCTGTGTTCAGGTTTTGTACATAATTATGTGTACCAGATTAACACTGACAGACACTAGCACTGACAACGTCCACGGGAGACCAAGATTGCTGATTTCAATCTTAACTTGGCCCAAAAGGGCAGTAATAAAACCTCAGGAATATTCCAAATTTCATGCACTTCCAGAGTTTTTACTGTGCGTGATTCCTAAGTCCTGATGTGTGAAAGACCCCACCAAAAGCAAGGGTTGGAGGAATTTTTCATGATCCTGTGGATAGTGCTGACACCTTGGTTGTTTTGTGTGGGAGGTCAGGAGGTCTTTTTTTTACCTGAGGAACATGGAGAATAATGAGGCAGCCCTGGAGCAAACCCTGCTGCCATTCTTTCCTGAACTAATAGACCCCACATCTGTATGAAGCAGAGAGCAGCTCACTCTTCAGCTCCACTCACTCTCTTTAGGTCATTAGCTGAGACTGTTAATGAGGAGGGCAGTCAGATGAGGCTGCAGTGGTGGAGGTTTTGGCCACCAACAGCTGAACTCGGAGTACACTCGTTCATCAGAGGATGGCAACAACAAACGGCTGGAGTGCTGAGCTGGGTTTGGAGAGGCAGCACACAGATAAAAGCCTCCAGAAGCGCTTTGCAATTCCCTTAGTCATCCATTCCCACCCAAAGCTCCTGTTTCGAAGCTTCCAGGAAGCCTGGTGCGACCTTTGCTCGTCCTTTTGGTCCGAGCTCTTATCTGTGTCGTGCAGCCCCGGCCCCTCTCTGCTCGTCCTGCTCAAAACCAGTTATTATGGGATAAACAAACCATATTTGCTGATGCACGTTCTCACTTCTCTTATCAGCTGAACAACACGCTTCTCGTGCGTGGTGGGTCAAACAAGCTGCTGGTCCAGCTCCAAGAATTCCAGGGCAACTGCATCACAGCTCATCTGGTGCTCACTCACGGCTCTGGACTGCGAAAAATCACAACCACGTGATGATGGAGCGTTATCTCGGACTGACCAAGAGTTTCCCAGTGTTGCAAAGCATATGTAGGTTGATGATTGCAGGTCTTGGGTCTTTTTTAATGAGATATCAATATGACAAGCACTGCTTTGGGTAGCTTTCCAGATGTTTCAGGGTATGGTCAGGACTGTGTGTCTTACTGGAGAAGAATTTCAGCTTTATTGCCATTGTTTCTTTAAAATGTAAATAAATAAGGAAAGCATCTGTAACTCAAAACCAGTTCACAGCAGTCCTGATATACACTGGTAAAGTTGTTTGAGGTGAGACACACACCTGAGGAGAGATAAAACCCAAACCCCTCCGAGCTTTTACCAACCAAGCCAAGAAGTTATAGCCCTGATAAGGAAACATCTCAGGAATCACATGAAATGTAGCTGGGACATGGCTACTGGACTGAAAAAGGGGGGTTGGTCATGACTTTAAAAGGTTATCCCTCTCTCAGCACCTCAAAGCAACAGCTTTCCTTTGCTCTCATCACTCCTGTTCCAGCATTCCTTGTTGCTGCCCTTCCAGTTCCAGCATCTCCACAGAAATCAGGGCAGTCTATTCACCTTTGGTTATAGCTTTGCTGTCTTACATCAACCTATAACTGTAACCAGAATACGCCAGACAGAGAGCAGAGGTGATCACAGAGCACTTGGAAAAAGGTGTATTTAATTTTTTCATTCAAAAAAGAAATATCTCTACCCTGAAAATCTTTTCAAAAAATCTACATTTTTCATGCATTATCTGCTTTTTGCCCTGCAAAAAATTAAATATTTGAAAATTTACTTTTTAATAGAGAAAGAGTTTATCAAGAGCTTTTTGGTCATCCCTCTGATGTGGGTGAAGAACACAGGGGCTTCAAGAGTTGCTTGAGTATCGCTACAGAGAGTGATGGTAGGTCAAGCTATGTATTCAAAGAATAAACCAGAGATGTCACCAAATGTGTTTATTTTAGCAGAAGTTCATGACTTTTTGCCACCCATGTGCAAATGTCTGCAGAGGCTGTTGAGTAATTAATGCTTGCAGGGCACTTGAAAATGGCAGGTGGTGTATACTCCTGCAAACTATGTTTAATTAACCATCAGAGATCTGCTGATTTATTAGAGACCTTTCCAAGACGTGCCTTCTCATTAGCCTGGTACAGAGCGACCCACAGCAGGAAGGAACACGTTGCTTCAAACACAGTTCAACTTTCAGCCTGTTTAATCTTCATCCCATTGACAGACTTCTGAGTCCTAATTTAACTGTAGTTCCTGAAATGTTTTGCGATATCATATCTTAATCTCTCTGTTATGTGTCCTTTTATGGTTTTTTTCCTCAGTTGTTGTGGGACAGAGGAATAGATAATTTTTGCAGTGTCCATTAAAATTCTCTTTGCCTGCAGTGCAGTATATGCTCTACAAAAGAGATCAACCTGCTGCAAGTGAAATAAGCTGATGCTGCACTGTCTTTTCAGAGCAACAAAAATCTTTATAGATTATTTTCCCAAGTGTCATGAATCTCCTTCAAAGCCTTAAGCCACTGATACAAATTAATAAACTTAATAGTCTCATTTTCCACTCACACCCAGGCCATACAGAACAGATGCTCACCCTGGCAGATACTGGAAAGCTTTGCCTTTCAGAGATAAAATGTTACCTTGTGTGTGACAGGGGTGCTAAGGTGGGGGTGATTCAGGAGCAGAGAGACCTGGTAAAGTGCAGCACCTGAGGCCTTCTTGTTTTCCGAATTTACAGTCTGGGGCTGGCAGTCGTATAAATGAGTGATGCTCTCTGATGTTCTCTTCCAAGCTGGCTACAAAATTGGCAGGGAGTCTTGGGTTTTGTGCTGATGTGTCCAGAATTCAAATAGTTTGATTCTCGGGTATAATGACAATTGGAGGCAGAGTATTGCCTTGAGAAAAGAGAGCAAAGAGACAGCTTCTGGATCCTGTATTGAATTAACAACCGATTCCCATTTACTCTCTCTGCTGAAAACTCCATTATGCAGGGCTCTTATTGCCCTTATTCAAGGGCAGGGAATTAAAAAAGTGATATGGATGGTAATGCTCCCATCTTCCCACCATGACATTGACTGATGGGGACAAAGAAGGGAAATCTTGACGGATGATACGCCTCCTAAAATACTGCTGATAGTGAAAACACAGCAAGGGTGGTGCATTGGAATATCAGCAATGAAGTCATAGTCAGATTTTTGTGGGTTTTGCTTATGAGTTCAAGTCATCTTTGCTTTTATTTTTGCTGTTGTTTTTGGAACATTTTATCTTCTTATTCCAGTTCCTTCCTCTAAGGAACATAACTGAGGTGAGGACAGAGGTGAAGCATTGGTTACACCAGTTCCAGGAGAAATCTGCTCTCTTTCCTCCTGGATTTGAAGAGCAAGAGTTGGGAATCTGGCAGGGAAAAGTGCATCAGCAGACTGATATAATTATACAGTTAGAGCAATATTACTGCTCAAACAGGGGCTCTTCTCCTTTCCAGTTCAGCCTAAGCTTCCTGAAGTTCCAGAGACTGGATCCCACTGCCAGTCTTACAGCAAAATAAGGATACCCACTGTGGACCCTTCAGCATCCTTGCTTTACAAATACATTCATTTAGGTTTTAAAAAAAATATATTTTCCTGTTTAAACTACGCCTCACACAAAATGAGCAGATTTACATTAGGAAATTTTAAAAATTTTATGGAATAATTAACAATATCTCCATTTTACAAGTGGGAACTGAGAATTGAGAATTGAGAAATAGAATATTTAACTACTTTGACAGAAGTCAAACAGGGAACACTTTCTGAGGTGAGAACAAAATACAGATCTTGGTCTAGTTAGTGCAGAACCACAGAGCCTCCCTGGACTACTGACACTCTTACCTTGTCTCAGCCCAGATGTTAATGAGGTCCCTGGTCAGATCTCTTTGTGAGGTGGAATCCTGAAAATCAGCTCTCTGCATGACCTAGTAAGGTTAAAAATGACACTGGGAAGGGTTTAGGGAAGAAGTGTTAAAACCCTCACAGGTACTGAAATGTGTTGGTTCTGCCTGTATCAGTGCTGTGGTTCTATTGGAGTAACTCTGATTTTAGAGGCAGTGGTACCACCTTTCTGCAGGATGCAGCTCAAAAACTCTTCAGAGAAACTCTGAGAAGCCAAAATCAGGGCTTGCTTTGCTGAAGGGAAGCTCATTTTATCTCCCGCTGCCCCTCACCTGTCAGGACTATCAGCAGATGCCAACCTGTCATCTGGGTACATCCACCAAGCCATGTAAATTAATTAATTATTAATGAGCGTAGACTTTGTTTCTAGCTGGGTCTAGGATTTGCAAGGAGCCACTCTGAATGAAGAGAGCTGATAGCTGGATTTTCCTCATGCACATCTCTTTTTTTCCTCTGGTGGCAAGAATTTAGGCTGATAATTCTAATTCTAACCAGCTGCTTGTGGCCTCCAGAGGTCAGCCTGTCACCGGAGAAGAGCTCAGTCACAGCACCCTCAAACTGTACTTTTCAATGATTTCATTATATGTAGATTCCACTTTCACTGGTGATAAGATTTAAAGTTTTTGTCCCCAGTGCTTGTTGTGACAACAAAAGCAAGAAAAGTCAAACGAGGTCTCAGTAAATCTATTGTAAAGCACAAAGTTTTGTCACTGATCTGCGCTGCCACTTGGATGGGAGATCCCTTACGTGACAAATTTATTGAAAATAATCAAATTGATCCCCACAGGCACGGGTGTTATTCCTGAGGTGTGGGGGGAATGGACATGCCAAGCCTTGTCTGAGTGGATGGGACTTGTTCAGTGGTGTGAAAAGCTTTACATTTTAGTGTGTTTGAGCACAGCTTGCAGTTCTAGTGATGCCTGTCTCAAAAAGGGTAACATATAACCAGAAAAACAGAGATTGTCAGAGGTGTGAAACAGCTTTCATGCAAGAAGGGATTTAGACTACTCATCCTAGAGGAAACAAGTTGGAGGGAATATAATACCATAGATTCATAGAATGATTTGGGTTGGAAGGGATCTCAAAGATCACCCACTTCCAACTCCCTGCCATGGGCAGGGACACCTTCCACTAGAACAGGTTGCTCCAAGCCCCATCAAAAAAAAATAAATAACACAACCAAAAATTCAGTCCAACTCAAAAAAAAAAAAAAAAAAAAGCAACACTCAGATCTTCCATTATTTTTATTAAAGCTGCAGAGTCTTACTACACACAACAAATATTTTATTGATATAATCTAAGTTAATAAAATAGTTGAACAACTCTTTAGATTTATATTTGTATAGAAATGATGTGGGGAACATCTCATCTCAAAACAGCAGTGCCCAAAAACAATTGCTCAGCGGGATTTTTTAAAAGAAGAGTTTGGGACTGGAGGATGCACTGTTCATTCCCAAAGGGAAAAAAAACCCATGCAAAAATAACCCCCACCCTCTTCCTGCTTTCTCTCCCATCCAAACTGGAAGGCCATGTGGAATGACCGCGTCCGAGATGGTTCTTTCCTTCCAGCATTCCTCCTCACACCTAATTTGGGAGCCGTCATCTAAACTTAATTAATTAAAACGAGACAAAAAGAAAATTTAATTGCACAATCCTAGTCTGCAGGTGATGACATCCTAACATCTCTTTACAGAAGTCCCCACTCTTCCCCAGCTGGGAGGGTTGGTTATGGAGTTGTGTTTGTCCCCGTGGCTGATGTCACTCGGTGTCCGTGCGGTCACCACGAGTCACTCTAGCTACTATTGCTTTGCTCTCCCTCCTCCCCCTGTGCGCAGTTTGCATTCTACGTGGCACTGCCTGCAAAGGGCCCACTCTGTGGTGCTTCCCCCCTTTTAAATTCCACAGCTCCACCGTCGATGCGGGCCCCGGCACGGCCTGGGAGATGTGCGTGGCACACTCCGAGGCACGTCCCTGCTAGATCATCCCGTTGATCTTAGTCCACTCGTAGATGTCCTGTTCGCACACTATGTCTGAGTTGATGAGCAGGTATCTGTCCCCAACACAGAAGTGTTTCTGGCAGGCAGCGCATTTGAAGCACTCCAGGTGGTACACCTTGTCCTTCACCCTCATGGTCATCTCATAGGCCCGGATTCTCTTGTCGCAGGAGGCGCAGAGCCCGTCCTGGCCAAAGAGCCTGCAAGGACAGAGCAGTGAGCAGAGCTCCTCTGCTGGCAGGTGGGAAACCCAAACCAAAACAGGGACACAGCACCCGTGCCTGGAACCATTAGTCACAGCAGTGCCGAGTCAGGAACGCTTGGGAAAGACAAGGAAAGCTTCCAGGCAGAGCTGGAAACTTTGCAAACACCAAAAACTGGAGCAGAAAATCCAGGGTCCTCACCTGCTTTCAGTGTCAGGGAATGCTGGTATGTTGGGCTGGAAGGAACTGTAAAATCCATGCAGTTCCACCCCCTGCCATGGGCAGGGACACCTTCCACTGTCCCAGGTTGCTCCAAGCTCTGTCCAACCTGGCCTCGGACACTTCCAGGGATGGGGCAGCCCCAGCTTCTCTGGGTAACCTGTGCCAGGGCCTGCCCACCCTCACAGGGAAGGATTTCTTCTGATATCCAATCTAAATCTCCTCAAATCTATCAATATAATTGACTTCTCTGATCAATGACCTCATCCTGAATTGCTGAGGAGCTTCAGGAGGAGGTCACCCAGAACACTGCACAAAGCTGTGTCCTGCTGATACTTCCACTTCTGTTACTGACAGAAATTACCTTTCCATGGACAAAAGTTGCTTGTCTTCAGCTGTGCTTTGTAGTTTAAGGAAAGGAGTAAAGGAAAAGAACATAATTTCTTTCATCTACCAGGAGATGTCACTGTTCCCTTCTGCCCCACAAAAATAATGCTGAGGTTACACAAAGGTTGCCAAATTTTTCATTAATGACGGGAGATATTATCTATTGTATTATTAAATAAATAAAAGCGTTGAATTTCACTGCAAGAAAATGCACTAATTGTATTGCCATACTTCCTTTACTTCCATTTTAAGATGAAAAGTATTTGGGGAGAGTAATTAACACTGGATCACTGCTGGATTTACAAGTGGTCCCATTAGCAGAACTTAGTCCTTACTTTCAGCAAAATTCTCATCAGCAAAGCTCAGGGACGGCATAATTAGGGATTCCACTGAGATTTTGTTTTAGTTTTTATTGGCAGGTAAAACAGCCTGCAGTGAAACAGCTTGAAAAATACCATTAAATATCATTATTCTGTCCCCTGACACATTAGGGATCCATTAGGAGAAATGGAACACAACCAGAAGGAATGGAACACACTTTAATTGTGCTCAAGAATGTAAAGATCCTTTGCTACCAATTTTTGTGAAATATCTTAATTTCCAATTAATCTTTCTACTTACAAATTTTGGCAAAAACTGACAGGCAGAGAGTTATTAATGAAAATACCCATAATAAGTAACAACACTGACCCTGTGGGGTTCACCTGGAGCTGTGGGGTTATGTCTGTGCAGACCACCAAGGAGCCAACAACCCCAAGTCCTAGGAGCTCTTACTATATTCTATACATTATCAAATAATTCTGGTTTATCTACCACATGTAGCAATGCTTTTGTTTCCATTAAAACATACCTCTTTTTTAAATAAGATTTTAAAGACTTAACTGTAAACAACTCCAAGTTTTTTATCTAACCAACACAGGTAACCTCTAGATTTATCTATGAGTTACTGAAGAATCCCAGCAATACCATAAAGATCTGCACATGAAACCCAAAATTATGAAGAGAAGCTGAGAGAGCTGGGGGTGTTCAGCCTTGAGAAGAGAAGGCTTTGGCACCTTCCAGTGCCTAAAGGGGCTCCAAGAGAGCTGCAGAGGGACTTTGGACAAGGGCTTGGAGTGCCAAGACAAGGGAATGGCTTCCCACTGCTGGAGGGTGGGGTTATATCCCATATTGGCAAGGAATTCTCCCTGGGAGGGGGTGAGGCCCTGGCACAGGTTGCACAAAGAAGCTGTGGTCGCTCCATCCCTGGAAGTGCTGGCCAGGGCTTGGAGCAGCCTGGGATAGTGGGAGGTGTCCCTGCCCATGGCAGGGGGTTGGAACAAGATGATCTTTAAGATCCCTT
Source organism: Myiozetetes cayanensis (assembly GCF_022539395.1). Lineage (NCBI taxonomy): Eukaryota > Metazoa > Chordata > Aves > Passeriformes > Tyrannidae > Myiozetetes > Myiozetetes cayanensis. The sequence goes on along the minus strand of NW_026087853.1, from coordinate 61,434,112 downwards.
CCAGCCCCAACCGTTCTGGGACTCCACAAGTCTGATCCGAGCCCACCTCTCCACCCTGAGCTGTGTCCCACCCCGGCTGCTGCCAGGCCTCAGGAGCAGTTCCAAACCAACCCCTCCTTTCTCAGCGGGCTCACTAAACGACCAGGCAGAGCTGAGATGATGTGAAGGAGAGGGGTGAGGGGTGAGGGGTGGGCTGTGTACCTGAGATAGTCCCTCCTGCAGAGCTTTCTGCCCAGTTTGTAGTAGAGGCGCCTGCCCACCTCGCCCAGCCTGCAGCCGCACAGGTCGCAGCTCAGGCAGTCCTCGTGCCAGTACTGGTCGATGGCCTTCAGGAAATAGCGGTCCCCGATGTTCTGCTGGCACCCTCCACATGTCAGCAGGGAAGGGGGGATCTGCAGGACCTCATCCACCGGCTCCCTGAGGGAAGGAGAGAATCACTGGGGGAGGAAAATCCACTGTGATCTGAGAGCATCCATGTGAGGAGAAGGAAAAGCAAAATAAAACACGTTGAAACAGGGATTACATCCTTGGTTTTATTCCATCTCGCCAAGTGCTAAAGGGCTAAAAAAGGCACCTGAGGGATTTTACACTTTCTGCTGGGAAATGTAAATTTGAAGACTAAGTCTGAGGATGTCATTTCTCTGAACAGCACGAAATGAATCAATACAACAGATGAGACCGGTGCCCAACTGGTTTGAGATTCATTGCTGGTTTTAATAGAGCCAGAATTTTACCTCATGTTAGTGCAGGACTTCTTTTTTCCCTTAGCTAAGGACTTGAATCCACTGGGATGGGTCTATACTCAAGCAATTATTTGGGATTACACATCAAACACACAAATCTTTATTGTGATAATAGCACTGGCTATTCAGCACCTTATGCTGTTCCTTTTTTAAAAAGCTCTGAAATCTAAGATGATTCTGGTAATACCTGGGGATAAAGCAAGAATTTTCTTCAAAGCTATTTTCTTAAGGAATTCTCTTTTTTGTCTTTTTGGGTAATTTTACAAGAGAAAAAAAAAACAACAAACAAAACAAACAGCAAAACAATTCAAAGGAAGGTGCCTGAGCTCAGTTCTGTAAGGTTTTGGCTTCACTCAAATCCCAGGGAGGTCACTAAAAAAATCTATTGGATCCATCCTTTAAGCACCTGCTTAATTTCAAACCTGGGGGAAGTAGAGTGGACCCCCAAATTTTTCCATGTTATTGGTTTCTTGCTCTAACACAGAGTCCCTCAGCAATTTATTTCTGTCACTGGTCTGTCCTCCCTTGGGCTGGTGGGGGCAGAGGAGACCTACACTGATGGAGAAGGAGCTGGCTGCTCACACTTTCCAACAGGCAACAGGAAAAAATTATATTACTCCTGTTTATTTACTGGATCAGCGGTTTTCTGGGAAAAAATGACTTTCTTCAGCAGGGAGGAACGACCTCTGGTCAAGAACTTCTGGGCTGAGAAAGTGATCCTGCAGTTTTTATTTAGGCAAGCTGAGCCCTGAGATATTATCTGGTTATATTCTGCTCTGGTTTTCACTCCTCTAAGTTTAAACTGCTGTGCCCTGCAAGTTGCGTGGTAACACCCCTCTCTGCCAGCTCTCCATCCTGTGAGTTTTCATTAAAAATCACGGGGACCTCATGGTTAGGCCCCAGTTTTTCCAGATTTATCCTTCTGGCCTCCATTATTCCCTTTCCTAGTGTGTGAGCTCCATTCTGGCAGCTCCTGAGAGCCTTCCAATAGGAAACACACATCATTATCCTTTATTATCTATTATTTGAAACTTCAGATGCACCCCAAAATATTCCATCTGAGGGGTGTTTGGGAATCCCAAGCCAGGTTTCTTGGACAACCCTAAACTCTGGAAAAGCCTGAGGGTTGTTTATGCAGAACAGCATTCCTGGTTTACACATTGAGCTTTTTGATGTCCATAGATTCCTAAGCCAGCACTTAAGTCATCAGAACACAAGGCAGGTAAATAAACAAAGATTAAAAAACTTTGTAGTTGAAAGCTGGACATCATTAGGGGCTTGGATTAGCATTTCTTAAAATACAGCATAAAAGAAGAGAAAATGTAACATGGAAAACATCAGATGTGACATGGAATGAAGTGATTTAATCCCCAAAAGCAGCGGTTCCCATGTGTTCACTCCGGGCTCCAAGTAGTGGCATTTTTAGTATCTAACAGGAAACAAACCACGAATGACTCAGTTTACTCTGAGCGATGTTTGAAGCGTTATCTGCAAACGAAGATTTTATAATTTTTTTTTCTTCCCTCTTATCGTGATTGCAGCCAAGCCTAAGCACAGTTCTTAGCATGTGCAGGGCTGAAGTGACCCTGGGTCTGTGCTGAGCTCCCGTCCCTGGGCGTGCAGGAGGGACAGGACAGCCCCAAAGCCTGGGTCAGGACACGGGAGCCAGTCCCTTCCCTGAGTGAGAAACCCAGCCAGGGAAATCCTCATCTCCTACATCCCGGCCATCAAGTCTTTCTCCGTGCCCTCAGCAGAACACCCAGCCCCCACCAAAGCAGATTCTATGAGCTCTTGAAAGTTGCATTATGAAAACGTAGAAGTTGGGCACCTGCAGATAAAACAGCCCTGACCTTCCACTGCAGCGAGCTGGGCAGAGCAGGGATGGGGCACAGGGCGTCCCTCGGGATGGGGCAGAGAGGTTTCCCTCTCTGGAAAACCTTCAGGCTTGGGAAGCGGGATGCTCTCCCTCCCTCCTGGCATCCCCAGAACCCCGGGGTGGGATGAGCGGTGCCTGGCGTGTGTGTGGGGGTGGTGGTGGTGGTTTGTGCCTCTCTGCTGCCACTGCTGCTCTTTCCCACAACTCGGGGGCTCTCCCCGACCTCCCTCACGCCGCCAGCCCCGCGGGTCTGGGCAGCCCAAGCTGCCCGGTGTCCCCAGTGCGGCTTCTCCGAGCATCCCGAGCACGGCGGGGTGGGATGAGCGGGTGGGAAATTCCCTGCCCGGGGATGGGGGGGCGGGTGCGTTTGCCTGCTCCCGACTGCTCCGTCCCACTGCTCGGGGGACTCTTCCCGACCTCCCCCAGATCTGAGCCCCGCGGGTCGGAGCATCCCGGGCGCCGGTGCTCGGTGTCGCCGGTGCTCGGTGTCGCCGGTGCGGCACCTCCAGCACTCCGGGGTGGGATGGGGGTGTGGAAGATTCCCCGCCCGGGGAGGGGGAGCGCGTCTGCCTGCTCCCGGCTGCTCCTTCCCGCAACTCGGGGGGCTCTCCCCACGCCAGTGCCGCGGGCCGGGCATCCCGGTGCGGCTCCAGCGCGGGGGCGGCGAGGAGCGAGGGCTGGTGCCGAAGCCCTGCGGGGCTGCCGGGCACACAATGACAGCGGCGGCTCCGTCGGGGAGGACGGGGTGGCACCGGGAGCCTCCCGGGCAAGGATGGAGAGAGGGAATGGAGAGGGGAGAGGACCGGTCAGAGAAAGCGGCCACTTACTCGGAAGGATCGAGGCTTTTCCTCTCGATGGCCGATGACATTGGCAGGGCCGGTTCCTTTGTGGCGTGCCGGTGGTGGGCTCTGCCGCCGCCGGCCGCGCACAGGGTGTCTGCCCGCGGAGCCTTGTCTGCAGCCGCGCTCCCCCGCCGGCCCGCGATGACATTCACAGGATTTCCTCCTGCAGCACCGACACACACACAAACAACGCTGGGGCTGCGCTCCGGCCCCGCACCTCCCTCCTCTCCCCTCCGCCCCCATCCCCGCACGGCCCCCGCCCGCGGCTCTGACCTCCCATCCCCGCCGCGCTCCCCCCGCGCCCCGGCCGGCGGGGCCGCTCCCGATCCCGATCCCGATCCCGTTCCCGATCCCGCTCCCGCTCCCGCGGGCGGGGGGCGGCGGCCGCGGCCGCCACCGCGGCTGCTCCGCGCCCGGCGCTGCTGCGGGCGGCGGGACCCGCAGCCCCGCGGGGTTATTACTGCGCGGCTCGGCCCCCGGGGCTCCGCTTTCATTTCCTTTTTCCTGATCGCCGTTCAAATACAATGGGAGGAAATCACGCTTTAAAGAGACAGATGCCCGTTTTCTTTAACTGCACCCCTGGGGGCTCGGCGGGGCGAGCGGCAGCGTCGATGGGCTGCTTAAAGCGGCAGAGCGGGGCTCCCCGGAGCCGGGGCTGCGGGCTGCCAAGGCTTTCTTCTCCCTTATTATTCCTTTGCTAACGCTGGCTGGGTGGGCAATCAGAAAATCATCCCAAGGGCTGGGAAAAAATAAGCGCCTGGCTCCGTGTTCTGCCGCCTTCCCAGCCCCACGCAGGACCAGAGGGACACCATCCCTCTCCTTCTCTTCCATGGGTGTGCACATGCCCACATGTGGTTTGGACGGTGCTTTGAGATTCACAGGTAAAGATCCCCGAGCATCATTTTCCCACCCAGAGTTCAAATGGCTCAGCTCAGTCGTGTTTCGTTTATATCCCACGAGTGACCGTTTGCGGGTGTTTGCTCCCCGCCACCCCCCACTTCATTTATTCAGGTAACAAATCTATACCCTGACACCGTCTGATGTTAATGAGCCATAAAAGCCGGCGAGTACGAGGTATCGATCTGTAATTAATCACAAAGGAGCTAAAGATGGGAAAGTCTCGCCTGGATATCTCTGTTTTCCCTCCCACCCTTCCTCCTCTCCATCAGCACAGCATATCCCGGAAAGGACCGATTTTCAGCGTCGGAGTGAAAACTATTACAGCAACTCGAGCCTTTCCCAGTCTCTGTGGCATTAGATATTGGCCCTTGCTGGAGGCAGAGTTCTGCATGAGATGAACCGCTTGCTCTGTTAATTCCTTTAAAAACAGTAAGAAAATATCTATAATAAAGCACTAGAGAGCAGTACTAGAAACACTTTGCTTCTATTTTAATTCCCAGAAGAGAAATTTACTTGATGTCTATTTTTATGACCAGATTCTCGGGGTTTTTTCCAGCTTTTTGGCAGCTGGGGATATAATATCTGCAATTTATTAATGAGCCCGATTCAAAGATTAGTAATGTCAGCAGAAGGACTGTTATTCCTTTCAAGGGGCTTTGAACCAAGCTCTTGCAATACTTCAGAGCCGTCACTGGTCATTAGAACACATCTTTAAACACATTATCTCCAATGTATTTTAAGCTATTACAGCATGACAGTCACTCTTATTTCTGTTAAAGGAAAAGGCTCTTTTGTTAGGTTTTCACAGACAGGATTGAATTATATGATGACTATTTAATTTCTGGTATGTTTACCCTGTGATCAGAAAAGTTAAATGTAAATCTTTCCAGAAAACTGAATATTTAAACTATTACAAGACAGCCCTCCCCCAAAAAATCTGCCAGGAACTTTTCTTGGTTTAAAAAAATCACGAATTGAATTTTAAAGGTGGCTCAAAAACATCTGTAAGGACATCAAACCTATTTCAAAGAATGAAGACGTTTCTATGAGCTTGGTTTCTCTTCTTGTGTCTCGAGATTTAATACAGTATAAACTCTGAAGCAAAATTTTCCTGATGATTGGGGCATTCATATTCTGAATAACTCCTGATGGAATAATGTGAGCAATTCCACGATGCCAGTAAATGTTCTGCTTTCATAACTTGTGCGCAGACTACAGACATATTGTCCTGCTGTGTCCCTTCTATTTATTTTTCCAAAATTCACAGGAAATTATTACATTTAAGACCTCTGTCCCTTTATGTATCTGAAAGAGATCAGCTGCTTCCAAAGTTTTGGTGAGGGATGAAAACATATAAGGAATTACTTAATTCCTCAGGAAGATAACGTAAAAACAAGCACTTATAATACACAGTGGCCAGTGATTCTTGGGAAAAAAAAACATTTTTAAGGATTTACAATTCCTTGCTTTGGTCAGACCACCTCAGATCTAATGAGATATTTCTCATATTCCTAGCTGAGCACAAGCATTGTTGGACAGAGCAGGAACATTGCCTGCTTTGCCAGTTTAATCCCTTCACTTGCAGAAGGTTTTTCTGTATAAAAAACAGTGAAGCACCTTAAAATACAGAAGCTGAAGAGGACAATTTGTATGTGTTTTATTTGCTTTCAGTCAGATCCAGAACAGACTAGGCTAGAATAAGTCAGATCTTGAAGCACTGAACTTGTGATAGTGCTGGGATCATTCCATGGGTGTGGAAGCACCACCTGTCTTCTCATCTAAAATAATTGTAAATAAACTGTGAGATTATTTCTTGTTTTCTCTCAGTCCTATGAAAGAGAGACACCAGGCAAAGTCATGAGAAACAAAAGTCAAAAAAAAAAGCTGAATTTGCAGCAAAAAGCCCAGCAAGAAGGTCCTCAGAATGCTGACCAAGACCTGCATCTTGTAATAGTTCTGAGGAACAAAGACATACACCTTTTGGAACAATTCCATTTTCATTTATTGGGTTTACATATACTGAACTCTTGTTCTGGACAGTGAAATTTGGCATTTCCAGCTGAGGACTTTCCGTCCTACCAGAACAGATGACCAGTAATCATGAGCAACTTCTTTTCTTCACCTTGAGCAGGTCCCCTAATACCTCTTTGCCTCAATTTTCCCATCTGCAAATGTTTACTTTCCTCAGCAGAACTGGCTGTTGATTTACTTTTTCGTCCCGCTGAGTAACGTTCACAAAGACAAAGTGTTATTCAGCCCTGGGATTGGTGGTGCCGACATTTCCTGCCCAGGGACAAAAAGACTTGCACTATTTTTAGCCAGGGCTTTTCTTTCCATTGTCCCCTTCTCTGTGAAGCTGGATTTTCCAGT